>NC_090924.1:724122293-724425139 GCF_040938575.1 Ambystoma mexicanum
CCCACTCATGTCCCCCTGCACCCCCACCCCCCAGCATCCAGGGTCACCCTCCACCAGGCCCCCACTCATGTCTCTCACCACCCCCACCCCCCAGCCACCAGGGGCATCCTCCACCAGGCCCCCACTCATGTCCCCCTGCAACCCCACCCCCCTGCATCCAGGCTCACCCTCCACCAGGCCCCCACTCATGTCTCCCATCACCCCCACCCCCCAGCCACCAGGGGCAGCCTCCACCAGGCCCCTACTCATGTCTCCCACCACCCCCACCCCCCAGCAGTGCAGGGGCAGCCTCCACCAGGCCCCCACTCATGTCTCCCACCACCCCCACCCCCCAGCCACCAGGGGCAGCCTCCACCAGGCCGCCACTCATGTCCCCCTGCACCCCCACCCCCCAGCATCCAGGCTCACCCTCCACCAGGCCCCCACTCATGTCTCCCACCACCCCCACCCCCCCAGCCACCAGGGGCATCCTCCACCAGGCCCCCACTCATGTCCCCCTGCACCCCCACCACCCAGCATCCAGGCTCACCCTCCACCAGGCCCCCACTCATGTCTCCCACCACCCCCACCCCCCAGCCACCTGGGTCAGCCTCCACCAGGCCCATACTCATGCCTCCCACCACCCCCACCCCCCAGCAGTGCAGGGGCAGCCTCCACCAGGCCCCCACTCATGTCTCCCACCACCCCCACCCCCCAGCCACCAGGGGCAGCCTCCACCAGGCCCCCACTCATGTCTCCCACCACCCCCACCCCCAAGCAGTGCAGGGGCAGCCTCCACCAGGCCCCCACTCATGTCTCCCACCACCCCCACCCCCCAGCCACCAGGGGCATCCTCCACCAGGCCCCCACTCATGTCCCCCTGCACCCCCACCCCCCAGCATCCAGGCTCACCCTCCACCAGGCCCCCACTCATGTCTCCCACCACCCCCACCCCCCAGCCACCAGGGGCAGCCTCCACCAGGCCCCCACTCATGTCTCCCACCACCCCCACCCCCAAGCAGTGCAGGGGCAGCCTCCACCAGGCCCCCACTCATGTCTCCCACCACCCCCAGCCCCCAGCCACCAGGGGCATCCTCCACCAGGCCCCCACTCATGTCCCCCTGCACCCCCACCCCCCAGCATCCAGGCTCACCCTCCACCAGGCCCCCACTCATGTCTCCCACCACCCCCACCCCCCAGCCACCAGGTGCAGCCTCCACCAGGCCCCCACTCATGTCTCCCACCACCCCCACCCCCCAGCCACCAGGGGCAGCCTCCACCAGGCCCCCACTCATGTCTCCCACCACCCCCACCCCCAAGCAGTGTAGGGGCAGCCTCCACCAGGCCCCCACTCATGTCTCCCACCACCCCCACCCCCCAGCCACCAGGGGCATCCTCCACCAGGCCCCCACTCATGTCCCCCTGCACCCCAACCCCCCAGCATCCAGGCTCACCCTCCACCAGGCCCCCACTCATGTCTCCCACCACCCCCACCCCCCAGCCACCAGGGGCAGCCTCCACCAGGCCCCTACTCATTTCTCCCACCACCCCCACCCCCCAGCAGTGCAGGGGCAGCCTCCACCAGGCCCCCACTCATGTCTCCCACCACCCCCACCCCCCAGCCACCATGGGCAGCCCCCACCAGGTCCTCACAATCCCCAATCATGCGCGTAATAGTCAGCCTCCACAGCCAAAAAGCCCTACCAAGTAACCCATTCACCCACATGGAAAAGGAAATCACATGTTACACCCCCAATGTCAATGAAGCTAATGAACCCATGTCCGTCACACACAATAGTTGCAATTGAATGGGAAAACACCCAACATGACATGCATGAAACCAATGAGATGATACCACACAGTGAAGTATGGAAACCAAAATTGTATTTAAACAAATTAAGAATGCCAAAGAAAGGAAACAAACTACAATGGGGAGGAAAAAAAAATAAGCTGCATGTCCGTATAAAAAAAAAAAGAATGCAAATCAAAATCCAAACAAATGTCGTCCAAAGTCAAATGTAAAAAAATCTCCATGCAACAAATAACTATGTAAGAAACTACCAAGGATCCATGAGCTCAACTGAACAAAGGAAACCTACTTAAAAACCTACCAAAAAATCAACTATATACAAAAAGTGGAGCAGTGTCCGTCGACCCCAAATCATAATAAGAAAGAAAGGAAACCTAAAACTAAAGAACTATATACAAAGGCGGCGGGCAAGTCCAGCGGCTCACTCCGTGGTGTCCCGGGCCAGGGCATCATCGAACTCCTGTTCGATGTCCCGGAGGCGGTCCAGTTCCATGGCCCCGAGGGTCCGCAGGGACAACGACGTGTCCTCCTCCAACCCCCTGCGGATTGCCTCGAGGCACTCGGCCCGCCTCAGGGCCCTCCGCATGGAGTTCTCCGCCCTGACCATTGTGAGCCGCGCCTCTTCAGCCCGCCCCCGCTCCGCACCTATGGCGTGGCCCAACCGCTGCCACACGGAAGACACTCTCTGACCTGGGTCCCCCTGCCCTCCGGCCGATGCCTGCCCCTCCGATGTCGAAAGCCCCGAGCCTTCATGGCTCCCACCATGTTGCTGCTGCTGCTGCTCTGCCTCTGCCCGTGCACTGCCTCCTGCTGCCTGCACATCCTCCGCCGGCTGGGGTGCACTTGTTGATGTGGCCACCCCTGCTGGACCTCCGACTCCCGACTGTGGCAGGGATGCCTCCTCCACCAGCGTGGCCGCACCATCATGGCAGCTCCACAGGGCACCCAGGTGACTGATGGGTGGGAAGATGGCACAGAGGACGACTGGCGCGTAGGGGGTCCAGTTGAGGAGGGGGTCGGAGCAAGCCCCATCAGACGGAGGAATCCGGCCTGGGTGACCTGTCCCAGCAGGCTGACGTGGTCGACGAGCCATTCGAGATGACGTGCAGTCTCTCCATGAAAAGACTGCAGGTCACCTCGCATGGCCCGTTGACGCAACGCCACACCAGCCAGGACAGGCTCAACCCGGACCTGGATGGCCACGTCCGCAGGCAGAGGAAGGCCAGTTGACGTCAGCTCATCCCCTGCCTGAAAACGGGTCTGGACGTAGGCATCCCTGCTGGTGCAAGA
Source organism: Ambystoma mexicanum (assembly GCF_040938575.1). Classification (NCBI taxonomy): domain Eukaryota; kingdom Metazoa; phylum Chordata; class Amphibia; order Caudata; family Ambystomatidae; genus Ambystoma; species Ambystoma mexicanum. Next base: position 724,125,373 of record NC_090924.1, read on the forward strand.
TGATGCAGGGACAGGATCGGGGACAGGATTGCACACAGGCACCTCCGCGGCGGCCTGTGCTGCCTCCTGTCCCTGGTCCTGCATTGCACCACTAGCACCAGTGGGATCCCCACCTCCAGACCCCGTCTCTGGTGCTTGCACGGCCTCCTCCTCCACCAAACCCCCCAGCAACCTGGATGACTCTGTGCCATCTTCCCCCGTTGGGCCCTGTGGGGTCCCAGCTGCCCCTTCTTCTGCCGAGGAGTCCAACTGCAACCTCCGCCTCTTGGACCTCCCCCTGGCAGCTGCGGCATGGGACGCGGCACCGGACTCCTCACTCCCCGACGAGATGACCACACGGGAGGGGAGCCGGGCCTTGCGTCTCCGGCTGGCGGTCGGATCCCCGCCGCTGTGCTCCACAGCACCTTCTCCGCCCTCTTCATCAGTTGACGCTGCAGACAGGGAGAAACAAAACACAGGCATCAGGGCACTGTACAATGGACACATACACACATGACAGTTGCACATGAGTGGCATTGTCAAACCTCAGACATGGCATCACAATCCCCAACACACATGTCATTGCAACTCGCACACATGAGCCATACCACAGCCATATCGCAACTGCCACCACCATCCCTACACATACAACAGCATCAGCAGCCAAAGGGGAGCCAGACATCACATGCAACACAGGAAGTGCATCACACATGTACACACACCACCACACTTGCATGCATGTCTACACCTCTGCCAAGTGTGGCACTGTTCAGACGGGCATCCATGTCACATCTGCCAATCAGGCTTCCACATACCGCTGTCACATGCATCCATGTTGCATCACTGTTGCACCCTTGTCAAATACACACACATGCACATGTACACAGTGCACATACATGCAGCCGAAAAAAACATACATGCCTGACATCACGGACAGGTCTACTTACATACACATTCATCCAAACATGTGTGCCCGCACAACTGCATTTGCCATGCAAGCCCACACACACAAGCACCATCCATGTCTCACACATTACAGCCCTCGCATGTGTCAGCCCCACGGCCCTGTACACCCCCACCCATACTCGACCCCATACAAACAGATGTGCAACCTGCACAATACCGAATAATCACCACACGCACTGCTCACAATCAGGATGCATGTACACTCACCGCTCGACTCCAGACGGGTCTGCTTCTCTAGGACCTGGACGTGGAGCGCTGGGGATATGCGTTCCAGGACCCCCATCTGTTCTTCTGACAAGTGGCCCCGGCGCCCCTTGGCATCTGCTGCCTTCAAGAGGCGCCGGGCCTTGTTCAGGGTCCTGGACCTGAAGTCCTCCCAGCGCTTCCTGACATGTTGTAAGTCCCGGACTGCCACCCCCTCCGCGTTGATGGCAGTCACGATGTCAGTCCAGATCCGAGTCCGTCCTTCCTTGTCGGCGCGGGAACTTCCAAAGAGGGCATCATACTGCCCCAGGACTTGCTCCACCAGGACACCAACTTCGGTGGCACTGAAGCTGGTGCCCCTCTGCCTCTCTGGCCGGGGGTTGTCAGTGGTCACAGATGGTGTTTGCCCCGACATGACAACCCCAGAGGCAGGAGTGGGTGTGCAACTGGGTCCTGGGGCTGGGCTGTGGAGCGATGGAATTCCAGTCGGGAGTCTTCGGTTCCAGCAGGGGTGGTCACAGCAACAGCACCCCTGGCTGATGTGCAGGCAGCAAATGGCAGTGCACGTGGGCAGCAGGCAGTCAGGCAGCAGCAGATGGCAGGTGGGAGCGTGCTCGGGGCTCTGGGGGGCAGTAGTTTGGCCTTCTGGGCAGGAGCGTGGTCTTGCGTGTGCTTACACGTGGCCAGCTTGGTACGGAGTGATTTGGCACGTGAAAATCCTGCACGTCAGCGTGAAAATCGAGGAAAGGCCCTTAGCGCGTAAGCGCGTCAGCACGCATACGCAAATCTATTGGACCAAAGGCCCTCAGCGCGTAAGCGTGTCTGTGACGTGAGCCGCACGGGTGTTTCCCACACAGCACGTGATGACAGAGCACACGTGGAAAGACTGCACGTCAGAGTGTCATCGCGTGTAATTGGACAGCACGTCAGAGTCTCATCGCGTGTAATTGGACAAAAGTGCGCGTACACGCGATTGGCCTATGTACGTGTATATCAGGTGTGCGCGGACACTTACACACGCAAGTACGTCAGCGCACCTGTATCCCGTGTGCGGGCAATTTCCACACGCTATTGGACTGTGCACTGGATTTCTGGGGTGTGCGGGTCACACGCTCGCCTAAAACACGCACAACGCATTAATTTGCGCGCTAACAAAATAACTAGCTCAGACCCAGGATGAACATACCGTTCCTAGCAGCAGTGGCCGTGGCCTACCAAAGGAGGAGGAGGAGGATAGTCAGGGCCAGAATATTCACACCCAGAACCAGCCTTTTCGGGATGCCTGATGACCAGGTGCATGGGAGGTACAGGTTTCCACCACACATCATACTGGACCTGGTGAGTGAGTGGGAGGACGACCTCACATCACCCACCCTGTGCTCCCAAGCACTCAGCCCCCTGGAGAAGGTCCTCAATGTACTGCACTTCTTAGCCACTGGATCATTTCAGCGGACAAGTGCCATTGTGGGTGGTGTATCACAGGCCACCCAGTCACGCTGCCTACACCAGGTCTTGAACATCATCACTGCACGCCCATCAGTCCGCAGGCACATATACCTGCTCAGAACCCCTGCAGAAAGGCATGCTGCCGCCCTGGATTTTTACGCTGTGGCACGATTCCCCAAAGTGCTAGGTGCCATCGACTGCACCCATGTGGCTCTACGTCCCCCCAGGGCATCTGAGCACATCTATAGGAACCGCAAGCACTGGCATTCCATCAACGTGCAGGTAGTATGTAATGCCAAGGGAATCATCACCTCAGTATATGCCAACTATCCCGGGTCAACCCACGACAGCTTCATTTACCAAATGTCCACCCTAAGCCGGGACCTAGAAGCTGGCCGGCATGGCGATACATGGCTGTTTGGTGAGTATGAATGCCACTGCACATGCATGCATGTCAGATACTGAGCTAGGTCACAACCCCACCAATGATACCAATCACCACCTCCACAGGGGACAGTGCCTACCCTCTCAGCCCCCACATGATGACGCCAATTCGGAACCCCACCACGCCACCCCAGGTAAGATATAATGCTGCCCACATTACAACCCGGGGCCTAGTGGAGCGCACATTCGGAGTGCTGAAGTCACGCTTTCGCTCCCTTGACCGTTCTGGCGGGCAGCTGTTGTACGCTCCCCCAGTAGTGTGCAGGATCATAGTGGCAGCATGAGTCCTGCACAACGTTGCAACACGCCGGGGCCTGGCCGTGGACATGGTGGTGCCCCCCCATCCCCAACCACATGCACAGCCGCTGCGCATGGGAGGTGAAAGGGCACGGGGGGAGGCAGCCCGTACACAGCTAGTGGCTAATTACTTCACATAGAAATCACACCCCTGTGGAGTGCACACTGCCCTGGCACATTCCATCTGACAATCAATGATGACTCTACCTGACACTGATCCTGAATGTCTGGAGAAAGAACCGTGAAAACCATATCAGCCTGTGATTGTTCACCTGGAAGTGTCACAATGTGTGCATCCCTACCCACACTGACACCACCAATGCAGTTTTGTGAAGTTACACATTCAAGCAGCTCAAATTAATACCCACTTGCAAAATGCAACAAGAGGACAGTGCCATATCAGCCAACCCAACCCCAGCACCGCCACACGACACACCGTGCCATGTCATGCTATTTGCAGCTAAACAAAGTAATCCCCACAACATGACACTACTGTCACAATGTACAGTGTCCCTATTAGAAACTTGCAACACGTGAAATGCTCACAGTAATGGCAGACCAACAACAAACTTGAGCACGTACTACCATTGACTTGACATCACTAATGTTTAATTTTAGTAGTCTCCCCACCTGGAAATGCATGCACTCCCACCACTACCAACTGTGCAGTGTCGGCGCCTGTAGAGTTGTAGGTGCACTGCTGCCAACATGGACCACATCTCCAGACTAGAGGTCCTTGTGTAGACATGAGGAAGGGACCTGCAAATTTGGAGATAGACACAGAAGATGAGTTACACATCAATGCAACATGCAGTGTACAACACAACAGCAATATGCACTAGGAATGTATACACAGTATTGACTTCAGACTGCCCACACAGCTCATGGGAGTCCAACGTCACTGTGTAATTCACTGTCACTTGGGCACACCCTTTGCAAGCCCATGGAAACGGGAAGCAGGAGGGGTGTGTGTGACTCAAACCCAAGCATCTGAACCAAATACATTACAAGCCTGCATGTGCCCAGCCACAATGCAGCGTATGCCCACAGGAACCACGGAAGCCAACAAATCGTCCCAAAAAAATTGGGAATAAACGAAATAAAAACAAAAATAAAAACAAAAATAAAAAAAAAATAAAAATGGCCATTGAAGGGCCCGGGGGGGTTGGGGAGGCCACCCAGGAGGTCCGAGGAAAGGATGCACGCCAGAACCCACCTGCGTGGATCCTGGGAAAAAAAAACACCTCCATGGGCTCATGGCCCACACGGCTACCCTATTGTGGGAGTATCACTGCTGTCGCTATTATCACCCTGTGCAGCTGCATCGGGAGATGGTTGCACTATGGGAGGCAGCCCACGCAAGGCCCTAGTCTGCTCCTCCATGGCTGCAAGCATGCCGGTGTGGTAGGTCTGGTTCTGGAGGATGAGTGTGCGGAGGTCCCCATGCAACAACTCACGGGATGCCCGGACCTCCGCCCTCGTTGCCTGCATCTCAGCTGAGAGCGTACGGGTGAGACGCTCCAGCTGCTGTTCTGTCCTTTGGTGTGTAGAAGCCTCAAGCTCAACAAGAGTCGTCCTGAGGTGAAGGAGCTCCTGACTCAGGGCTTCCCTGTGGCCCTGGGACTCAATGGAGATGGCCTCCTGCAGAGTCGCCAGTGCCGCCCGCCTGTCCCTGTTGGACCCCAACATGTCCTCCCTGTGTGACTGGCAGATGGAGTCGGTTGCCTGCTCTAGTCGCTCCATCAGCCTTTCAGGGGGGACAATGGAAGTGGCCACCCTATCCATGGCCTGAGCCATCATCTCGGATGATGCTGCCTGTTGGGTTGCCATACCGTAAATGTATTGCTCCCATGCGGTATTGCCAGGTGGCGTACGGCCACCACGTCGGCGGGCACCACACCTGTCTGGGGCAAGGCGAACTGCGCCTTGCTGTGCCGGCACTGCCTGAGGCTGCAGGACTGCATTCCCCCTCTGATCTGCTGGCCCAGGAACAGAATCAGATGTCGCAGAGTGTGACCCTGCATCCGTAACCACCAAAGGCGTAGCTGCCAACACTGACATCCCCATTGAGGGTTCTGACCCTGGTGCAGGTGGGTGAGACAGAACAGAATCCCTCCCTGGAACACTCACCTGCGACGGCACGTAGGTCTCATCCGAATCAACACCTGAGTACAGCTCGGGGGAGGTGCAGCCAGAGACACCCCTTGAGAGCACGACCTGCAGCAGTTGTGGGTTCTCACCCACCACCACACCACGTCCCTCACTGGTGGTTGGTCGGCCCTCGGACCCCTCCTGGGTCTGCACCATCTCCACAACCCCAGCAGTATCTGGTGCGTCTTCCCCTGCAAAGACATAAAAACAAAGAAATGGAAACAGGCATTAGCACCATGGCACACAATGAGGGCTGAGAAGCAAGAGAACCAGTACTTGTTTGACACATGTCCCACATGACTAAAACCCTCCCATGCATGCACCCTCACTGCGTATGAAGGGCATGCAAATGGCACACACTGATGGCACCAAGATTAAAGATGAACACGTTTTCTGCATGCTGCCTGGCAGTGGCATCACACATTGGCCTGTGATTGGCAGGTGAAACACACATGCCATCACACAGATGGCATGTACCATTGCTATTGAGTGAAGATGGAGAGGAGGCCAGCACCTATTCATTCTGTCCAGTTCCCGCATGTAATAGCTTTTCTAATTCAAACAGGTCAGATTCCTCACCTGGAACTGCCAGTCCGAAATGGTCAAATTGCACAGGGACATGTTTGAACAAATGATATCCAGGTAACAAAGTCACTCCACTTTACCATAGCCATGTCAGACATGTGACTAGAGGACTGCGACATGCCTAGTAAAAGTGGTGGAATGTAAGAAATCTGACTAAATGAACAGTGGAAAATTTTGCAACTATGTTGTGGCAAGGTGACACTTCAAGGGCAACTGGCGTGCAGTTGGGCTAGATGTCTACTGTTGGCAGAAGGGATACAGCTATGGGCAAATGCAGATGCGCTGGATGTATTGCATGAAGCACATGGCTGACCCATACGACTCAGGCGCACACACTCTCACCTGGCACACAAACAGAAGCCCTCACACACACCATGCACATGGATGACACACACATGCATGTGCACTCACCGGATAATGCCTCGTAATCAGCCAAATCTCCCACGCCTTGGATCTGTTCGTCGGTGACGTAGGTCCCAGCGACTGACTCATGTGGAGTGAGTTCCATGTCTGCTACTGGAGACCCACCTCCAGTCACTAGAGTTGCGGCATGACTTGAGGCCAGCTTACTCTTTGCCTTGCGCTTTAGGTCATTCCAGCACTTATAGCAATCATTGGCTGTGCGCCTCACGATTCCAAGGGCACTTACGATGTCCGCAACGGTCTGCCAGTGTGCCTGGCGTTGTGCAGGTGTGGTCTTGGATCCTGCAACAATGACCATCTCGTTGTCATGTGCGGACACATACTCGACAAGTGCATTCAGTTCGTCATCCGTGAAGCTGGGCTTCCTGGACGGGCCGGACTGTGTAGCCGTGTCTGGGGCATCAGCCTGTGCCGGACGTGCACTCTTCCTCTTCCGCTTGGAAGGTGGTGGTGATCCTGAGTGTCCTGCACCGCTCTGGACACTAGGGGCAGGAGCCCTGGTGGACCCTGTATCAGGAGTGTGGGATTGCACGCTCAGCATGGGAGTAAGCGCAGGCATTGGCTCTAGTGTGAGGGTGTCAGGGGGTATATCAGCAGCATGGACTGGGACCGACACTGTCCGGGCTGGGTGTGTGAGGGCTGGGGTGGATGGAGCCGCAGCTGCCCCTGCAGCCTCTCCGCCCTGCCTACTTGGTGCAGCAGATGACCTTGCTGCCCCAGATGCACGTGGCATGGTGACATCAACGTGCACCAGCGCACGTGTCATAGGCCTGCTGACCTGGAAGTCAGCCATGGAGTCAGCCAGGTCTGGTGCCACAATGGGCTGGTCCAACAAGGGCTGAGCATGGATGGTGTGAGCCACATCAGCCTCAACGGGAGGGGGGGTATTATGGGTGCCCTTGACTGGTCCTCCACACATGGGGGGACAGGCTCACCCTGCAAGTAATGACCACGTCCCCTACCAGATCCACCACGGCCACCACTTGTGGCTCTTCCACCTTTGCCACCCTTACGGAATCCTCGCCTCCCAGCCATGGCACTGATGTTAATGTGCGTATGGGAGTGGCAGTAAAATATAGTCCTGGGCAATTGGGGGTCAAAGGAGTTGGGTACCAGATGGTAATTGTACCCTAGTGATCTTGCAAGGCTGATTGTAACCCCTGGGGAAAGATGACGGGTCACGCTACGCACAGGAGCCCCAAAAAAGGGAGATGACGTGCACGCAACCCCTCCTAGACCACGTGTGCAGAAAGAAAAACCTGCACTACGCTGTGGCACCCAGTAACACAAGAATGAACGTATGCGTGTCACACGCAGCCTAGAATGACCTCTGAAGGGGTAGGCTACACACAGGGCAAGCACAGATGTTAGATACGTGCGTGACTCACCGTCTGCCTGGTAAACGAGCGTGTAAAAGGAGCGCGTTTGGTTGGCAACACCCCCGCCAAAAGAAGATTTGTACGCTGTCTGAGGAGACAGGACAATAGTAGAAGGGAACACTGTTTGAGGGAACAGGCCCAGGTAAACCAGTAAAAGAGTAAAAGGAGAAAAATCTGTCAGAGGTAACAGGGAATACGAACTTGAAACGCCGTGAAGTAAATTGCGTGTGAAACGACAAGAAGTACAGAATTCACCCACTCGCTCTCCACGAAAAGCACGTACAAGGAAATGGTGTTCTACGCGTACCTTTTATACAGGCCCACACGTCCAGCGTCACTTACGCGGCGTCTACGCGCTAGGGCCATTTCCACCAATTACACGCTTTGTCACTTCTGCGTGTACGGCCCGTGTACGGCCATTTCCACCAATCACACGCGATGAGACTCTGACGTGCAGTCTTTCCACGTGTGCTCTGTCATCACGTGCTGTGTGGGAAACACCCGTGCGGCTCACGTCACAGACGCGCTTACGCGCTGAGGGCCTTTGGTCCAATAGATTCGCGTATGCGTGCTGACACGCTTACGCGCTAAGGGCCTTTCCTCGATTTTCACGCTGACGTGCAGGATTTTCACGTGCCAAATCACTCCGTACCAAGCTGGCCACGCGTAAGCACACGGAAGACCACGCTCCTGCCCAGAAGGCCGAACTACTGCCCCCCAGAGCCCCGAGCACGCTCCCACCTGCCATCTGCTGCTGCCTGACTGCCTGCTGCCCACATGCACTGCCATTTGCTGCCTGCACATCAGCCAGGGGTGCTGTTGCTGTGACCACCCCTGCTGGAACCGAAGACTCCCGACTGGAATTCCATCGCTCCACAGCCCAGCCCCAGGACCCAGTTGCACACCCACTCCTGCCTCTGGGGTTGTCATGTCGGGGCAAACACCATCTGTGACCACTGACAACCCCCGGCCAGAGAGGCAGAGGGGCACCAGCTTCAGTGCCACCGAAGTTGGTGTCCTGGTGGAGCAAGTCCTGGGGCAGTATGATGCCCTCTTTGGAAGTTCCCGCGCCGACAAGGAAGGACGGACTCGGATCTGGACTGACATTGTGACTGCCATCAACGCGGAGGGGGTGGCAGTCCGGGACTTACAACATGTCAGGAAGCGCTGGGAGGACTTCAGGTCCAGGACCCTGAACAAGGCCCGGCGCCTCTTGAAGGCAGCGGATGCCAAGGGGCGCCGGGGCCACTTGTCAGAAGAACAGATGGGGGTCCTGGAATGCATATCCCCAGCGCTCCACGTCCAGGTCCTAGAGAAGCAGACCCGTCTGGAGTCGAGCGGTGAGTGTACATGCATCCTGATTTTGAGCAGTGCGTGTGGTGATTATTCGGTATTGTGCAGGTTGCACATCTGTTTGTATGGGGTCGAGTATGGGTGGGGGTGTACAGGGCCGTGGGGCTGACACATGCGAGGGCTGTAATGTGTGAGACATGGATGGTGCTTGTGTGTGTGGGCTTGCATGGCAAATGCAGTTGTGCGGGCACAAATGTTTGGATGAATGTGTATGTAAGTAGACCTGTCCGTGATGTCAGGCATGTATGTTTTTTTCGGCTGCATGTATGTGCACTGTGTACATGTGCATGTGTGTGTATTTGACAAGGGTGCAACAGTGATGCAACATGGATGCATGTGACAGCGGTATGTGGAAGCCTGATTGGCAGATGTGACATGGATGCCCGTCTGAACAGTGCCACACTTGGCAGAGGTGTAGACATGCATGCAAGTGTGGTGGTGTGTGTACATGTGTGATGCACTTCCTGTGTTGCATGTGATGTCTGGCTCCCCTTTGGCTGCTGATGCTGTTGTATGTGTAGGGATGGTGGTGGCAGTTGCGATATGGCTGTGGTATGGCTCATGTGTGCGAGTTGCAATGACATGTGTGTTGGGGATTGTGATGCCATGTCTGAGGTTTGACAATGCCACTCATGTGCAACTGTCATGTGTGTATGTGTTTATTGTACAGTGCCCTGATGCCTGTGTTTTGTTTCTCCCTGTCTGCAGCGTCAACTGATGAAGAGGGCGGAGAAGGTGCTGTGGAGCACAGCGGCGGGGATCCGACCGCCAGCCGGAGACGCAAGGCCCGGCTCCCCTCCCGTGTGGTCATCTCGTCAGGGAGTGAGGAGTCCGGTGCCGCGTCCCATGCCGCAGCTGCTGGGGGGAGGTCCAAGAGGCGGAGGTTGCAGTTGGACTCCTCGGCAGCAGAAGGGGCAGCTGGGACCCCACAGGGCCCAATGGGGGAAGATGGCACAGAGTCATCCAGGTTGGTGGGGGGTTTGGTGGAGGAGGAGGCCGTGCAAGCACCAGAGATGGGGTCTGGAGGTGGGGATCCCACTGGTGCTAGTGGTGCAGTGCAGGACCAGGGACAGGAGGCAGCACAGGCCGCCGCGGAGTGCCTGTGTGCAATCCTGTCCCCGATCCTGTCCCTGCATCATCTTGCACCAGCAGGGATGCCTACGTCCAGACCCGTTTTCAGGCAGGGGATGAGCTGACGTCAACTGGCCTTCCTCTGCCTGCGGACGTGGCCATCCAGGTCCGGGTTGAGCCTGTCCTGGCTGGTGTGGCGTTGCGTCAACGGGCCATGCGAGGTGACCTGCAGTCTTTTCATGGAGAGACTGCACGTCATCTCGAATGGCTCGTTGACCACGTCAGCCTGCTGGGACAGGTCACCCAGGCCGGATTCCTCCGTCTGATGGGGCTTGCTCCGACCCCCTCCTCAACTGGACCCCCTACGCGCCAGTCGTCCTCTGTGCCATCTTCCCACCCATCAGTCACCTGGGTGCCCTGTGGAGCTGCCATGACGGTGCGGCCACGCTGGTGGAGGAGGCATCCCTGCCACAGTCGGGAGTCGGAGGTCCAGCAGGGGTGGCCACATCAACAAGTGCACCCCAGCCGGCGGAGGATGTGCAGGCAGCAGGAGGCAGTGCACGGGCAGAGGCAGAGCAGCAGCAGCAGCAACATGGTGGGAGCCATGAAGGCTCGGGGCTTTCGACATCGGAGGGGCAGGCATCGGCCGGAGGGCAGGGGGACCCAGGTCAGAGAGTGTCTTCCGTGTGGCAGCGGTTGGGCCACGCCATAGGTGCGGAGCGGGGGCGGGCTGAAGAGGCGCGGCTCACAATGGTCAGGGCGGAGAACTCCATGCGGAGGGCCCTGAGGCAGGCCGAGTGCCTCGAGGCAATCCGCAGGGGGTTGGAGGAGGACACGTCATCGTCCCTGCGGACCCTCGGGGCCATGGAACTGGACCGCCTCTGGGACATCGAACAGGAGTTCGATGATGCCCTGGCCCGGGACACCACGGATTGAGCCGCTGGACTTGCCCGCCGCCTTTGTATATAGTTCTTTAGTTTTAGGTTTCCTTTCTTTCTTATTATGATTTGGAGTCGACGGACACTACTCCCCTTTTTGTATATAGTTGATTTTTTGGTAGGTTTTTTAGTAGGTTTCCTTTGTTCAGTTGGGCTCATGGATCCTTGGTAGTTTCTTACATAGTTATTTGTTGCATGGAGATTTTTTTACATTTGACTTTGGACGACATTTGTTTGGATTTTGATTTGCATTCTTTTTTTTTTATACGGACATGCAGCTTATTTTTTTTCCTTCCTATTGTAGTTTGTTTCCTTTCTTTGGCATTCTTAATTTGTTTAAATACAATTTTGGTTTCCATACTTCACTGTGTGGTATCATCTCATTGGTTTCATGCATGTCATGTTGGGTGTTTTCCCATTCAATTGCAACTATTGTGTGTGACGGACATGGGTTCATTAGCTTCATTGACATTGGGGGTGTAACATGTGATTTCCTTTTCCATGTGGGTGAATGGGTTACTTGGTAGGGCTTTTTGGCTGTGGAGGCTGACCATTACGCGCATGATTGGGGATTGTGAGGACCTGGTGGGAGCTGCCCATGGTGGCAGGGGGGTGGGGGTGGTGAGAGACATGAGTGGGTGCCTGGTGGAGGGTGACCCTGGATGCTGGGGGGTGGGGGTGCAGGGGGACATGAGTGGGGGCCTGGTGGAGGCTGCCCCTGGTGGCTGGGGGGTGGGGGTGGTGGGAGACATGAGTGGGGGCCTGGTGGAGGCTGCCCCTGCACTGCTGGGGGGTGGGGGTGGTGGGAGACATGAGTAGGGGCCTGGTGGAGGCTGCCCCTGGTGGCTGGGGGTTGGGGGTGGTGGGAGACATGAGTGGGGGCCTGGTGGAGGGTGAGCCTGGATGCTGGGGGGTGGGGGTGCAGGGGGACATGAGTGGGGGCCTGGTGGAGGATGCCCCTGGTGGCTGGGGGGTGGGGGTGGTGGGAGACATGAGTGGGGGCCTGGTGGAGGCTGCCCCTGCACTGCTTGGGGGTGGGGGTGGTGGGAGACCTGAGTGGGGGCCTGGTGGAGGCTGCCCCTGGTGGCTGGGGGGTGGGGGTGGTGGGAGACATGAGTGGGGGCCTGGTGGAGGGTGAGCCTGGATGCTGGGGGGTGGGGGTGCAGGGGGACATGAGTGGGGGCCTGTTGGAGGATGCCCCTGGTGGCTGGGGGGTGGGGGTGGTGGGAGACATGAGTGGGGGCCTGGTGGAGGCTGCCCCTGCACTGTTTGGGGGTGGGGGTGGTGGGAGACATGAGTGGGGGCCTGGTGGAGGCTGCCCCTGGTGGCTGGGGGGTGGGGTGGTGGGAGACATGAGTGGGGGCCTGGTGGAGGGTGAGCCTGGATGCTGGGGGGTGGGGGTGCAGGGGGACATGAGTGGGGGCCTGGTGGAGGATGCCCCTGGTGGCTGGGGGGTGGGGGTGGTGGGAGACATGAGTGGGGGCCTGGTGGAGGCTGCCCCTGCACTGCTTGGGGGTGGGGGTGGTGGGAGACATGAGTGGGGGCCTGGTGGAGGCTGCCCCTGGTGGCTGGGGGGTGGGGGTGGTGGGAGACATGAGTGGGGGCCTGGTGGAGGCTGCCCCTGCACTGCTGGGGGTGGGGGTGGTGGGAGGCATGAGTATGGGCCTGGTGGAGGCTGCCCCTGGTGGCTGGGGGGTGGGGGTGGTGGGAGACATGAGTGGGGGCCTGGTGGAGGGTGAGCCTGGATGCTGGGGGGTGGGGGTGCAGGGGGACATGAGTGGGGGCCTGGTGGAGGATGCCCCTGGTGGCTGGGGGCTGGGGGTGGTGGGAGACATGAGTGGGGGCCTGGTGGAGGGTGAGCCTGGATGCTGGGGGGTGGGGGTGCAGGGGGGCATGAGTGGGGGCCTGGTGGAGGCTGCCCCTGGTGGCTGGGGGGTGGGGGTGGTGGGAGACATGAGTGGGGGCCTGGTGGAGGCTGCCCCTGCACTGCTGGGGGGTGGGGGTGGTGGGAGACATGAGTAGGGGCCTGGTGGAGGCTGCCCCTGGTGGCTGGGGGGTGGGGGTGGTGGGAGACATGAGTGGGGGCCTGGTGGAGGGTGAGCCTGGATGCTGGGGGGTGGGGGTGCAGGGGGACATGAGTGGGGGCCTGGTGGAGGATGCCCCTGGTGGCTGGGGGGTGGGGGTGGTGAGAGACATGAGTGGGGGCCTGGTGGAGGGTGACCCTGGATGCTGGGGGGTGGGGGTGCAGGGGGACATGAGTGGGGGCCTGGTGGAGGCTGCCCCTGGTGGCTGGGGGCTGGGGGTGGTGGGAGACATGAGTGGGGGCCTGGTGCAGGCTGCCCCTGCACTGCTGGGGGGTGGGGGTGGTGGGAGACATGAGTAGGGGTCCCCTGGTGGCTGGGCGGTGGGGGTGGTGGGAGACATGAGTGGGGGCCTGGTGGAGGGTGAGCCTGGATGCTGGGGGGTGGGGGTGCAGGGGGACATGAGTGGGGGCCTGGTGGAGGATGCCCCTGGTGGCTGGGGGGTGGGGGTGGTGGGAGACATGAGTGGGGGCCTGGTGGAGGCTGCCCCTGCACTGCTTGGGGGTGGGGCTGGTGGGAGACATGAGTGGGGGCCTGGTGGAGGCTGCCCCTGGTGGCTGGGGGGTGGGGGTGGTGGGAGACATGAGTGGGGGCCTGGTGGAGGGTGAGCCTGGATTCTGGGGGGTGGGGGTGCAGGGGGACATGAGTGGGGGCCTGGTGGAGGATGCCCCTGGTGGCTGGGGGGTGGGGGTGGTGGGAGACATGAGTGAGGGCCTGGTGGAGGCTGCCCCTGCACTGCTTGGGGGTGGGGGTGGTGGGAGACATGAGTGGGGGCCTGGTGGAGGCTGCCCCTGCACTGCTTGGGGGTGGGGGTGGTGGGAGACATGAGTAGGGGCCTGGTGGAGGATGCCCCTGGTGGTTGGGGGGTGGGCGTGGTGGGAGACATGAGTGGGGGCCTTGTGGAGGCTGCCCCTGCACTGCTTGGGGGTGCGGGTGGTGGTTTTAGACATGAGTAGGGGCCTGGTGGAGGCTGCCCCTGGTGGCTGGGGGGTGGGGGTGGTGGGAGACATGAGTGGGGGCCTGGTGGAGAGTGAGCCTGGATGCTGGGGCGTGGGGGTGCAGGGGGACATGAGTGGGGGCCTGGTGGAGGATGCCCCTGGTGGCTGGGGGGTGGTGGTGGTGGGAGACATGAGTGGGGGCCTGGTGGAGGCTGCCCCTGCACTGCTGGGGGGTGGGGGTGGTGGGAGACATGAGTAGGGGCCTGGTGGAGGCTGCCCCTGGTGGCTGGGGGGTGGGGGTGGTGGGAGACATGAGTGGGGGCCTGGTGGAGGGTGAGCCTGGATGCTGGGGGGTGGGGGTGCAGGGGGACATGAGTGGGGGCCTGGTGGAGGATGCCCCTGGTGGCTGGGGGGTGGGGGTGGTGAGAGACATGAGTGGGGGCCTGGTGGAGGGTGACCCTGGATGCTGGGGGGTGGGGGTGCAGGGGGACATGAGTGGGGGCCTGGTGGAGGCTGCCCCTGGTGACTGGGGGGTGGGGGTGGGGGGAGACATGAGTGGGGGCCTGGTGGAGGCTGCCCCTGCACTGCTGGGGGGTGGGGGTGGTTGGAGACATGAGTAGGGGCCTGGTGGAGGCTGCCCCTGGTGGCTGGGGGGTGGGGGTGGTGGGAGACATGAGTGGGGGCCTAGTGGAGGCTGCCCCTGCACTGCTGGGGGGTGGGGGTGGTGGGAGACATGAGTGGGGGCCTGGTGGAGGCTGCCCCTGGTGGCTGGGGGGTGGGGGTGGTGGGAGACATGAGTGGGGGCCTGGTGGAGGGTGAGCCTGGATGCTGGGGGGTGGGGGTGCAGGGGGACATGAGTGGGGGCCTGGTGGAGGATGCCCCTGGTGGCTGGGGGGTGGGGGTGGTGAGAGACATGAGTGGGGGCCTGGTGGAGGGTGACCCTGGATGCTGGGGGGTGGGGGTGCAGGGGGATATGAGTGGGGGCCTGGTGGAGGCTGCCCCTGGTGGCTGGGGGGTGGGGGTGGTGGGAGACATGAGTGGGGGCCTGGTGGAGGGTGAGCCTGGATGCTGGGGGGTGGGGGTGCAGGGGGACATGAGTGGGGGCCTGGTGGAGGATGCCCCTGGTGGCTGGGGGGTGGGGGTGGTGAGAGACATGAGTGGGGGCCTGGTGGAGGGTGACCCTGGATGCTGGGGGGTGGGGGTGCAGGGGGACATGAGTGGGGGCCTGGTGGAGGCTGCCCCTGGTGACTGGGGGGTGGGGGTGGGGGGAGACATGAGTGGGGGCCTAGTGGAGGCTGCCCCTGCACTGCTGGGGGGTGGGGGTGGTGGAAGACATGAGTGGGGGCCTGGTGGAGGCTGCCCCTGGTGGCTGGGGGGTGGGGGTGGTGGGAGACATGAGTGGGGGCCTGGTGGAGGGTGAGCCTGGATGCTGGGGGGTGGGGGTGCAGGGGGACATGAGTGGGGCCTGGTGGAGGATGCCCCTGGTGGCTGGGGGGTGGGGGTGGTGAGAGACATGAGTGGGGGCCTGGTGGAGGGTGACCCTGGATGCTGGGGGGTGGGGGTGCAGGGGGACATGAGTGGGGGCCTGGTGGAGGCTGCCCCTGGTGGCTGGGGGGTGGGGGTGGTGGGAGACATGAGTGGGGGCCTGGTTGAGGCTGCCCCTGCACTGCTGGGGGGTGGGGGTGGTGGGAGACATGAGTAGGGGCCTGGTGGAGGCTGCCCCTGGTGGCTGGGGGGTGGGGGTGGTGAGAGACATGAGTGGGGGCCTGGTGGAGGGTGACCCTGGATGCTGAGGGGTGGGGGTGCAGGGGGACATGAGTGGGGGCTGGGAGAGGCTGCCCCTGGTGGCTAGGGGTGGGGGTGGGTGGAGACATGAGTGGGGGCCTGGTGGAGGCTGCCCCTGCACTGCTTGGGGGTGGGGGTGGTGGGAGACATGAGTGGGGGCCTGGTGGAGGCTGCCCCTGGTGGCTGGGGGGTGGGGGTGGTGGGAGACATGAGTGGGGGCCTGGTGGAGGCTGCCCCTGCACTGCTGGGGGGTGGGGGTGGTGGGGGACATGAGTAGGGGCCTGGTGGAGGCTGCCCCTGGTGGCTGGGGGATGGGGGTGGTGGGAGACATGAGTGGGGGCCTGGTGGAGGGTGAGCCTGGATGCTGAGGGGTGGGGGTGCAGGGGGACATGAGTGGGGGCCTGGTGGAGGATGCCCCTGGTGGCTGGGGGGTGGGGGTGCAGGGGGACATGAGTGGGGGCCTGGTGGAGGGTGCCCCTGCACTGCTGGGGGGTGGGGGTGCAGGGGGACATGAGTGGGGGCCTGGTGGAGACTGCCCATGCACTGCTGGGGGGTGGGGGTGGTGGGAGACATGAGTGGGGGCCTGGTGGAGGGTGCCCCTGCACTGCTGGGGGGTGGGGGTGCAGGGGGACATGAGTGGGGGCCTGGTGGAGGCTGCCCATGGTGGCAGGGGGGTGGGGGTGGTGGGAGACATTAGTGGGGGCCTGGTGGAGGCTGCCCCTGGTGGCTGGGGGGTGGGGGTGCAGGGGGACATGAGTGGGGGCCTGGTGGAGGGTGCCCATGCACTGCTGGGGGGTGGGAGTGGTGGGAGACATGAGTGGGGGCCTGCTGGAGGGTGCCCCTGCACTGCTGGGGGGTGGGGGTGCAGGGGGACATGAGTGGGGGCATGGTGGAGGCTGCCCATGGTGGCAGGGGGTGGGGGTGGTGGGAGACATGAGTGGGGGCCTGGTGGAGGTTGCCCCTGCACTGCTGGGGGGTGGGGGTGCAGGGGGACATGTGTGGGGGCCTGGTGGAGGCTGCCCCATGACTGCTGGGGGGTGGGGGTGCAGGGGGACATGAGTGGGGGCCTGGTGGAGGGTGCCCCTGCACTGCTTGGGGGTGGGGGTGGTGGGAGACGTGAGTGGGGGCCTGGTGGAGGGTGCCCCTGCACTGCTGGGGGGTGGAGGTGCAGGGGGACATGAGTGGGGGCCTGGTGGAGGTTGCCCCTGCACTGCTGGGGGGTGGGGGTGCAGAGGGACATGAGTGGGGGCCTGGTGGAGGCTGCCCATGGTGGCAGGGGGGTGGGGGTGGTGGGAGACATTAGTGGGGGCCTAGTGGAGGCTGCCCCTGGTGGCTGGGGGGTGGGGGTGCAAGGGGACATGAGTGGGGGCCTGGTGGAGGGTGCCCCTGCACTTCTGGGGGGTGGGGGTGCAGGGCGACATGAGTGGGGCCTGGTGGAGGGTGCCCATGCACTGCTGGAAGGTGGGGGTGGTGGGAGACATGAGTGGGGGCCTGGTGGAGGGTGCCCCTGCACTGCTGGGGGGTGGGGGTGCAGGGGGACATGAGGGGGGGCCTGGTGGAGGCTGCCCATGGTGGCAGGGGGTGGGGGTGGTGGGAGACATGAGTGGGGGCCTGGTGGAGGCTGCCCCTGCACTGTGGGGGGTGGGGGTGCAGGGGGACATGAGTGGGGGCCTGGTGGAGGCTGCCCCATGACTGCTGGGGGGTGGGGGTGCAGGGGGACATGAGTGGGGGCCTGGTGGAGGCTGCCCCATGACTGCTGGGGGGTGGGGGTGCAGTGGGACATGAGTGGGGGCCTGGTGGAGGGTGCCCCTGCACGGCTGGGGGTTGGGGGTGCAGGGGGACATGAGTGGGGGCCTGGTGGAGGGTGCCCATGCACTGCTGGGGGGGTGGGGGGGTGGGAGACATGAGTGGGGGCCTGGTGGAGGGTGCCCCTGCACTGCTTGGGGGTGGGGGTGGTGGGAGACGTGAGTGGGGGCCTGGTCGAGGGTGCCCCTGCACTGCTGGGGGGTGGGGGTGCAGGGGGACATGAATGGGGGCCTGGTGGAGGCTGCCCCTGCACTGCTGGGGGGTGGGGGTGCAGGGGGACATGAGTGGGGGCCTGGTGGAGGCTGCCCATGGTGGCAGGGGGGTGGGGGTGGTGGGAGACATGAGTGGGGGCCTGGTGGAGGGTGCCCCTGCACTGCTGGGGGGTGGGGGTGCAGGGGGACATGAGTGGGGGCCTGGTGGAGGCTGCCCCTGCACTGCTGGGGTGTGGGGGTGCAGGGGGACATGAGTGGGGGCCTGGTGGAGGCTGCCCATGGTGGCAGGGGGGTGGGGGTGGTGGGAGACATGAGTGGGGGCCTGGTGGAGGATGCCCCTGCACTGCTGGGGAGTGGGGGTGCAGGGGGACATGAGTGGGGGCCTGGTGGAGGCTGCCCCTTGTGGCTGGGGGGTGGGGGTGGTGGGAGACATGAGTGGGGGTCTGGTGGAGGGTGCCCCTGCACTGCTTGGGGGTCGGGGTGGTGGGAGACATGAGTGGGGGCCTGGTGGAGGGTGCCCATGCACTGCTGGGGGGTGGGGGTGCAGGGGGACATGAGTGGGGGCCTGGTGGAGGCTGCCCATGGTGGCAGGGGGGTGGGGGTGGTGGGAGACATGAGTGGGGGCCTGGTGGAGGGTGCCCCTGCACTGCTGGGGGGTGGGGGTGCAGGGGGACATGAGTGGGGGCCTGGTGGAGGGTGCCCATGCACTGCTGGGGGGTGGGGGTGCAGGGGGACATGAGTGGGGGCCTGGTGGAGGGTGCCCCTGCACTGCTGGGGGGTGGGGGTGCAGTGGGACATGAGTGGGGGGCTGGTGGAGGGTGCCCATGCACTGCTGGAAGGTGGGGGTGGTGGGAGACATGAGTGGGGGCCTGGTGGAGGGTGCCCCTGCATTGCTGGGGGGTGGGGGTGCAGGGGGACATGAGTGGGGGCCTGGTGGAGGCTGCCCATGGTGGCAGGGGGTGGGGGTGGTGGGAGACATGAGTGGGGGCCTGGTGGAGGCTGCCCCTGCACTGCTGGGGGGTGGGGGTGCAGGGGGACATGAGTGGGGGCCTGGTGGAGGCTGCCCCATGACTGCTGGGGGGTGGGGGTGCAGGGGGACATGAGTGGGGGCCTGGTGGAGGCTGCCCCATGACTGCTGGGGGGTGGGGGTGCAGGGGGACATGAGTGGGGGCCTGGTGAAGGGTGCCCCTGCACTGCTGGGGGGTGGGGGTGCAGGGGGACATGAGTGGGGGCCTGGTGGAGGGTGCCCATGCACTGCTGGGGGGGTGGGGGTGGTGGGAGACATGAGTGGGGGCCTGGTGGAGGGTGCCCCTGCACTGCTTGGGGGTGGGGGTGGTGGGAGACGTGAGTGGGGGCCTGGTCGAGGGTACCCCTGCACTGCTGGGGGGTGGGGGTGCAGGGGGACATGAGTGGGGGCCTGGTGGAGGCTGCCCCTGCACTGCTGGGGGGTGGGGGTGCAGGGGGACATGAGTGGGGGCCTGGTGGAGGCTGCCCATGGTGGCAGGGAGGTGGGGGTGGTGGGAGACATGAGTGGGGGCCTGGTGGAGGGTGCCCCTGCACTGCTGGGGGGTGGGGGTGCAGGGGGACATGGGTGGGGGCCTGGTGGAGGCTGCCCCTGCACTGCTGGGGTGGGGGAGTGCAGGGGGACATGAGTGGGGGCCTGGTGGAGGCTGCCCATGGTTGCAGGGGGTGGGGGTGGTGGGAGACATGAGTGGGGGCCTGGTGGAGGATGCCCCTGCACTGCTGGGGGTGGGGGTGCAGGGGGACATGAGTGGGGGCCTGTTGGAGGCTGCCCCTGGTGGCTGGTGGGTGGGGGTGGTGGGAGACATGAGTGGGGGCCTAGTGGAGGGTGCCCCTGCACTGCTTGGGGGTGGGGGTGGTGGGAGACATGAGTGGGGGCCTGGTGGAGGGTGCCCATGCACTGCTGGGGGGTGGGGGTGCAGGGGGACATGAGTGGGGGCCTGGTGGAGGCTGCCCATGGTGGCAGGGGTGTGGGGGTGGTGGGAGACATGAGTGGGGGCCTGGTGGAGGGTGCCCCTGCACTGCTGGGGGGTGGGGGTGCAGGGGGACATGAGTGGGGACCTAGTGGTGGGTGCCCATGCACTGCTGGGGGGTGGGGGTGGTGGAAGACATGAGTGGGGGCCTGGTGGAGGGTGCCCCTGCACTGCTTGGGGGTGGGGGTGGTGGGAGACGTGAGTGGGGGCCTGGTGGAGGGTGCCCCTGCACTGCTGGGGGGTGGCGGTGCAGGGGGACATGAGTGGGGGCCTGGTGGAGGCTGCCCCTGCACTGCTGGGGGGTGGGGGTGCAGGGGGACATGAGTGGGGGCCTGGTGGATGCTGCCCATGGTGGCAGGGGGGTGGGGGTGGTGGGAGACATGAGTGGGGGCCTGGTGGAGGGTGCCCCTGCACTGCTGGGGGGTGGGGGTGCAGGGGGACATGAGTGGGGGCCTGGTGGAGGCTGCCCCTGCACTGCTGGGGGGTGGGGGTGCAGGGGGACATGAGTGGGGGCCTGGTGGAGGCTGCCCATGGTGGCAGGGGGGTGGGGGTGGTGGGAGACATGAGTGGGGGCCTGGTGGAGGATGCCCCTGCACTGCTGGGGGGTGGGGGTGCAGGGGGACATGAGTGGGGGCCTGGTGGAGGCTGCCCCTAGTGGCTGGGGGGTGGGGGTGGTGGGGGACATGAGTGGGGGCCTGGTGGAGGGTGCCCCTGCACTGCTTGGGGGTGGGGGTGGTGGGAGACATGAGTGGGGGCCTGGTGGAGGGTGCCCATGCACTGCTGGGGGGTGGGGGTGCAGGGGGACATGAGTGGGGGCCTGGTGGAGGCTGCCCATGGTGGAAGGGGGTGGGGGTGGTCGGGGACATGAGTGGGGGCCTGGTGGAGGGTGCCCCTGCACTGCTGGGGGTGGGGGTGCAGGGGGACATGAGTGGGGGCCTGGTGGAGGCTGCCCATGGTGGCAGGGGGGTGGGGGTGGTGGGAGACATGAGTGGGGGCCTGGTGGAGGGTGCCCCTGCACTGCTGGGGGGTGGGGTGGTGGGAGACATGAGTGGGGGCCTGGTGGAGGGTGCCCCTGCACTGCTTGGGGGTGGGGGTGGTGGGAGACATGAGTGGGGGCCTGGTGGAGGGTGCCCCTGCACTGCTTGGGGGTGGGGGTGGTGGGAGACATGGGTGGGGGCCTGGTGGAGGGTGCCCCTGCACTGCTGGGGGGTGGGGGTGCAGGGGGACATGAGTGGGGGCCTGGTGGAGGCTGCCCATGGTGGCAGGGGGTGGGGGTGGTGGGAGACATGAGTGGGGGCCTGGTGGAGGGTGCCCCTGCACTGCTGGGGGGTGGGGGTGCAGGGGGACATGAGTGGGGGCCTGGTGGAGGCTGCCCATGGTGGCAGGGGGTGGGGGTGGTGGGAGACATGAGTGGGGGCCTGGTGGAGGGTGCCCCTGCACTGATGGGGGGTGGGGGTGCAGGGGGACATGAGTGGGGGCCTGGTGGAGGCTGCCCATGGCGGCAGGGGGGTGGGGGTGGTGGGAGACATGAGTGGGGGCCTGGTGGAGGGTGCCCCTGCACTGCTGGGGGGTGGGGGTGCAGGGGGACATGAGTGGGGGCGAGTGGGGGCCTGGTGGAGGCTGCCCATGGTGGCAGGGGGGTGGGGGTGGTGGGAGACATGAGTGGGGGCCTGGTGGAGGGTGCCCATGCACTGCTGGGGGGTGGGGGTGCAGGGGGACATGAGTGGGGGCCTGGTGGAGGGTGCCCCTGCACTGCTTGGGGGTGGGGGTGGTGGGAGATATGAGTGGGGGCCTGGTGGAGGCTGCCCATGGTGGCAGGGGGGTGGGGGTGGTGGGAGACATGAGTGGGGGCCTGGTGGAGGGTGCCCATGTACTGCTGGGGGGTGGGGGTGCAGGGGGACATGAGTGGGGGCCTGGTGGAGGCTGCCCATGGTGGCAGGGGGGTGAGGGTGGTGGGAGACATGAGTGGGGGCCTGGTGGAGGCTGCCCATGGTGGCAGGGGGGTGGGGGTGGTGGGAGACATGAGTGGGGGCCTGGTGGAGGGTGCCCATGCACTGCTGGGGGGTGGGGGTGCAGGGGGACATGAGTGGGGGCCTGGTGGGGGCTGTCCATGGTGGCTGGGGGGTGGGGGTGGTGGGAGACATGAGTGGGGGCCTGGTGGAGGGTGCCCCTGCACTGCTGGGGGGTGGGGGTGGTGGGAGACATACATTGTTGATCAGTAGTGCAAGGTGACATGTGGGTTGGCTGGGGGGCATGCCCATGGTGGATGGGCTGCCTGCGGGACATGAGCAGGGGTGCAGGGTAGTCCCCCATGGTGTGGGCTGCCTGCAGGGTCCGTGGAGGTTGTGGAGCGTACACCTGGGAGGACCCACACGGCCAATTCACGTGTAGTACTCCCCAGAACCCCTGAAATACACATACCCTGCTGAAATCGCATGTGGAACTTCCCGCGCACCCCTGGGATACACATACCCTGCAGAAATCGCGTGTGGAACTTCCCGCGCACCCCTGGAATACACGTACCCTGCTTGCACGGGGCCAATCGCGTGTGGAACTTCCCGCGCACCCCTGGGATACACATTCCCTGCTGAAATCGCGTGTGGAACTTCCCGCGCACCCCTGGAATACACGTACCCTGCTTGCACGGGGCCAATCGCGTGTGCAACTTCCCGCGCACCCCTGGAATACACGTACCCTGCTTGCACAGGGCCAATCGTGTGAGAGACTTCACGCGAACCCCTGATATACACGTAGCCCGCTCCCCCAGGCCCGATCGCGTGAGAAACTTCACACGAACCCCTGTAATACACGTAGAACGCTCCCCCAGGCCCGATCGCGTGAGAAACTTCACGCGAACCCCTGAAATACACATAGCCCGCTCCCCCAGGCCCGATCGCGTGAGAAACTTCACGCGAACCCCTGAAATACACGTAGAACGCTCCCCCAGGCCCGATCGCGTGAGAAACTTCACGCGAACCCCTGAAATACACGTAGAACGCTCCCCCAGGCCGATCGCGTGAGAAAGTTCACGCGAACCCCTGAAACACACGTAGCCCGCTCCCCCAGGCCCGATCGCGTGAGAAACTTCACGCGAACCCCTGAAATACACGTAGCCCGCTCCCCCAGGCCCGATCGCGTGAGAAACTTCACCCGAACCCCTGAAATACACGTAGCCCGCTCCCCCAGGCCCGATCGCGTGAGGAAGTTCACGCGAACCCCTGAAATACACGTAGCCCGCTCCCCCACACCCGATCGCGTGAGGAAGTTCACGCGAACCCCTGTAATACACGTAGCCCGCTCCCCCAGGCCCGATCGGGTGTGGAACTTCCCCCGCACCCCTGAAATACACATACCTTGCTCGCACTGGGCCAATCGCGTGTGGAACTTCCCGCGCACCCCTGAAATACACGTTCCCCGCTTGGCGTTTGCTGTTTGCCAGCCCGGTGAACTGGTCCAGGGTTAGCTCAGCCCTTTGCGATGATTTAGCGATTTTGATGGGTTTTCCTTGCGCGAGGGCGTTCTTCGGGGCGTTACTGGCGCTGCTGCAGGGTCGCTGCGATTCTCTGCGCCACGGCTGGTTTGGGAGCCTAAAATCCATGAATACGCTGTGCGCGGAAATCGGTTTTAGCGCATGTGCCTGGCGCAGACAATCGCACGCGGACACTCTGCGCCAGCCGCTTGCGACACTTTTCTGCGAAATTCTATGAATTACCCTCTAAGTGTTTTTACCAAGAAACCTTGAGTATAAGTGTCTGCTTGAACCACTGTGATTGAAAGTCCTCTTTGTAACTACTTGTACTGCTCACATTCACTCTTGAGATAAGCCTGGCTGCTCAGCTCGCTACTAAAAACTGTGTGGTACAGACGTATACCAAAGGTTGGTTTGGCTAACACCTGTATTCCTAATTGTGTGTAATGGTCCCAGTGGGTACTGCCTGCCATTCTGCCTAACAGACACAATATTTCATGCCCAAAAAACATTTTCAAATAATTGTTAAAACACAATATTTGATACGCAAAAACGAAAAAAGTCTCATATAAACTCGCTGGACATCTAGATATTGTATATGGCTTGGTGCAACATGCTCTCATGTTCTTATGTATAAACTTGACCGTTACTGTGTCTCAATTGTCCTAAATGTTTGCGCTGCTCAATGCGTAACGCTTGCGGTTCTCATCTACAAAGGAATTACGACAAATCAATTATGATCTTATGTATTATCTTTTACGGGAGACCCTAAGGTCCAAATAAGCTATCCCCAACAAATAGGTAATGATACGTTTTTGGCTATGGTTGGCCTTTGAATTATACTTTCGGGTATTTAATATAAAGCACTAATAATTTAACTTAACCTTTGAATGCAATTGAAAGAGGGTCTTGTTTCATATGCTCTATGCTTATCGTTTTATCTGTTTTATGTGTTTTATAAATTTGACTGTAACTGTATCTCAATTATCCTAAATGTTTGAGCTGCTCAGTGCGTGATCTTCAAACTACAAGGAATGATGACAAATCGAACATGTTTTTATGTATTTGGTTGCACGGGTGACTGCAAAATCCAAATAGTTATGGTTGGCCAGTGAATTATTCTTTCGGGGGATTTAAGACCTGCAGGAACAATGCAACGTAAGGCTTGAATGTAATTGAAAGAGGGTCTTATTCTATATGTTCTAATGGGATCGTTTTATCTGTTTTACTTGTTTTATCTGTATTTCTTGTGTTTCATGAATTTTAAATGAATGAGATAGTATTAGCAATTGTATATGTGTAAAACCATCAAAATATTGTTGCTGTGAAATTGTAATACATTTTGTAAAGGTTTATTGTACAAACCAAACACAAAAAAAAACTAAATAAATATATGACGCATCTTTACATTTTCAAATATAAAAAAGTGACTCCAATAATACTGAGTGGGACTTGGTTTCGGCGTTAGGCCCTCATACAGTGACACCAACACACATACAATTTGATTCATTTCCACCAAAGCATCATACATGAAGAGTCTCTGGGGGTCATTACGAGTTAGCATGGTTACCCCCTTACCAGGTACCAGGTCCAAGTTCCTTGAATGAGGAATTACCGGGCCATTCCGACCTTGGAGGTAATTCCTCATTCAAGGAACCCAGACCCGGTACATCTCCATTCCCATTCAAGCCCCCGTAGGGGTCAATGGGAATGGGGAGGGTGCGAACAACGGGCCCGTTAAAAACAGGCCCGTTGTTAGCACCCTGGTCTGCTCATGGGACCCGCAAGCAGACTCGTAATGAGGCGGTAAGGGGTTGATAGCTCCAGCACCATTACCGGCGCCGTTAACCCCTTACCGCCAGGGTCAGAATGACCCCCCCCCTTTGCTGAAGATTTGTAACAACTGCTGAAAGTCTCCGATGTGGAACATAATTCGGAGTTGAATCAAACAAAGAAAATGAGGAATCTGTATGAGTATGATGTGCTGGTGAAAATGAAGGAGGTTACAGATTGAGTCCTCCTCTTGAGTTGCGAGGTCGGGAATTGTGTTAAGAAGGGGGGCCCCGGGGGGAACGCGAAGCGTTTCCCCCCGGGGAGTTTTTTGGCGATGCACATGGCCAGCGAGTGGCCGTGGGGCAGAGCGCCTCCTGGGGGGGTATTTAAGGGCGCAGGGAAGGTTCGGGAGGCAGGCGACAGTTAGGACTTGATGATTGTCCTGTCGCCTGCTCCCGAGCCTTCCCTTTGTAGCGGGGCCTAGGACTGTGGAGGGGTAGAACAGGTGAGGTGGGCGATTTAGAGGATAGTGTTGTTAGAGTGGGGCGGTCAGATAGCTTGTTAAAAAAAAAAAAAAAAAAAATAGAAACATAGATTATTTAGTTTAGATTAACAGTTAATTTTTAAAATGTTGTGAAGGTTATTGGGGGTGCCATAAATAAGACACCCCCCTACTTACCTTAGCTCCGGTGGGGAATTTAGTGGGAGAGCATCCGTGCTCCGTTGCTCGCCAGCGGGGGCGGAGTGTTGGTGAAGCATCGGGCTTCCACGAACTGGCATCCGCTCAGGAGCGGGTGTGATAGGGATCCTTGGCCCCGTGTTGTGCCTGCAGGGAGAGGGGATGGGGAGCGCGGTGTACGTCGCAGGACAGAGGGGGCAGAGCGCTCCTTCTTAAAGGGGCCTCGTCTATTTTTGTGGGCCCAAGGTGCGGTGGCGCTCTCTAGCCACCAGGGGGCAGTGTGACAGGGAAAGAAACAGTAATTCATTGTGGTGCGGTTGATTTTGGTGGGGTTTTTTTTTTTCGTTAGCAGGGGGCACTGGGTTGCCTGGGCAGGGGGCTACAAGGGATAGGGTAGTATTTTGGGGGTATTTAGTGGGGGCAAAATAAAAAAAAAAAAAATAAAAAAAAAAAAAAAAAAAAAAGCTTAGTTCAAAGTAACAGTTTCTATTTGTAGATTCCCACGGGTAGTTTCGGCTCGGGGGCTTAGTTTTTGCTAGGTCATTTTTAAGGGGGTATATATATATATTTGTGGTGCACAAGCAAGTTATTAGTAGTGCATGATGGTGGGTCAGGGAGCTAACAAGAAAGGGTTGGTTGATTCAAGGGCGCTCAAGGAGGCTTTTGAGATAATTAGTAGGGCATCTAGGGCCCAATTGGAAGGGGCAGTTGGGGAGGTCACTGGAGGAGAGGGCACGGGGGAGGGGGAGATAAGTGGGGGGAGGCCGCAGCGGAGAGCAGCGGCAGATGGGGCTCTCGCGGCAGTGGTGGCTTGCACCCCTGCGGCAGGGAGAGGGGAGGTATGGGAATCCAGGGGAAGGAGGATGAGAAGGGAGTTAGACAGGAGAGCGACTGAGGGAGAGATGATTTCAGGTGGGGAGCCTCGGAGAGAGGGAGTGGGTAATAGCCCTAGGGAAGAAGGGAGTACGCAGATGGAGAGGGCTCTTGGGGAGCCGAGCGAGGGTGTGCTGAGGGGGGTGGCAGGGCAGAGGGGAAGAGGGGGAAAATATTTGCAGAAGAGTGCAGGAGGGAGAAGGAGGGAGAGGTCCCCATCAATTGAGGAAAGTAGAGTGGGGCGCGGAACGGCCCCCAGGGGTAGGAGGGTGGAGGGCGCTGCGCAGCCCCCACTGGTCAGAGTGAGGTTGAGGGTGTTAGTACGGCCCCACCTCGATCGGCACAAGGAGAGCATAGAGGGTGCAGCACGGCCCCTAGCAATGAAGAATACAGGGTGGAGGACGGAACGCCTCGCCCAAGAGAAGAGGACCAGGCAGGGGTCCCCCCGGCCCCGCCGAGAAGACGTCAAAGGAGTGACGGGGCGTACGCCCCGGGCTCGCAAGAAGATCGCCTCAACTTGAGCAGGAGCTCACATCAGCAGTGTAGGAGCCCTCTAAGGAAGGAGATGAGGAGCATTGGGGTGGACGCTAGACCACAGACGGCGGGTGTGGAAAGAGGTGAGCAGGAACGGGAATGGTCCTCTGCATGGCAGAGAGGGGTCACGAGAAGGGTGTCGGGGAATGAAGGGTCGAGTTTGCATGGGGTAAGAAAAGAAGCTGGTGTGCAGGCCATTGGAGCCTTTGGGGTTGAAAAGAGCATGTGCTCAGTGGAGGTCCAAACGGACAAGGCGATTGAGCCATTGGTGCTTGAAGTGCAAGCTGGTAATAAAAAAGAGAATGAAGTGAAAGGGAAGGAGAAAAAATTGCCGTACATGGGGATAACAAAACCATTGGGGGCACACTTGATGGCAACGACAAAGGAAAAGATTCAGGCGGGGGAGTTTGTAGATGTGTTCAAATTACTGCATAGGGAAGTGAGAGCAAAAGAGGGGTCTAAGGAGGAAGAGAGGGAACTGGCGTCACGCCCAAGGGTCACGGTGACTATTGAGAATTGGACGTCGGCGTTTATCATTTATGCCAGTGTGTACTGTGAAAAATTCCCGGAGCGTTGCGTGGCCCTGCTTAAATATATGGACGTGATTAGGAAGGCTTTCACGAGTTTTGGGGGTTTTGCATGGGTACGCTATGATGAGGAATTCAGAGCGAGATTGGCGGAGGACAGTCAGGTGGTCTGGGGGGAGATAGACATGGATCTTTGGCTGCAATGGATGGCTCCAACGAGGCCTGCCCCGACATTACACACGGCAAGTGGGCTGCCCGTGCCTTACCGGCCCTTTCTTGGTCGCCCCGCCCATGAGGGGGTGGGGGAAGGAGGCGGAGGACAGCCCTCGACAGCATGTTGGGCGTTCAATAAAGAAGGATGCACGAGGTGGTTGTGCAAATTTCAACACGAGTGCAGCAGGTGTGCGGGTCGGCATCCGGTTACAGATTGCTTTCAGGCAGGGGACAGTGGGTCAGGGTGATGAGCGGGGCAAGGAAATGGGGGGGAAGGACCGCATGCCAGGTAAATTGGGGTGTGCTGGTAGGTCGGGCTCAGTTTATCGTAAAGGAGGTGGGGGGCACAAGGTTTGATGAAAGGTTTGTTGGGAGCAAATTAAAGGGGACAGGAGAAAGGTGAGGAGGAAGATGCGGAGGTAGGGGAGGGCCCAGGGGGGAGGTGTCGGTGGAAATTGTTAAGGGAGAGGTAGCTGTCGTTGGGAGGGCAGGGACGACGGTGGTGAAGCCCTCATGCTTGCCGCACGACAAGGTGAGGAGGCTTCAGGCTGCATGGACGGAGGTGCGGGAGCGCCTCTGGTGCAGCAGGGGGAAGTGAGGAGATGGGTCTGCATGGACGGGGGTGCACTAGGGCCCCTGGTGCAGCTAAATAAAAAAAAAAAAAAAAAAAAAGTGGAACAGAGAAGCGAGGTGCCGGAAGAGGAATTTATGTGTAATGGTCTGCATGGACGGGGGCGCAGGTTTGGCCCCTGGTGCAGCGGTGGAGAGGAGTAAAGGAAAAAGGGGGCCTGCATGGACGGGGGTGCACTAGGCCCCCTGGTGCAGGTGGGAAACAGGTGGTAATGGACGCAAGTAGCTTGAAGATGGTGATATGGAAGGAACTGCATGGACGGGGGCGCAGGTTTGGCCCCTGGTGCAGCGGTGGAGAGGGGTAAGGCAGAAAAGGGGCATGCATGGACGGGGGTGCATTAGGGCCCCTGGTGCAGGCGGGAAAAAGGTGGTAAGGGATGCGAGGAGCTTAAAGAGTTATATGGAAGGGACTGCATGGACAGGGGTGCAGGTTTGGCCCCTGGTGCAATGGCGAGAGGATTAATAATCTAAAGGGCCTGCATGGATGGGGGGGTGCACGTGGGCCCCCGGTGCAGGGGGGACAATGCAGGAATGTAAAGGAATAATACTGGGCACAACAATTGGAACAAATGGTTTATTGCTTGTAGGGGAGCTGTTTGCGACCTGTTTTACGTGGGTATTGTTGGGGGCTTTCAGGGCTTCTGAGTTGGTCGGGGGGAAAGGGTGGGGTAGGGTGACTGCAATGGGAAGATTTTCAAATTACAGAAGAAGGTTAGACATCAAGATTGAAAGGTCTAAGACGGTTAAGAAGGGAAGGGGCTCTTGGGTTCGGCTGGGTCGTGGGAGCAAGGTCTTATGCCCAGTTCCAGGTGCTAGGGGTATTGCGGAAGGAGTTGGTGGCAGTGGGAGAAAAGGAAGAGGATTTTGGGACTCATTACTTTAGGAGGGGCGCAGTATCTGTGGGTACCGGGCTGGGTTTTTTCAGAAGACAAGGTGAAAAGAGTGGGACGTTGAAGGTCTGGGAAATACAAGGGGTACGGCAGGGAGTTTGATAATGGGGATGTTGAAAAGGTGGTTAGGACTTTGGGGGCCAACTGTTGTTGAAATATTTTTCACTTGTCAGTGATTTTGTATTTTCTTTTTCAGATGCTGCGCGAAAGGAAGGGGAGTTGGCGCAAGTTTTGATTTGTTGGCCATTCAATTGTTAAGTGGGCCGGGAAGGAAGTGGAGTAAGGGGTTTGGAAGGTAACAGGGGTGCAGTTACAAGGAAGTGGTGGTGAGTCGGCACGGGTTGGGGGGCCGGCGGTGGGATCAGCTGCTTCCTATATTGGCAGGGACGAGGGAACGCTTGGGGTTTCAGAGGTGGTGATTATGCATGCAGGGGAGAATGACCTGGTGAGAGATTCGGGGTTGGCTCTGCTAAGGAAAATGAAGAGGGACTTAGGGGGTGTGCGGGAAATGTGGCCTCAAGCAGTGGTGGTATGGACTAAGTTGTTGCCGCAATGAGTGTGGAGGGGATTGAGAAGGGGGGGAGCAAGGGAAGGGCCAGGAAGGGGATAATCAGAGAAAGGGTACAATGTTGTGCCTCGGTGGCAGTGCAGGTCATGGACCATAAAGAAATAACATTTGAGGGTCTCCTTATCTTTAGAGAGGTTGGGGTACACTTGTCCGTGTATGGGAATAATCACTACCTGGCGGAATTTGGTGCTTGGCTGGGAGAATGGGTAAAAAGTTGGAGGTAGAAAAGTGGGGGGGGTTGGGGCAGAAAGAACTCCTCGGGGGAGGGTTTTTCTGGTGCCGGGGGCATGGCCCCTTTTGATGTGGGGGGAGGGAAGCACAATGGGGGAATGACACGGGAAAGGATGGGGTGGCGCTGTTTGCACAAGCAGGTCACCCCGGGGGAACAGGTATTGAGCCTGGAGGGGCATGGCCCCTGGGAGAAAGCGGGACGCCTGGAAAAGGGGCAAGGAGACGGTAGGATCCAAGGGATCATTAGGGAGGAATTGGGTTATTTAATTATTTAATTGTTGGGGGAAAATGAAAATGTTTAATTTATTTAAGTGGTGGTTCAAATATTCCTTTAGTTTGTTAGGCCGTGGAGCCAGTTAAGCGTTTGATTGTAAGCTTTGGCCTGTCACATTAAAGCGACCTTTTCCACTTTTAAACGAGTCTGGGTTTTTGTGCATTAAGCCAAAAGGGGGGCCCCGGGGGGAACGCGAAGCGTTTCCCCCCGGGGAGTTTTTTGGCGATGCACATGGCCAGCGAGTGGCCGTGGGGCAGAGCGCCTCCTGGGGGGGTATTTAAGGGCGCAGGGAAGGTTCGGGAGGCAGGCGACAGTTAGGACTTGATGATTGTCCCGCCCTCCCACCCCTTTCATTTTCGTTAGGGCAGTGTCTGGTTAGGTAATATGGGGGGGGCCATCGTTCATGGGATTATGCAGGGGGTTCTTTAGTTGACATGGCGGGTTCATGAGTTTTGGGGTCGGTTAGGAAGGTAGGGTTGGTGGTTTTGTGTGACAGGTCAGGGCATTGTGAAAGTGTGTGTAATATATGTTGCTGATGTGGCAGGTCAGGCTGGCTGCAGGTCATAGGAAGGGGGAGTTTGGTGTAGAGGGGAGTTTGAGGGGTGTTGAAGTGGGTCCGGGCGCCGGGGGCATGGCCCCTTTTGATGTGGGGGGAGGGAAGCACAATGGGGGAATGACACGGGAAAGGATGGGGTGGCGCTGTTTGCACAAGCAGGTCACCCCGGGGGAACAGGTATTGAGCCTGGAGGGGCATGGCCCCTGGGAGAAAGCGGGACGCCTGGAAAAGGGGCAAGGAGACGGTAGGATCCAAGGGATCATTAGGGAGGAATTGGGTTATTTAATTATTTAATTGTTGGGGGAAAATGAAAATGTTTAATTTATTTAAGTGGTGGTTCAAATATTCCTTTAGTTTGTTAGGCCGTGGAGCCAGTTAAGCGTTTGATTGTAAGCTTTGGCCTGTCACATTAAAGCGACCTTTTCCACTTTTAAACGAGTCTGGGTTTTTGTGCATTAAGCCAAAACAGGACCGGGAACTCCCATGCATGACTGCAAAAGGGCGTCCAAGTGAGGGCGAGGTTTCTCAATCACAGTGTAGAATGACGTAATTGTGCCCTTATCAACGGATGCGCAGTATAGGTCTGCCCGCGATATGGAAGGAACGCAGCCGTGCAAAAGGTGATCAGTGAAAACAGGCGTGGGGATCAAAATGGCTGGAAGAGCAGAGATCGCCATTGTGACTTCCGAGGACGACAGTGATTACGGAAGAGTTGCAGCCGCCAACAGCATGTCCTGATCCGAAATAGGGGACAGAGTGGATTGTGTTGTCGTCCCTCGAACGGCACCACTGCGCGGATCCATCATTAGAGTAAATGAAATAAAAGACGTTTAATATTTGCTTCCGCTCGTCCCCTACCAGGCAGTTAGAGGTGAGAACTGTCGTGACAAAAAAGGAGGAACGGGCTATGTGATTTCCCTCAAAAACACACTCCCACTGCTCGCCTTCAGTGACTGTCACAATCGAGAAGGTTACAGATGACTCAGTTGTGGGATTTCATTTCTCCTTTGATTGCATTCTCTAATTGTGTTTAGCTTCAATTGAATACATTCACTAAAGTAAACTAAATTAAAAGCCACATAACGGACTGGAATGGGGAGGGGGACTCGTTGACATCAAGATGCTGTGAAATTGTAATACATTTTGTAAAGGTTTATTGTACAAATTTACAAATGCAAATTAAATATATTATGCCGCTTTACATTTTCAAATTTAATCTTATATAATGGGTTATTTATCACGCACTTAATACCCAGAGGTTTCCAAGCGTGGACCCAGGGATCTAACCTGTGCTGCTCCATATCGTCTTGCTTCTAAGGCGAGCACGTTGCCCCTGAGCTATCCTCCTAAAACCATTGGTACACTCCGTAATGTCATAGGTACACTCAGTACACCTCAACAAGATGTGGAAACCTTGGAAGGCAGTCTGCCAGACCACCTTATATTGATAGAAGTCGCTGCTTATAGCGTGTTGTTTTGGATATCGACACATGTAACCACGGGTTCTGCATGTGTGTTTGGCAATGTTCACTAGTGACTCCGCTGGGGGTATTCAGTCCGTTCCTATGTTCACTCTGATCTCTTAGGGTCCTTGCCTCACCCATGACCGGATTCCACTTGGGCGTTTGAGCCAAGAGCTATGATTGCTGGCTGATACTGCAAGAGGCATGCATGCGACGGCAATGCAAGACATCTTCACTGAGTAGCTCGTTTCTGCGCATGTTTGATATTACGCTGTGTTGGGAAATGGAGATTGGTCTTTAGGGTCGCGCCATTGTTTATTTTGGCAAGAGAGTCGCATGTGTTGGTCCTTCCGTTACCCGCCTGGTGGAGGTCAGGTCAGAAGTGAAACCTTACTGTCCATGTTGTGGAAGAACAGCTGCATGCTGGGTACTGCCTGTGCGTTGCTTGGTGGTAACGAGCCCACAGGGGCGCAGTGGGCCCATCATGGCAGCATGCACTTTACTCCCTGAAGGACCTCATTTATCTGGTGTGGACCACATCGAGGGACTGATCCGGAGGATCCAGGGCTGGAAGTTTGCCCACACGTGAAAAAGGGCGAGGAAGAGGGAGCTGATCAAGGGGGAATCTGCCAGATGCGAGGAGAGGAGTGAGAGCATAATGGAAGTTCATGGTGCTATGAAAAGTCGAAAATCATGGGGGGGGAGTCAAGTGAAGAACAGGTGAGTGCAGGAGGATGGTGAGATGAAAGAATATAATTATGTGTTGACGATCAGAAAGCATGACTAAAAAGGTTGCAGTCATGTATTGCTTAATTCAGTGAGCCATGTCTGTTTCCAAATGGTTGCCACTTGTCTGCTGTTGATGTAGTGTGTTTTTAGCAAGCATACCGAGAGCCATTTGCTGTCATGCATCCCTTGCCTGGTTCGCATATAAACACGCCAGCAACCCGAGGGACACGGGAACAACAGAGCGTAACTTGCTGGAGCACATTTGGAAATGATGCTTTCAATACATTACTCCACATTCATCATTTATAGTGTTGGCTATAAATGAATGAATCTTTTATTATGTACATATTACCAGAGACTAGCCTCTAAGTACGGGACCAGGATTCAAACCTGTGTTTCTCTGTGTTGTCCTGATTCCATGACAAACGTGTTGTCCCAGAGCTAGACTCCCAGCCCTCCTGGCTATCTTCTCGCTGCTAAAAGCCCATCTATAAGCCAAAACTATTACATTAGAGTGAAGCTAGGGAGAAATGGCATACGAGGAGGGACACACAGCTTGTAAGTGTTGTTTGGCTATTTACCTAACCATTCCCACAGCCATGCTAATCCTATTGGCCATTCCCACCCATATCCAGCCCCTTCCGGCCCAAAGCAAATCCTCCTGGGATATATTTGAACTAGCTTTATGAAGTCTGATCATCAAACTTTGTGTTTGAATTGCCTGCTATTGTTTTTTTCAAAGCAGTCTTCTGAGAGTTAATGGGCCTCATTACGAGTCCGGCGGTAACCCAGCCGGAAAAACCGGCAGGCTGCCGCCAGACTCATATTACCATTCCGCCTCCATCATTCCTGTAATTAAAGGGGCATTACGACCCTGGTGACCCGGGAATTCCGGAGGAGGAATTCTGTAAGTCCCCATTCCGATGGAGTCCCACTCCATGGGAGTGGGGAAGTGGAAACACTGGCACCATGTTGTAATGGTGCCAATTTTTCCATGTCCGCCTGCAGGCAGGTGGTGTTAAACCCGCCAGGTCAAACCTGGCGGGAGTGACACCTCCCGTCTGCAGAACTCGAGATCAGCCGGTCCGGAAAGAACGGTGGTGGCAGATTTACCACCACCATTCTTTCCGGACCGGCTGACTCGTAATGAGGCCCAATGACTTAATTGGAGCTGTACATTTACTACTGGTGTAATAAAATTATCTGCCTTCCGCCACTCGACTTATAAGCACTATGCATGTACTTAACTGAAGTCCTGTTATAAACAATCATTGACAAAGTCACCAGTGTTGGCTTGTGTATGAGTATTAGGCATTTGCCAAGTACTGCTATTATATGCCCAGGAACTATCACCACTTTATATCTGCTACCATCGATGGTCAGTTATTACCAGTACAACAGTGCTTCACAGATGCCTTTCCAGTGCCTACACAAAAGCCACAACTGTTTGCATTGCCAATGTGTGTATCTTTATCTTGTCTTGAACTTAACTTTCACTATTACCTCAACAGTGAGCTTTGGCCGTGTAGAATCCTATTCCTGAACCTCAATTATGCTGACCAGTGCCCAGCACCATCTGTAATTAGGATGTTGTTCATTGTGTGATCACTCTTACAATTACTCCCTGTACCCCACTGGGGTGCTCATTTGACTGCAAATGTCAGCACGATACTGTGAAATGTATGGTGATAAATACATTATGCAAATATAGCAGGAGAGAGTGAAGGGTAATGGTACCACAGGCATGGTGCACAATACCCACAGAGATAAATATAATTTATTTTAAAACACCCATTTAAATTTAGAACACACAGAGCAGGGCTCAAGTGAGGGGTACAGGTGGGTGGATGGAGTCCCCCAATTCTTTCAGATGTCCACCCACTATTTTCAGAGGGCATATTAAAATGCAAATTTCTAGTGACAACACATTTAATTGGTATGTTAATGAGTCCCCCCACTTTTTGTGATTGTCCCCTGATAGCGTGTACTGGGAGAAGCCTCTTTTTTACTGGTTAAAGTGAGATTACCCCAGATCTAGAAGTCTCCTTTAACATCATGGAATTTCTTGAAATGGTCATTTTTATGAGGTATCAGAACTTCTATGGTATGTGGTACTTTATTAATCTACATAAGCTCTCTTCCGTATTGTATAGAACCTTCTAGCAGAGACGAATGACCACAAATATTGTCAACGTGTTATAACTGTTGATTAGTGGCAGTTTTGATCTGGGAACAAATACATGGAAATCTGATGAAATATTGTTCACATTTCTGTGGGGAAAAATGCAAAATCTTTGAAAACGATGTTAAAACATATACATTAGTACCCGGCGTGGGTGTGTCTACGGGATACACATAACGTGATTGGTTCGTTTCCGAGCCATACCACAGTGTAATCCTGTGGACACACCTGCGTGCCTGCGTTTGTTCCCAGCGGGGGGCGTGGCAGCCCCTTAGCCAATGAAGAGGCTCCAAACGGGGCAATCCCCGCTCCAAGCCTCCCCAAGGCTGGAGACTGCCTTCGTCCCCCATCGGGGACTCGGGTATGTTTTTTTTTCCTCAACCCCCCTCGCCTCCAAACTATCCACTCGCAACCCCACTCACCTTCTTTTTTCTTCTTTTCTCTTCTGTTCCCAGCGCGTCCGCTCCCAATGGCTGCCAAGGAAAGGGAAAACGGACTACACAGTGAAGAGTTTATATGAAATTGTACCCAGCATGTAGCCTTGTTTGAGACCACTATTAGTTTGCATGTATTTGGTACAAAGGCCAGCCGAGTTCAAACAAACTGTAATTGATGCATTAGATATTACATGCTCACTCTATTTGCTTATTACATTAAGGGATGTCCCAACTTCAGTTAGGAGGATAGAGAAGAGAACCGCAAGTTCATAATTACTAAAACAACATCTGGGAAACATCAGAGAGCATTTTTAGCCGTGAAGAATGTGTGGCTGGAGAAAGAAAGGTGCTAATCAGGCTGGTATATGGCAGAAATGGTGATGCCAGCAAACATTCCAGCATTTTAGACACAAGCTCAAAAATGCAAAACATGGCTACCCCATTTCAGCTGAGCTGAGCTGAATTCATCAAAGCAAAAAGAAATGTGAATGATGATGAGACACCAAGCACATACTGAAATCGGTTCTTACCTGTGCTCCCTTCAATGCACAAGAGTATGGGATGTGGACAGACTGCCCAGTAACTAAATGTTAGACCTTGTGCTCTTTTTCAAGAGATAGCAGTGATTCTTCCTAAATGATGTGACATTGAACATGGCACGTTAAGTTATTCCGATACCCTTGAAAAGAATCGTTCTGACCTGCAGCCAAGACCTTCTCATTAAATAATTGTACGGTATATGAAACTGTACAATAGAACATGAGAATAGGCAATAAAAGACAATTCTAAATCTCTTTACAACTTTTAAATTGTCACAAAAACCCCATAGGATTTATATCTAAAATGGAATCAGTTTTCTCTCAAGGGAGCAAAATAAAAAGCAGTTTAGGATTATCCCTTCCTTTGCCCATCCAGCCTCATTTTAGGTCTACCAATGTGGCCACCTACCGCCCTTACCAATGCCATGTTCCCACATTCCCCGGTAGCTCCGCCGTACACCAGGGCCCCAGTTGCACTATTATTTTCTGGCACACAAAATCTAATTCAATGCGTTCCATGAAAAAGTAGAGCACCGCTGGTTGCACAGCTATAGGGTGTTCGCATTGCAAAACCAGGGAACACGACTTGACTGCGCCACAACAGCAGACCGAGCTCACCCACAAATAAACAACACCAAAGTGCAATTAAGGGGATTTAAAATCTCCATGTGCCATTATTGGCTCAAATTAGTCTAGACCCAAATGAGCCTGATTTACAGAGCGTTTTCAATGAGATTGGCCCATT
Source organism: Ambystoma mexicanum (assembly GCF_040938575.1). NCBI lineage: Eukaryota > Metazoa > Chordata > Amphibia > Caudata > Ambystomatidae > Ambystoma > Ambystoma mexicanum. The sequence continues at coordinate 724,162,737 of NC_090924.1, forward strand.
AAGGCGGACATAGGAACAGGTAGTATAGCTCAGTGGCAACGTGCTGTCTTGGAAACAAGATAATGCAGAACAACACAGGTTCGAAACCTGGGTCAGCGCTTAAAAACCTCTACGGTATTAAGCGTGTTATAAAAAACGGATTATAATTAAAAACGGTTTTGTAAATCAGGCCCAAATGCCTCCTCTACACGTCAGAACATTTGCAAAAAAAGACTACAGAGCTAAACTGATGCTTAAATAGAAATAAACAACTCTCTCTTGTACCCTTATGCCCTCATTCTTTTTGCAAACACACGAGTAAATGTACAAGTAGTGTCTAAATTAATTAATCGATTTGGATTAATCAGTGTGTATGCATGCATTTACGTGTAATAACTTAAATAATTATTTATTTTAAAAAAGTATAATTGGGTGTCTTAATCTGATAGCAGAACACTTATCGTGTTCTGTTTTTTAAGTAGTCTCATTAACGCCTGCATGCAAATTCTGAGATAGAAGTCTAATTAAATGAACAGTAATCAGAGCTGCACAACTGTTCCCCCTTGCTGGAGGAAGAACTAAAATAAATATGACAACACCGGAAATCAAAATTATAATCGTATCCCTAGGTTCTTGCAATAATAACCGTGCTTGTTTGTTATGGGAAATACACGAGAGGTAAATATGGCCTAAGCAGAATAGTTAATCGGTCGTGAGATGAGTGATTATAATGTTTGGAATTCTTTTTGTTCCACTAAATAATTCATGGTCATTATCATTCGTAATGGGGGAACGTGTAAATAAGTAAAGCAACACTTTGCAGTCTTGACTTTCATCCTACAATCAAAGTAAATGCGTTCATCACAATAGAACATTCAGTAGCTGTCCCTGCGATGTTCTGCACATGTCTGAATGCCACAGCACCCAAGAGCAGAGGCGTCACTAGGGGGAATGGGGGGTGGGGGGGCTACAGACAAAGGGCTAGCTGGTCCCAAGTCTCAGCAGTCCCGACATTAGCGTCGCCCCAGATAATTTCCAGACCTTGCAACACCCCTCCCAAAAGTTAGCAGTATCACCACTCCAATGATGCTTCATCTGCTGGCCAGCTTCTGCTGGGGTCCCTCAGATAATAAAGGAACTCCCGGTAGGCCTCTGCACCCCGGGCCTCTTTTGTGCTTTATTTCAAAATGTTCTCATATGAAAAGGGTTGGGCTTGCTGAAACCGTGTAATATGGGGCCACTGTGAACATTATTTCCAGGGCCTCTTTTGATTCCCATTCCACCGCTAAAAGGACACGGAAAGGGGAGGGGGTCCTGCCACACTTCGGGAAACCGCCTGCCCTGCCCTTACTCATTGGAACCGCCTTCCCCGTCCCTCCACACTTCCCAACCTGACTCAGCTTTTTTAAAGAAAATTACTAACACCTTTAGTTGTACATGCACTAATTGAGTGCTTTACCATGCCCTAGCTCTCCCCTTTGCGCTAATTTTAATTTCTATTCGGTGTGCTTCTATATGTATGTATTTATTGAATTCCTTCATTGTAACTACTTCCTCTCAGCAATCGGCCTTCTTCGTTCGCCTCTGTCTCTGGTGTGCCATGTTTATGACTGTCTTGTACTTGTTAGCAGCAGTGCAGTTTACGGTGTGTACTTTCACCTTTAACCTGTGGGCTGGCTGTTGGTAGAAACACATTCCAAGTTGTTCTCGGCTTTTTAATGTTTTCTCTATACCTTTGGGTACATTTTGTTGTCCATTGTACATACTAAACTATTCAATTTTCGTTACTTTACCTGCATCTTTTGTTCTGAAAGTGTTCTGTAGCCCTCCTTGTGCATTGCGTTTGATAAATTCTCCCATGCACAGAATTGTGCTAGTCACACTTACAAGATATTTGATTACAGCCGTGAGTATATTGCATTCATATTTCACCAGCACCAACATGGCAAATCCTCTTCGCGCTATAATTACTGGTGCTTTGTCTGCTCAATGTCAGGGACATTGGGGGTCATTACGACCCTGGCATTAAGGGTTTAACGGCTCCGTAAAAGGTGTCAGCGCCGTTAAACCCTTAACGCCTGATTACGAGGTCCCTTTGCGGGACCCGACCTTAACGTCTGGTTTTACCAGCCGTTTAAGTAGGGTGCCGCAAAGGGACCTCGGTGCTAATTACGCGGTACAGTACTTAGCGCCTTCCCCAGTCCCATTGAGCCCTATGGGGCGAAAATGGGAATGGGGAAGGGCCATGGTGAAATGGGGAAATACCGCCCCGCCAACCTTGGAATGGGGCGGTATTTCCCCATTCCACCATGGCGGATTTGTTACAACACCTGCACCAACCATGGTGCTAATAGTGGTATTAGCACCGTGGCTACCCCCTTACCGCATTCTGGGTCCAGGTTGTTGGAATAGGGACTTATCGGGTCATTCCAACCTTGGAGGACCCGGTAAGTCCCCATTCTGAAAACCATTCCCCATTCCCATTCGAGCCCCCATAGGGCTCAATGGGAATGGGGAAGGAATAGCGGGCCCGTTATTAACTTCATGGTCCCTTAGCGGCTCCTGCTAAGGGCGGCTGGTAAAACCAGCCGGCCTTAGTGGGACCCGCTAAGGGACCTCGGAATACAGAGGTAAGGGGTTACCGGCACCGGCATCCTTACCAGTGCCGGTAAGCCCTTACCTCCAACCTAGTAATGTGGCCCAACTGACTCCTTTTCAAAAGCGTGGTTGTGGGTTCTGGCTTCATTATCCTGACATGGCACTGAAGTGATGCTTTCACCCATTGGGGAGCCAGGTAGGAGTGTAGTAATGCCCTTACGTTGATAGTTGATGCTCATAACGACATGTCAATTGGACTCATGATTGAAATAGAAGGTATATTTTCTGTCTTACGTTGGACTTAAACACTTCCCCTAGTGGTTAAGAATCCAAGGATCTGCCAAATGTGCTAGCCAGGCCCCAAGCCCAAAAGGTTCCTTCCTTCTAATGTTATGAATGTAAAATAGATCATGAGTTAAACATTGATAACGTGGACATCCTCGCCCTCAGCATTCCAAACAGAAAGGTAAGGCCCTGGCTATTCAAGCCTTCAATGCACTCACTAGGCCACCCAGCATTGCGACAGGACTTCCTGTCTCAGGCAAGTGGTTAAAATATCTATGGCAGTAAAATTGTACTTCCTTCTCATAAGAAACTGGCCATTGTCATTTTTTTTTAAACTACTGACTTCCTTAATTGATCGCTCTTATGAGCACATCCATTCTTAGTTTTGTTTCATAGAAGTGGTGATAACTGTCTCTGTTATAAATAAAATGGTATAGAATATGTACGTGGACTTGGCACATTCTTCTGCCATGTATGAAGGGAAATATAAGCTAATAGTATAACAAGTAGAACATTGTCCTTATTATCTAAATGCTTGTTACATTTTGCTAATTTACAGCAGTCATTGTTTCCGGTGGCATCATATGGGTATCCAGATCATAATCTGAGAGATATTAGAAAAAGGTAGCAGAGAGTGAGAAATGGCAAAGGGTGACAAAGGTTACATTTATTTTATTGTTTGCTTGTTAGGTGCTTATACAATAAGAAATATGATATATCTGAGTCAAGAATGACATGGAGCATGAACCAGGCTGACTCAGGTAAGTGTAAAAGGAAACAGGCTTTATTCTTCTTGGTTACATAGCATAGTCAATGAAAGGTAGGAGAGTAAGTAATAAGCCTCTGCCCTGGTTCCCAGTCTATCTCCAAGTCCCAACCGACACTCTTTAGAATCCCCAGGCTGCCCACACTCCAAGCTTCACTTCAACATTCTATGAGGCCCCTGCATACACTCAGCCATTCACCACAATCATACCAGGATACCACACATCCGCTTCCTTAACAAACAAACTAAGAAATAGAATACCCTCACCATCATGTTAGGATAACAATCAAAACAAACAAAAACACCTTCTACCCGGGCTTGCCACACCGAGGTCTCAGTGCTGCCACCACCGAGCGCATACCTTGCCACATGGACAATAAAAACTAAAATACCATCATAAACCCTCCTAACCTACCACCTTTTGCCAGAACTGCCACTCCTGGCCACAAGCCTGCCACACTTGAGCACTAACCATGTCCTAAGCGAGACCAGCATACCTTCCAAATGAGGTGTAGCCAACACGTACACAATTGGCCTAAACAATGTCCTAACATGTCAACAACAACAATCTTACAATATCCAAAGTCAACCACGCCTTATCCCTTCTCCCCTAAAGAAAACATAGAAAAGGATGAAAATTATAGCAAGGAGACGAACTAGACAAAGACCACATGAACCACAAACGCAACCATAGAAAGAAAGAAAATGGTGCATAGACCCAAACACTGTAAAAACCATGCAAAATAACACTAACACAACCGTTAAAATTGGAATAAACGGTATGCATATGGTGAAAATAAAAATGCTGGAATTCTTCTTAAAGCACAACAAAAAAATATTTTTGTCATGCTAAATCCCACAGCTCCCAGTAAAATGTAATAAACATTTCATGTTAAACACTTTTAAACAATTCCATTTTGCCAGTGTGTGATTCAACTGGTCGTCCACCGACCAGACCACAACCCAAAAAATATTAACAACAGTCAAAAAAATCTAACACTGGCCTACCATCTGTGTGCCACTCCATAAAAAAAACTTATTTCACCTAAAAATCTACTGCTGTGCAAACAACAGAACTCTTACCCTGCACCGCCTGGCACTACAGACAACTTCTAGGAGTCTATCTACACCTAAACAAAAAAAAAACACCACTATGTGCGGTCACCTTAAACGCACATATCTACAAAATGTGCCTCCTGCCCGAAACTCCCATACAAATGCAAATGCATGACCCCAAACTCCAAAGAATGGGACCCGTGACCTGGTGTCTACTTATCTACCCTACTGAAGGGTTAACCTCTACTGGAGCACTACTATAAAAAGTGTCCAAACTCCCCAAAAAAAATTCTGAGGTTACTACAAAAGGTTTTTCAAGATAAAAGGCAAACACACCGGGCCGGCATGTGAAAGCCACTCCAGAAAATACATGTAACTCAACACATGTATAACTACAACTCCACTACAAAGTGTTTCCACTCACACTTACACAACACTACACAAATATGCTTCTTCATGTGCACACACCTACATCACATGCCCACAACTACTACAAAACTTGCACTCAAAAATGCAACCCCAAAATATTCGGTCCACACAACCCATACACACTACACATAAATGCATTAGAATACTACATTTCTTAAATTGGATGTGTTGCGCCACCAGCCATGGTGGTGATCAGTCACCATGCTGGGGCTTTCAGGGTACAAATCACTAAAACCAGCAAAGTGATTTCCAAATGAACTCCTGACAGAAATACATGCCACATTAACAACATCCTTGCAATACTGTTAAACCTGTACTACCAAACGGTGTGAAGATTTCAATCATTAGAACCAAAATTCATATTAATGCTCCTTGAGAATAATAACATTTCATAATTCATCTAAATGTAATCATGCGTTGTCTTTGTTCAACGCAAATGTGAACTTTCCCTTACGAATGCAGAACTCACACACGGGCCCACTAAAACGTTGTACTGCATTAATCTCACAAATCATAATATAAATGATACCTGTAATTCGCACGCACATCAACAACTCTTCAACACTTTGAACATCCATGTGAGGATTTCCAAATCCTAAACATTATCTAACATGGTCACAGCTCTCCCCCTCCCGCACTGACAACTTTAATCATAAAATGTCTTAATGATCCCTCAGAACGCATACTTCGCTGCGCTCTGTGTTAATAAACTCCAGCTGTTCCTTTATTGCTCGGATGCAATAGTCAGTGTTAAAAAAAACGTTGCACATCGTTCACCCATGATGTCGCAACACATCACTTCTTTAAAAAGTTGAACGGCAAGCAAACTCAAAAGCTCCTCTACAATGCCGCCAGTTTAAATTGAAAGTACCTATGAGTGTGCGAGCACTACCAATCCATGAAGCAGCCAGCTAGTCTTCAAATCTTGCACTAAAAAGTACTTTCAAGGCGTTGCAAATAAACAAAACGCTTTCTCATATTATCTCCGGAAACATTCCTCATGTACCGCATGACCTCCTCTGCCAAAATCCTGTCCCATTAACAAGTGATTTACGTTCTAAACTCACGGCCGCAGACCTCCGCTGCATATTTCTTCCTCCTGTGCACTTCACACACGAACTTCACAAACGAGTAATGAATGTTCCGAAATCGCAGCCACAACCAAAACAGGAAACAAATGAGTCCCGTCTTGACTTGACACAGTTTACATCTTCCGGGTACGTCATGATGCGATGCCCACATCCCCAAAGCCTTTCCTCTAGAGAGTTCCTCTGGCTCCAGGGAAGAAAATGATGGTTTTACGTGATTTCGCCAACCTATTTTTGGTCGTGGTACTTTTCATCGCCGGATTTTACATCGCCAGAAACTCTGTTTTTACTATTATAATAATATCCCAACCCCAACAAAACACCCCCCAAAATAAATTTAAAAAAAACAGGGTTTCTGGCGATGTAAAATCCGGCGATGAAAAGTACCACGACCAAAAATAGGTTGGCGAAATGCATGTATACCGAAAATGATGGCGCCAGCCCCTTATCCCTGCGATCCAGCTTAACGGGCAAGCTGGAACGGAAGCACAATATAGCTTGCTGGGTGCACGCGCCACCCGCAACCCAAAGGTACCTCTCCAAATTCCTGATTTCGCCTGCCCAAGACTCCGCCTAAGGTAATTCCCCACAGTACCTTGAAACTTGGGCAAATTCCAAATGCCATCCTGCTCTCACGGCTTGTGTTGCTGGCCACTTTCTCACATGCCAGCCAGATTGTTCACTCTGTCTTCTCCTCATGGACACTGCCTTTCCATCAATACTGGCAGCTTTTACTTTGTCATGGGTCGGAATGTGTGACGCCTCCGAACTCACAGTGCCTTTCTCCATGTGCCTTTCTCCCTGGCACAACCTCCGTTTGCCTTTCTCCAGGGCATACACTTTGTCTGCTTTTATCATGGCATGAACTTCGCTGTATTGACGGCTCTCCAGCACAGCACTTCTACAACCTGCTAACATGGCTGCAGGCTGACTCTCCATCAGTCTTCCTATACTCTCCGTCCTCATGCCAAAATCTTCATGGATGGATTTTTATTGCCTGATGCCACAGCCATTTCCAGGACTTTCTTTGTCTTCAGTCGCAAAGATAGGTACATAGGCATCAGGATTCTCCTTTTCAGTTCTCCAGTTCTCCTTCACTCTACATACCTTACTCCAGGTTTGTATTCCTCATCGCCAATTGATGTATCTGAGTCAAGAATGACATGGAGCATGTACCAGGCTGACTCAGCTAAGTGTAAAAGAAAACAGGCTTTATTCTTCTTGGTTACATAGCATAGTCAATTAAAGGTAGGAGAGTAAGTAATACGCCTCTGCCCTGGTTCCCAGTCTATCTCCAAGTCCCAACCAACACTCTCTAGAATCCCCAGGCTGCCCACACTCCAAGCTCCACTTCAACTTTCTATGAGGCCCCTGCATACACTCAGCCATTCACCACAATCATACCAGGATACCACAAAATACTGTTTCAAAGCGCCCAAAGGGCAAGGGAAGGAGCAAGAGTGGGAAATACATTAACATACATAAAAAAAACACAATATCAATATTTAAGAGCTGAGGGGGGAAAAGGAGAAGAGGACAAACCTACTATGTCTTGTGAGTATTCAGAAAGTCCAAGTGCAACAAGGAAGAGGGCTGGGGGGGGATAGGTGCTTGGGAGTCTGAGCTCATGGGTGAGCCACAGATGAAGTGCTAGGAATGTTGAGTGCTACACAGCCTTGAGCCGCCAGGGGTGTAAGTGCGAGCCTGCAAGTGCAGAGGATAGACAAGAGCTGGGCTGATTGGGTGCGGGAGGTCAGGGCCCTGAGTATGCATAAGGACACCAATCGGAGCAACTGTGGGAATAGTAGGGGAGTGAAGAGGGGAAGGAGGAGGTACAGAGGAGAGTGTTAAGGAGCTTCTGGAATTTACGAAGATCCTGCTCAAGGCACAGTGAGAGGGGGAGGTTGTTCCATAGGAGGGAGCCAGCTGGGGTAAGGTAACAACCACTTTGCCTCTGTTTAGCAAAATGCTTTACCCACAGAGTAAGAGCGAGAGGAGCGTAGTGGTCTTGAGGGAGCGTATTTAGTAAGGTAAAGTTGAAGATAGTGTAGTCCCCGGACCCAGACCTCCTTGTGGATGATGCAGAGGGATTTGAATGTAATCGGGGCAGCAACTGGGAGCCAGTGAAGACTTTTTAGTGCAGGAGAGATTGGGTCCCTGAGCTTAAGGCCAAGGATAAGTCTTGCTGCCGTATTCTGGATTGGTTGGAGGGGTCGCAGTGTGGAAGATGGTATATTCAGGAGGAGGCTATTGCAATAGTCAAGCCTAGAGAGAAACAGGGCTTGGGTCGCATTGAGCCTCTAGGGGAAAGTGGGAAAAGGGAGAATTCCTTTGAGAAGGAAGAGCTGAACATAGGACTACTTGGCAATACCCTGAGTGTGAGGGATGAAGGGGGGCGAGGAGTCAAAGATGACTCCAAGGTTTCTGGCTTCAGAAGAGGGAGCAGGGGGAGAGCCTCAAGAGGAAGGCCAGAGAGAAGGGAAGAAGGAGGTAGCAGGGGTCCCGATGGGAAGGATCTCAGTTTTACAGGCATTGAGGCAGAGATCATTGGCGGTGCACCAGGACTGGATGGCAGATAGGCAGTCAGGGATGATGGAGGGTGCAAGAGGGTCAGCAGTGTCAAGGTTTTATTATACGACACACTCCAGCCAGGGGCTCTTTCCCCGACAATGAATGTGACGTACAATGAAGTGCTTTTTACTTTTAATAAACCACAGGTTCTTTTCCTTTGAGTAGGCCTCCAAACGGTCTCGCACCCAACCTCCACAAGCACCTCGTGTTACAATGGGCCAGGAATCAGGCCGGTGTGTATCAATAGGATATTTATTCATGTATTATTTAATGAAAATGGAAAATCAAACAATTTCCCAGCCACCAATGTTGTGATAACACAAATGCACTAATCTCTACAAAACAATTAGATTAAGATCTCGTATAACAATTCACACAATCTTTAATGGCAACACAGACAATGAACATTTTTATAAAGAGATAACACCAACGGTTTAGCACTCCCCCCTGCAACACGCATCCCCAAACATCAGCTAACTTGATTTCCTTGAATGGAAGGCAGTGGCAAGGAGTAGGAATAGAGAGAGAAAATCAGATTTGGGGTAAAGCTCACCACCCCAAGATGGGAAGAGAGCAAAAAAGAGTGAAACCCTGTTTTTTGAGTAAAATGGCAGAATGGGATTTTGATTATTACTCACAACTGCTAGATGACAGAATGAAAGGAAATTCGTATTGCTTACACTTGAGGAGACAGGGAAGCTTAGATTATACGAATTAGCACACCAGGGCAAAGTAAGAGTGAAATGGAAAAATCGGTTTTGGGAGAAAATAAATGCAAAAGGGGAAATATAGTGCAAATGGAAATTCGTTTTACACTGGATTTGCAATGACAGGCAGCGAAGGGAAGGAGTTTTGCTTATAATAGGAAACTCGGTTTTCACTGACAAGGACAGAGGCACATTACAGATAGACTTGTATGCAAAAGGGATTTCTCTCAATGGGACTATGATTTGGGGTATTAATAGGACAGATGCAAATAGGAATTTGTGGGGTAATGCACACAATACATGGGGCCTCATTACACGGAGGGCGGAGAACCATGGCGCTATTAGCGCCATGGTTCATGCCGGTAAAATACCGGCACCGCCTTGGCGGGAAGGGGAATTACCGCCCCATTCCAAGGTTGGCGGGGCGGTAATTCCCCCTTCCACCATTGCCCTTCCCCATTCCCATTTTTGCCCCATAGGGCATAATGGGAATGGGGAAGGCGCTAATTGCGGTACCGCAAATTGCGGTACCGTAATTAGCTCCCTGGGTCCCTTTGCGGGTTGGTTTTTAACGCCTGCAAAAAGCAGGCGTTAAATCCCCCAACCCGCAAAGGGACCTCGTAGTAAGGCGGTAAGGATTTACCGGTACCGGTACTTTACAGGTACCGGTAAATCCTTACCGCCATCCTTGTAATGAGGCCCATGGACAAATTCGGTTTTCATTTACAAGGAGACCAATTTTTTTGAGGCAATACTTTAATGACTATCATAATTAAAGAAAGACACCAGGGACAAGAGGGTTCATTGCCACTCTTGAACCATGAATTTCAAATCGGGGTGTTAATTGATTTACTTAAAAATATTCTAAGGATTTACACAGACACTGAGAGGTTTACCAAAGGGAATATGCGAACATACACAGGCTAAACACAGATTCTTCTATGGGAAGGTGACTGAATTACAATGGCAATGTGGGGTTTTCAATGGGTTTTGAATGGGTTTTCAATGGGGTTTTCAATATGGGTTTTCAATTTGGGAATTATTGAGTGCAATACTACAAAACGGAAGGGCTTATGCAATTTAGGGCTGGGGTATTTGTTTACTTAGAAAGTAAGCCCTGGTTTGGGATTCTGGAAAGCCAGCTGGATCTCAGGACACTCTCAAGAGTGAGGCAAGGGATCTGATCACCACACTCTAGCTTAGTTTGGGGTTCTGGACAGCCAGCTGGATTTCAGGACACTCTGGACAGCTAGGCAAGGGGTCTGATCTCTGTGCTTTCAAAGATGATATGGTTCAGCCGCCTTCTATCCGTCCTCCTTCTCCTGTCGCCACTGATTTTTTTTGTGTGTCCCCTGACTTAGTACTGTCCCCCTTATATAGCACAAATGACATCACTCACTTTACATTCTACGGGGAGTACTCTGAAATTACCCCTATCCCCAGGATTGGACAGTGTAGCATTACTCTCTCAAACAAAAGCATGCAGGGCAGTTTTTGGAAGCAGTGTTCAACTTCAGGTCTCCCAGGTGAAACAGAAGCAACGCAGGGCCATTTCTGGATTATAGTATTCAACTGCTTGCTACTCATATGACAGGGAAAGCACAGAACTGCCGTTTTTGGTGCAGTGTTTTAATGTGGTTTTTTTAGGTGAAAGGGATTTCTGTTTAGGGTCTTTAAATGCACCCCACTGATCCTCCCCTGCTCTTCCATGACTTTTTGTTGGGGAAGAGTAGGGCAGAGTGGGGTTTCCTTCGGCGTAATTTTCCTTCATCAAGGAGTGGGCACTCCAGTATCCTCTTCCATCTCTGGGTTGGGTTGGGGAGTATGTGATGGCACCCTCTTTCCTTCTTTTGGGAGTGGGCACGCCAGTCTCCCATTCATACTTTGGGTTGGAGAGTGTAGTACTGTAGTTCCCGGACCGGCAAACCTATAATGAGGTACATTGTTTTTTTTTATACACACTTTTATTTTTATTTTCATTTTTACAATAAAACCAAGAGAATTACTCCCTGTTCTATGCATATGTATATATGTAACGCTCACCTTGTATCCACAGGGACGCCACCCGACTCGGCTGGATCGCTTCTGAGTTGGATTCACCTCCCCCAGGGACTTGCGCTGCCGTGGGTCTATTCTGGAAGACAGGAGTTCAGTTTTCGCCACAATCACCTTCTCTCGGGGCCCGCCACCCAAGTGCCCCCACAGCGATTCCCTTAGAGCCTTCCTCACCTTGTATTTTGATAAGGTGCGCTCTCCGTCCTGCTGTTCTGTGCAGGGGCGTGTCGTGGCTGGGCACCTTATGGCCAAGTTACTTCACTGGCGTGGGCCCCGGGGTCCAGTCCTGCTGCGACTCTGCTCTTGAGGTAAGTCTTTAGTTTTTAAACAGTATGTGTCCATATTAGTAGTTGCCCTGGTAACCTTCTCCTTCTCTCGTAGATGCAGAAGGGATGATGAAGACGTCGAGCTGATGGAGAGGGCGGTGCCCGAGAAGGAAGGGAATGCGCAAAACGCGGCACTATGAGCGTCTTTTGAATCGGGCTAACCTGTGATATTCTTCCTTACAGGTCGCCGAGAAGTCCCTGGAAGAAATGCTGCCAGATGGCAACGGGAAGTAGTGTGGAAGATGTCCAGACCGTTGTCGAATTCCAGGAGAGCCTTGGTAAGTAAGCGTGAGTCTGAAAGGCGACGGAATCGGAAGACAAACGCTTACTAATTGTCCTCTTCTTTTTACTCCTCCCTAGGATGTTGCTTGTGGCTGAGGGAGGACGAGCTCCTGAGAAGACTCCGGAGTGGTTGAGGAGCTGGATGCTGAACAGGTAAGGAGGAATAATGGTGTTCTTCTTCTTCTCCCCTTGTAGATGCAGGCCAAGGATGCTGCGAGCAGGTCTTGGTGAACATCATGCTGCGAGTGCAGAACAACGTGAAGCACGTGCCTCAGCTTGGGCGTGGCTTAAATAGCCAGCAGGTATCCCAGGTGCCTCCAGGGTAGACCACGCCCTAGATGCTAGACTGCATGGTGCACTTCCACGCCGAACCTTGTGGGGGCAATCATGTTGGTCCATTCCCCAATGGAAACTCCACCTGCCATATGAGCCTGGAGCCAAAGGCGCCAGGTCTGGCTCCAGGACAGCCAAGAGGGGCATTATTGGGCCCTTTGGGCCTTGCAGGAACACTGTGGCTAGGGCCAGAGACCCCGGGTTCCAAGGCCAGGGGCTATGGTCGTGACAATATATATATATATATATATATATGTATCTGCATACTTATGTCTGATTTTTCCTCCTTTCTTTTCATTCATCGGATGGTTCCTCTGCTCGATTTTCATCTGGCTCATCAATCAGTCACAAGCATGTCTGGGATGACAACTTTTCAACTGATTGATGTGGACCCATTTTTATTCTGCCTGTTCTCCTTTGGGGATACAGACTTATAGGCGACAGCTGAGATTTTGCTACAATTTTAAAGGGGCTGTGCCAGGAAGGAAGGAATTTCCACTCCTTGGTCTGGTTCCTATGGAATTTGGACAAGTAGACCCTGGGGCTCATTACGAGGTTGGAGGTAGCCATGGCTACCTCCAATACCGGTACCATGTCTGCCCTCGTTCAATGGGGACTTACCGGTCTATTCCGACCTTTGCGGGACCGGTAAGTCCCCATTGAAAAAGCCATTCCCTATTCCCATTTCAGCCCCCATAGGGCTCAATGGGAAGGGGGAAGGCGCTAATAACGGTACCGCAAATTGTGGCACCATTATTAGCTCTGAAGTCCCTTAACGGGCCCCGTCCATAACACCTGGTAAAACCAGGCGTTAAGGAAGGGACCCGCTAAGGGACCTCGGAATAGGGCACAAAGGGATTACCGGCACCGATGTCCTTAATGGTGCCCGGTATCCCTTTGCGCCCACCTCGTAATGAGGCCCCCTGTCTCCTACTTGATATTCTGTTTTAGTAGTATTTAAATTGTAGTGGGTGTTCATCCTCTCTGCCGATTTTTCCAGATTCCGCTGGGTGCACGCAAAAGCATGCTGCAGGTGTTTTCTTAGACTCTCAATATATTAATGTGTCCTGGACATGTTAATTAGTGTCTGCTCTTGTGTAGAGCAGATGCTGGGGTATCACCATTTTTCGTCCAGTCATTAGCTTGAATGGAGACATTTTGGTTGCAGAAGATGGTGTATACCTGATGACCATCAGGACAAGCGGAATTGGGATGTCCCAACTAGGCCCAGAGTCTGCCACAAACCTCTTAAGAATCTTCACAATCGTTGTATTGTACCTCTCAACTTCCCCACTAGAGTCTAGGTGGTAGGCAATATGGTGTTTTCTCTTTACCCCAAGTATCTCCCTCATCTTTGTCATCACCTCACTGGTGAAGTGACTTCCTTGTTCTGACTCAAGATAGGCCGAAACGCAATGTGGTTGATCACCAGGGCAGCTGCTGTTTCTGCCTTGCAATTTGGGGCCAGGAGACATTCTACCAATTTGGTAAACAAGCATGTTACTTTTAAAATGTACTTGTTTCCTCTAGAGGAGCGAATCACGGGCCCGATGAAATCTACTTGTAAATCTGACCAAGGCAGTGTCATCCCCCTTTTCTGGAGGGGAGCTTGGTGTGTGAGTGAACTTGGCTGAAATTGTGCACACACAAGACACCCCTTCAAATATTGGACAAGGGCCTGACCTATGTGTGGCCAGTATGCAACCTCTCACAAGATTTCCAAAGTAGTATGAAACCCCTGATGACCGGCTGTGGCCGAGTCCTGGGCATGACTTAGCCTCAAGTTTCAGAATGAGGTAGGTACCACCCACTGGTCACATCCAGAGATGGATCTCCGTACCAACAAACCATCTTGGATTCGTAACATTTTGGGAAACTACATCAACACCTGGAGATCCTCTTTCCCGATGTAATCAGTTTCGGTCAGAGGAAAATTCACAGGGACTTTACTGTATTGATAACATTTCCCAATAATCGGATCCCCTATTTGTGACATAATCAAATCAGCATCTGGGGTCTCCTTACTCCACTGGGCAGTTGAGAGTTCATTTTGGTCAAATGTTTGGAATCTGGTGACAGCAGCAACCTGGATTTCCTACCAACAGGGATTTGGTTTCTTTGAGATGCCCATGGATGGCTCCGGTTTTGGCTAACTGGTCAGCCAGGCCATTACCAGTTTTGTCTGGTCCCTCTATTCTGGAATGACCCTTGACCTTCTTCCAGTAGATGGTCACCTCATTATAGGTGACCAGCTCATCAATGGATTGTATTAGTTTGCCATGCTTGAGTGGTTTATTGTTTGCACACAGCATGCCTCCGGTTTTCACAATTTATCAGGTGCTCCATGAACCCGTTCCGGACATAATTTGAATCAGTGATTATGACCAGTTTGGGGAGTTGGTGTTACACGGCAGCGAGAAGGGCCTGATGAACCACCATCTACTCCGCCACCTGACTTCTTCGAGGACTGATCTTGTACTCGGCGGAGTGCTCTGGGGCATTATTCACCCAGGCATAACCAATGCCGGCCACCAGTTCCTTTTCCCTGTTATCATTAACATGGTAGGAGCACCCATCCACATAAACTGTGGGCATCCCCTGGCATGTGTCTTCTTCATAGACCTTGTGCAGGGAATTCAGGTATGCCTTTATGTTGTCTTCTGTTTTGAGACTTTCGTCCTCAAGACAGTTTTCTCAAGCACAATCATGCAAGTCAGCCAAACTTTGCACGATTTTGCCATATCGGGCCTCCACAGAAAAGCCTTGCATCGACAGAATCCAGGAAGTAATTCTGGAATTATTCACATTCCCTGTCCGTATTCTGTCACTTTTGAGGTATTGCAATGGCTGGTGAGGAGTCTAGATGCAAATTGTGCTCCCCTGGCTGAACATGCTGTAATTTTACAATGCCCACACCATTGCTAAGAGTGCCTTCTCACAATCGTTGAATTTTTCTTCCACAGAGGATAAAATCTTACTCCCAAAGGAGATGACTTTATTGACCCTGTCATGCTTCTGGTATAATACTGCTGTTAAGCACATATTTGAGAACCCTGTCTCCAAGAATAACTCCTTGTTTTTGATGGGTGATGCTAGGCAAAGCGCTTGTGAGAGACTTCTCTTCAGTTGTTTCACTATCTCGGCTTGCTCTGGACACCACTCCCACTTGACCACGGCCTTTAATAAATGTATCAGCGGTCTCGTGACCTCTGTGTATTCGTCTATGAACTTTCTACTGTAATCAGTCAGTCCAAGAAGGCTCCTTAGTTCACGCAGAGTCTTGGGGTCTTTCATTTGTAGTAGTGCTTCCACCTTTTTCGCCTGGTAGCAGAGACAATCAGGGGTGATTTCATGCCCTAAGAAGTTCACCGGGGTCCTACACTATTGCGCCTTTTGGAAGGACAGTTTCACTCCAGCTTCCTTCAACTCGGTCTGAACATAGCGCATTTCCCTTGTGTGTTCCTTCACAGTTGAGCTTTTAATTAGGACATCATCCACATAGGCCAGATTGCCCCTTTCACCCAAGTCGGCCATGGCCTTGTGCAGAAAGATGTTAAATTCATTGCCAGAGTTTATATATCCAAAGGGAGTTCGGGTCCATGTGTATGTTAGGAAAGATTTCATATTTGAATGTAATTTTCCCTCCATGTGTCAACCCCCAAACTTTTTGCTGCTGTTTTACACCCTGATCTAACCTTTGACAGAGAAGCGCAGCCCTCAGCCGTACTCCTCTGGGCTTTCGCTCACTTCTTATGGGGAAACTGACATGTCCTTAAGACAGTCAGTACTGGGAGACTTTGTTTCCCTTAGTCATTTCCTCATGTTGCAGCTTTTGTGCAACATGTAACAAGAGTGCAATGTAACTTACTTTACCACACCCTTGGGTCTCTAGTCATTCCAAAGGCCCTAGAAACTCTTGCTTGACTTATTATGAAATGTGCAGGTGTGTCACAGACAGGACTGGTGGCAGCTATTGTTTATCTTATGTTTTGAACCCTTTTCTGCCATGTTATCCGTGCTTACGCGTTTGGCACGGATAGGCGGCCTGGCTCCAAAATGGCCATGCCATGAGGTTCTTGTACTGTCCTTTCGCCATCTTGCCCCTTCACCTTCCCCAGGTCGAGCCGACCCGGGTCAGTCCTTATTTGGTCATGCACTTTCCCGCAAAACCCAAAGCTTTTGTGGGCTTATGCATGCCTGTGTGTGTGCCTCCAGGAAGTGGGCTGGGATGTCTGTTCCCAGTACACATCCTGGGTTCCAGAGAATCTGGAGTGTCCTGAATGCTTCGGACCACCGTAGTCCGTGATTGGTCCAGGTATGGAGTGAGTATTTGTGAGCAGATCTCCCATTGGGTCTTCTCTGTTTTGGCGCAAAGGGAACTTTGGATAACTACCATGTCGATCTCCCGAGTTCACACGAACAAAGGATAAGGAGCCAAGTATCCTGCAACAAGAAGCCAAGTCGAGGAACCACTGGTGACCCGCTGGAAGGTTTGGCACCCTGAGCCCGCTGTCGTCATGTGAGCCCCTCTGCATCTGATCATCCCAGAAGGGCTGCGAAGGCGCTTCGACCCATTGGAATAGTGGGACAAACTATTCTCGGTACCTTCAGCAAACCCTGCAAGTAAGCCTCTTTGGAAGTGTCCCTGGGCCAACAAGTGGGCTGACCAGCTTACACAGGACATTTGCTCTGTCATCGCCGTGGTTTCAGGGAAGCCCTCGAAACTTGGTATACTGATTGCTCTGTGTCCACGGCACCCTCACACCGAATTTCATACACTTGGCATTCCCAGGTCTGAAGTGAGACGAGTGCACCCGGACCGGAGTAAACGCAGTTACCGTGTTGCCCTGCTGTGGCAACGACCTGTGCAGGTTTGCTGCACTTGTGACCCTCTTGACCCTGAAGCCTTCTACCGTGGAAACTACAGTGTCGAGACGTCCTGATAGTTGCATTCGAGCCTGCCAGCGAAGTGGACTGAACTGGCGAAGTCTGGGTCTGCCTGCGTCGGGGACCGGTGAGTAGTCCATACCCCAACCGGTGGCCCCTAGCGCAGAGGCCCATTTCTTTTCTACCGCTGTTGCGAAATAGCGACTCTATCCTGCACTCTCGACCTGCTTCTGCCCGCAAGTGAAGGTCCTGCTTGAATAGTGGGGACTTGTTCTTCATCGACCGCATCCACCTTCCTGAGCTGCTAGTGACCCTTGAAGAGACCCTATTTTGTCCAGTGGCACAAACGTGTGCATGTACTATTGAGCATAAGGCTCCTCACTTCGTAGGGCTTGGACTGCCTCTTATTAGATGTATTCCTGATGTGGAACTGGGTCTAATGATTACTTGCACTGCCTGTTTTCCTCCCCATCTAGGTGGTCTACATATTTCATGCTTCTTAATCCATTAGACTCCTCTGGTCTTGTATATATATCGTGTTGATTATGATGTGTTGGTTTACTTCAGTAGTATTGTGACTCTTTGCTATGGTCTATGTTACAAAGGCCTTGTAATAAATGTGTCTATATTTTTAATATAACACATGTCTGGAGTAATTTGTAAGTGTCCTTGCTTTGTGTGCTCCTTGAGATCTTTCAGTCACCCTCACCCCTCTTGAGACTTAGGGCCTCATTAGGACTCCGGCGCTAAACCATGGTGCTATTAGCACCATGGTCCATGCCGGAGTCCACCATGGCGGAATGGGGAATTACCACCCCATTCCGAGGTTGGTGGGGCGGTAATTCCCCATGCCGCCATGGCCCTTCCCCATTCCCATTTTTGCCCCATAGGGCTCAATGGGAATGGGGAAGGCGCTAATTACGGTACCGCAAATTGCGGTACCGTAATTAGCACCAAGGACCCTTTGCGGGACCTCGTAATTAGGCGCTAGGTGTTTAACAGCGCCGCAGCCTTTTACGGCGCCATTAAACACTTAGCGGCTGGGTCATAATGAGGCCCTTAGTCTTGACCACCTGCCAAAGCTGCTACCCTGATTGGTCTGGCTTGTCCAGAGGTTACCCTGTTCCAAGAAACTAGGTTGGCCTTCTGAACCTCTGCCCCTCCAGGTCAGAGTTCAGAAATCCATTTTAACAGTGTACTGCTGCCACCCGAAGGCAAAGGCAAAGGCCAGCTTGTACTGGTCTTCTCTACTCACAGGCACTGTCCAGTATCCATTGGTCAGGTCAATGGTGGTATACACCTTTGACCCCTGGATATGGGCCAGTCCCTGGTCAATGAAGGTATACACAGGAGAGTCGTCCTACCTTCAAACATTTGTAATTGCAATGATTTAAATGCAATGAAAATTTCAAATCCTCCAAGGTTCGGTCAGTAAGATATTACAAATGATGCATTTACTGGAAAAGGAATAATCCAAACGCTGGACTTACATTATAGTGGCCTTTTTTAATTTGGCTACATATATAGATTTGTAATCAGAGGGTGTGAACAAAATGAATACAAAACACACTTGAGTCAAATAGGTCACAGTTTTCTCAAGTGTTCTGTCATAAATAATTACAGCAGTGTGTAAACAAGTGTATAAACAATAATGAAAAAAGCACTATTGTATTCAATGCATTCATCAAAATCGGTGAGTGTTACAAATACACACACTCTTCAACCCATATTAAGTCCACAATGTATCTTGGGTTATAGGGGTATATGAATATCCTCCTATACGACACAGGTTTTTTTAAAGGAAAAACAACGACATCTTGTTTGAGTAATGGCAAAATGACATCCAAAGGACTAATGGGCTGGTCCACTTTAGAGTGGATGGTGGGCCTAAAAAAGAAGGGTCTGTTGTAGCCTTGCATTTGTAATGGTGGTTCTTGTGGCCAGTATTCACAGTTATAATTGCAGGAACTGTGTGACCTCGGACGTTTCGGCTGGATGGTTGTAGAGCCTTCTTCTGGGGCCAAGGTTAAACAGGCCTCCCTATGGATAAAAAAAACACAACATAAAGGTGTGTTTAGATAGGGTCCAGAGAATAGATGGTACCGATAGAACAATGGTGTGGAGGTTAAAATCAGGGCTCTGTTTGGAGTTCGGAGCAGCCCGTGTGAAAGAGCATTACAAAAATGATCCTGAGACCCAATAAACTAACCTTAAGTGAAAGCTACAAAAGGGTTTCTGCTTCAAAAAGTAGTGGCTACCGTTCATGGACGAACATGGTGTTTCAGCTGCGGAGTCATGCTGTCAAGAGTGGCCTGTGAAAAGGGAGAGACAAATGTCCTACATCAGTAGGGTGTCGTGACCTGGAACAAGTGATATTTCGTGGACCACAGCAAACAAAAAGAGTAAGGGATGCAGGATGTCTGTAGGGACTAGCGCAGCATATATACCTTGTTGGCTGTAAGGAGCAACATGTGACTGCTGGTTCCTGTGTACTGGATCTGGAGAAGTCCGATCCTGTGGGTGCCAGCCGGAGGGTTTGGAGCAATGAAAGACGCGTGGTTGCTACGCGGGCTGTGTGAAAATGCAGCCGTACGTTCGTCTCCGATCGGTCGACTGGAGCTGTGGACTAGTTTGCCTGTGCGCATGTGCAATGATGTAGTGTCTCTACACTGCGCATGCGTGGTGGCGTACCAGGCTTGGTTGCCATGGTAGTGGTGACCGGCATCGATCACGGCTGACAGTAAGTGACAGTGTACATGCCGAACCAATGCATGTTTGAGGAGCGGCGCTCGTGGGGAGCAGGCACAAGTGGGGGGGGGATATGGTTGTGCCGGAGGTCTCAGCACGGTGCTGAATAATGAGTGATCTCGATATCTTGATGGAACGAGTCAAAGGAACAAGAGCCCTATCTGGTGGTCGGAATGGCTGGGCTAAGTGTATGAGTGGCCCTATACCCAAGCTGGCTTCTGGTGTCCCCTGGATTCTCGATGGGTTATGAATGCTGCCACCTAGGATTGCTATATGGGGTCTGGGGGTGGAACTAGGGACCCTGTTGGCAGGGGTGATTTATGAGGGAGGCTCGAGGGTAGTTATTGGTATTCTGAGGGTGCAAGCTCGTTAAGCCCTTTGGTGGCAGTTTAAATTTAAAAATCCACCATGCCTCTTTGAAATTAAGCGCATTGACGCTGTTTGAAGATTCCAGGACTTTGTCGATCACCCACTATTTGAAGGATTCAAAGCTGTGTTGATATTCAAGAAAGTGGGAGACTAAAGGTGCTGTATGTGTTTTACATCTGATCCTTGACTTATGTTCGCCGATCCTTTTGTGGACCGGATGAGAAGTCAGTGAAGGGAAGAGGCCATCGGGACATGTGGACCCATTTGTGCAACTCCCTAAGGTCTGCACATAGTCTCCATTGTCCATTAGGTTTTAGTATCCCCAGTACCGGATTGTTAAAGATACTGTGGACTGGACGAATTATCCCACGGGAATCTAGGTTCTTTATGATTTCAGTGAGTGACTCTATAGATGCGAGAGGCAACCGATATTGCTTCACAAATACGGGAGTCATCCCAGGGTCCATTGGTATGGAGGTAGAATGTACATCAGTGCGACCACAGTCGTACAAGTCCACTGCAAAGATTTCTTGAAAATATAAAAACACCTGCTTCAGCTTTTGCTCCTCGGTCTCACAGGCATCAGCAAGACTGACCCAATCTTCAACCATCTGTCTGAAGCCTGGAAAGACCTTGGGTTTTGCAATCTCCGCGGTATCCTCCAGCTGCTTGGAGCGATCTCTGGTTATGGTGTTGGCCGGGACAGGAGGTTTCAGGTAGGAAAGGTTTTCACTGCGGACCTGGAATATCACCTCATCCTTCCTGATGTCACAGGTCACCTCTTCCCCCCCATAAGGGCAGGAAGAGTACACCAAGAAATTCCCCTCTTGCCGGGTGAAGATCTTTTCTGCCGGTATGTCATCGTCAAAGCGGTCCTTGGGGATCTGTCCCATGATTTCCTTCCCTAAGTCAACAGAGAAATGTTGGTCATCAACCACCATTCCAATAAAGGAGTCTGCGCTCAGAGTGATACTTCTAGGGTTGCTGTTATCCACCAATATTGGTATGGTGTTGTGTTCTAAGTCAACTAATGATGTCAGTTTCAAACCCAACCCTTGCTGTTGGAGATGATGATTTAAATGTACATAAGCATCCAGGTTTTGGAGTTTCTGTCCTCTCTTAATTTTTAGAGGGATTGTGAATTGTCGGGTCCGTCCTGGGATGGTGACCTCCTCTCCAATTTGAACTTTAACTGCATACAGTAGCAATTGAGCTGACCGACATGCCTTTTCAGAATTGTCAAAGCCCATGGGGTTACCCTTCAGTTGGGACCACTTTGTAATTAATGAGGTCCAAAGTAATTGCAAACCGAATGAGAATGTCACTGCCTAAGTAGAAGGCAGAGGGGACATCTCGCATTACCCAACAATCATGCCCTATGCTTTTATCACCAATGGACATTTTCAGCATTCACCTGCTAGGCAGGAGAGGTTTGGAATTGGGATTTTCAGGCCCATTTCACACTTATCAATCAATTTAAATGTGGGAATGGTCTGATCTTTTGAGATTTGCCTGAATAACGCTTCACTGATGAATCTTTTTCCATTATTCAGGCATACTCTGGTGAGAACAGTCCCCCCTCATTTACCTAAATGTGGAGGAACAGCTGTTCATCCTTTTTCTGAATATCGGCCAAGCTTTGAGCTGGTTTTTTATCACTTTTTATCATGGGATTTGGGTTTTCAAATTGTGGTTTACAATAAAATGTCAGTGTATTTCTTCCCAGTGTGGAATGCCACTTGGAACTGGAAGGAAGGTTGATTTTCAGGAATGGAGAAGGGTTCCCATCACCAGTTTGTTGTCCTACAGCAATTACACTGATGTTGGGGGCTTTCTGGCTCCTAAAATGGGGGCTTTATTGTTCCAAAAATGGAGCTCAATTTAGTCAGACCACTGCGCAACCATGTGGCATGTGCCATTTAGGCTTACATAGTTGGTGCTCTGTTTTAATTTCATTGGCCGGTTAGTCAGGGTCTAGAGGACCTTGTTCACACAGTCTATTAGTGGAGACAACCTCCAGAGGAGGTAATTCCCTAAGAGACATGGGGTTCTCTCTGGAGTAACGACTATGACCGGGTGTTTCACTTTGTTTCACCCAATTTTGATCTACAGATCCGCAGTCCCCTCAACGGGAATGTCATTCCTGTCACAGTTCTGGAGTTGTCCAGGAAGAGGTGTGAGGGGAATTTGGTGACTCTCCCCCCTTCCTGAAATGATTTGCTCAAATGCCTATTTAGACAGGAGGTGGCTTGGGATCAGGTATCCACCAGTGCTGGAAATGCACACTGCCCTTGAACCCGGATGGGGGCATAAAACCTACCTTCTTTCTCCACCAGGGGCAAAGTAAATGGTAATTTTGTGTCAGTTGGGCCGTTAATTACTTTATTTTGGACTCCGACACTGTGGGGTCTTGGGCAGTTTTCTGTGTCGGAGTTCGGGAATCTGTGAAGAAAATTTGGCATCCTGAGATTTGAGGAGTTTGTGAAACCCCTTTTTCTCTTGATTCTGTGTGGTTCCCCTTCTCCCGGAGACAGTCAATTGAACCGGTTTTGGGGGATGATCCCTCATTCATTCCTGAGTTCTCAGGATGACATTTCAGGGGTTCAGGGATAGGTGATTCTAGATGTGTCCCCATACCTACCCAGTACGAGTTATGGGGCCTCATTACAAGTGCAGCGATAAGGGGTTAACAGCACCATAAGGATGCGGGTGCCGTTAACCCACTACCACCGCATTCCGAGGTCCCTTAGCGGGTCCCACTAAGGCCAGCTGGTTTTACCAGCCGCCCTTAGCAGGAGCCGCTAAGGGACCAGGGAGCTAATAACGGGCCTGCTATTTGCGGGCCCGTTATTATCTCCTTCCCCATTCCCATTAAGCCTATAAGGGCTCAATGGGAATGGGGAATGGTTTTCAGAATGGGGACTTACCGGGTCCTCCAAGGTTGGAATGACCCGGTAAGTCCCCATTCTGACTACCCGGACCCAGACATGAGTTTGGAGGCAGCCATGGCGCTAATAGCACCATGGCTGCCTCCAAACTCGGAATGACCCCCATGGTCTTTTGGGACCCATTTTTCTTTGGGAGGAATCCCCTCATCCTTGAAAGAGAAGACTTTCTTCCCAGAATCCTCCAGGGATTCTTACCCATCGAACTATAGGACGCAGACTTCAACCACAAAATGGGTTTTCCTTGTCCCTTGGTTTCTTCTACTTACCCTTTGTTTCCTCGGTTGCAGCTTTTCGGGGGTAGGTGATTTGGGTTCAGGTTCAGAGGTTTCTAAGGGCTTTTCATGGGAGAGGAAGGAAGCTTCCTCTGGGGCTTTGCATCTCCCTTCCTCCCTAGCCTCCTCCTCTGGAAACTGCTTGTTGTCGGGGTTCTCTCCCCGTCATTGTTCCGAGGTGCCAGACCCTGGGTGTGAGCTGTTCTGAGCAGCCATGTTCATCTGAGTGTTCTACTGAGCCCTCAACACGCGACTCAGGTCTTGGGTCAAACTCTGGGCCTAGCACTCCAGTTGTGAAACCCTCTCTTGCTGATACGGGGGGCTTGAGTCAAATCTTTGTTTCTCTCAGGAAGGTACTCTGTCCCTTCTCCCAAAGTATCTTTGATATGGAAGGTTTCCCTGGTACCCCTCTCCCTGATTTGGTGGTCTACACTCATAAAAGTGGGGAAAGAAAGGAGGGCTGTTCTGTATGTTGGGGTTTGGAGGGTATCTGGGGAAGAAACTTAAACTAGAGGGTGGAAGAGTACTGTCCTCCTGAGGGAAGTTTGGAGGGAAGTTTGGAGGGAAGTTTCCTGGGGTCATACTCACCTGATTGGATCCACCCCCCCTGAGCCAGGGGAGTCCATACGAACCCCAAGTTGGGTCGGTTCCCCCTTGTACCTCAGGCTTATGTAGGTGGCAGAGTCAGGTGACACAATTGTGGGGTAACCTGCCTGGCTACAACCTCCTTGGGCTGCTCAGAGGGTCTTCTTTGCCTCTGGTTTGGTTGGTTAGTGGGAGGGATATTTTTAGGCACCCCATTTCTAGGTCCAAAATGGGGGTAACCTTCACCTCCGCCACCTTGGCAGCAGCAGGGCTGTTGGTTGGTTTGACATTTTTGGGGGAATTCTTGTTTCCTACTGGCTTTTGGACCTCCTAGATCCTGGTAGCTTGCTCTATTACCCAGTCCAGGGTCCTTCCTTAGTTGAAGTCCCTAATCAGTTGGGTCATAATATACTTAGGGAGTGCATGGAAATATAGATTGATGAACTCCCTAATGTTCATGTGCACCCGCCTAGTGGTTTGTGCAAATGCCCACTTCAATTCTTGGGCAAATTCCCTCTGGCCTGATTCACTTAGCACTGCAGGTTGTAGGCCGTCTTGCGAGCCTCCTGAGGGTTTCGGTGCACAAAGTGCTTCAAGATGGCTGCCTTATAAGTAGACCACCTTAAATGATTCTGATCCTCCAGCCAGCAAAGAAGCCGGAGTATTCTGGGGTGAATGTCCATTTGGCAAACTCCATGGAATTCTGATAATTTTTAATGGCAAATGACGTCATCATCTGGTCATACAGCTCCAGATGCTCCCAGACTGAGTACTTGGCATTTTTATGGTACAAGGTCATGACGTTTCTAATGGCTTTTTTTGTCTAATTGGGTCTTTTAGCAATGTTCTTCTTTGTTTGGCAGCCTTCTTTTTCTGCTGCACCTGAGTCCATTCACCCTCAGACTCAGAGTTGCTGCTATTAGAAGTCCTAGCCCTATCCTCTAGGCGCTCCCTGATGCTTGGAGACTGAAAGCCTCTCTCAGAATGACGGGGCTTAGTCTCTTCTCCCCTGTTATATTGTGGGCTCTCTGGGTCACTTTCCTTGGACTCCCCCTTTCGCACCGGGGATTACTCGTCTGACTCCTCCCTTCTACCGGGGTTGGTGGAGAACTCCTCCCACCTCCCTGATTGGCTGGAGGTTTTCAAAATGCTCTTTTGGGGCCTAACCTCAGACTCCATTTTATCTTAAAAGTGGACAAGGTGGTTCCTTTGTAGCTGATGTTTCTGCCAGTCTAAGTCCCTTATTTTTTCTTCACAGGAGTCTTCCTGGTCAGATACATTGGCCACAATATTCTTGAACCTAAACAGGGATGCATGCCCATCAATCTCTGGTGGGCGCTGGCCTGCCAGCTCAGTCATGCTGGGCTTAATTGAGTCCAACTGCCTCATAGTTCCCAGTTCTTGTGAACCTGTGGACATGAAGTTAGCAGTGCCTTGCACATATGAGGTGATAAGTTGGCTTGAGGCCCTTGGCACAGAGGGCATCACACTGTGATCAGGGGTTGCCACACCACTCTCTAACTGTTCCGTATCCTCAAGTAATTATTAAATCTAGCACACTCTTTTTCTAACCTCTCAAACTTCTCTTTCTCAGCCCCTATGATAGTATGCAATGGCCTGATCCGTGTGCTCTTCTATCAGGGCTTGACTGACTTATATGACCTTCCCTTGTTCTACTACTTGGTTCTGGAGTCCCCTGTTCTCAGCACAAAGGGCTTCATTTTCTTTCTGTGCTTATTGTATTGTATGGGAGTACTCAGACCATTTCTGCAGGAGATACATATCCTCACTCTGCACATTTTTGGTCTGTATTGTCTGTTCTAGATCATATTCTATTTGTCTTATATGACCCATTCATTTTTCATACTCTGCTTTTAGGTAAGTCAGTTCCTGAAGACCTGACTCTCCTTTCTCTAGGTCTGCTTTCAACTGGCACAATTCCTGGTACAAGACATCTTCTTCCTGACACAGCCTATTATTCTGTTCACTGAGTTGATCCCTCTGCTGTTTCATGGCGCCCAACTTTCGGCATTCCTGGTCAAACTTTGCTTGCGAACCAACCTCTTTTGTAACCCACTGATTAATCTCCTCTTCCAATTTCTTAAACTGCTTTTGATATGCAATCATATCCCCTAAGCAGGCTCTATTATATGTCACTTGTTGGTTCAATTTTAGAGTCAACCCTTTCTTGGCACTCCTCTTTCAGTGCAGACAATTGGGATTCCTGCTCTGAATGATTTTGTTGCTGTACTGCCAACTCCTCCTTTAGCTGTTTGATGAGGTTTCCTAATTCTAACTCAGAATTTTGTCTCTCGCATTTTCTCCTCTACCTGCCTTAACTCACACTGTGTTTGATTTAAAAACTCAGACTGATTTTGCACAGAGTTTGCACTTTCCTGGTACCTTTCTTCCATGACTATCATGTGGAAATACGTGTATGCAGTGAGCTGGACATATTTAATTTGTTCATCTTTGATCTTCTGGTCATATAGAAGTCAGGGCTTGATGTAACAGGCCAGTCTCCTGCCACACATCGATACTTATAGAGGTCACCTGTTGCATCATCCTAGATAGCCAGGTTTCATGTTTTTGTTCTGCCCATTCCGCTCTAATGAATAATTTGGACAGAAGGTGCTGTCTAGCATATTAATTTCCACAGTGCTCATTATGGAAAGTGTTCTTCATTTGGTTATCTATGCAAGGGCAACATCTGCACCCCGCTCCTTCCTAGTTTATGGTTACAATATTTTATTTTGAGACACAGGCCTGATACCTAGGGTACATGTTTTTGGATGGTGCCTTTACAATGCAACCCAACTTTCCAGACATAAAAAGTAACACTACCTTCAACGGGTTAGTTTGCTGTGTTGCACTGTCACAAGTGACAAACTCTTATCTCAATACCGGACGAGCGCCCACTGTGTCACGGTTTTATTACACGGCATACTCCAGCCAGGAATTCCTTCACCGACAATGAATGTGGCGTACAATAAAGCACTTTTTAATTTTAATAAACCACAGGTTATTTTCCTTTGAGTAGGCCTCCAACCCGTCTTGCACCCAACCTCCACAAGCACCCACTGTAACAATGGACCAGGAATCATGCTGGTGTATATAAATAAGTTATTTATTCATGTGTTACTTAATGAAAAAGGAAAATCCAACAATTTTACAGCCACCAATGTTGTGGTAACACAAATGCACTAATCTATACAAAACAATTAGATTAAGATCTCCTATTACAATTCACGCAATCTTTATGGAACACAGAACAATAACAATTTTATAAAGAGGTAACACCAACGGTTTAGCCCTCCCCCCTGCAACATGCACCCACACGCCAGCTAACTTGATTTCTTTGAAAGGAAGGCAGTGGCAAGGAGTAGGAATAGAGAGAGAAAATCGGATTTGGGGTAAAGCCAACCGCCCCAAGATGGGAAGCCAGCAAAGAAAGTGAAAAAACATTTTTGGAGCAAAATGGCAGAATGGGATTTTAATTATTGCTCACAACTGCTAGATGACAGACTGAAAGGAAATTCATATTGCTTACACTTGAGGAGATAGAGAATCTTAAATAATACTAATCAGCACACCAGGGGAAAGTAAGAATGAAATGGAAAAATCGGTTTTGGGAGAAATCAAATACAAAAGGGGCATTACAGTGGTAAATGGAAATTTGTTTTACACTGGTTTTACAATGACAGGCAGCTCAGGCCGCTCAGGGAAGGGGATTTGATTATAATAGGAACATTGTTTTTCACTGACAGAGTTGTAGGCAAAAGGGATTGCTCTCAGTGGGACTACAGTTTTGGGTTTTAATAGGACAGATGCAAATAGGAAAATACACAGACAGATTTGTTTTTCAGTTACAAGGAGACTAGTTCTTTTGAGGCAATACCTTAATGACTGACTATAATAGTTAAAGAAAGACACCAGGGACAAGAGGGTAAATTTTGAATTTTAACACTCTTGAACCGTGAATTTCAAATTGGGGAGTTGATTGATTTACTCAAAAATATTCTAAGGATTTACACAGACACTGAGAGGCTTACCAAAGGGAATATGCGAACATACACAGGCTAAACACAGATTCATCTATGGGAAGGTGACTGAATTACAATGGCAATATGGGTTTTTCAATGGGGTTTTCAATATGTGTTTTCAATTTGGGAATTATTGAGTGCAATACTACAAAACGGAAGGGCTTATGCAATTTAGGGCTTGGGTATTTGCCATTGGTTTGGGATTCTGGAAAGCCAGCTGGATCTCAAGACATTCTGGACAGCTAGGCCAAGGGTCTGGTCACTGCACTCTGTATTGGTTTGGGTTCTGGACAGCCAGCTGGATCTCACGACAATCTGGACAGCTAGGCAAGGGGTCTGGTCTCTGCATTATCAAAGATGATATGGTTCAGCCACCTTCTCTCCATCCTCATTCTCCTGTCTCCCCAGAATTTTTGTGTGTGTTCCCTGACTTAGTACAGTCCCCCTTATATAGCACAAATGACAACACTCACTTTACAATCTAGGGGGAGTACTCTGTCATTACCCCTGCCCCCAGGATTGTACAGTTTACCATTCTTCTCTCCGTCCCCTGGCGTGATTGGCTCAATAGAAGATAGCACCAACTGTCTGCTTGCATGTATTACTATTCTTTGTTCTCCTGGCCACTTTTTGACAAAAAACAGTTATGTCTCATAAGTTCCTAATTCTACTAGTCCCTGCTATATGTTTATGTTTATTCATTTATATTGCGCCCCAGACCCGAGGGTATAAGGGCGCAGGAGCAACAAGGTTATTCTCAGCTTGGTTACAGTGTTGTACAATAATTACAGTGGGCCTCATTACGACCCAGGCGGTAAGTTACTGCCTGGGTCGTACCCTTACCACCATGGCGTAAGCTACGTTTACGCCATGGTGGTTGGCGGAATTTACCACCCCATTCCAAGGTGAGTGGGGGGGTAAATCCCCATTTCCCATTTTACCCTTCCCCATTCCCATTTTTGCCCCATAGGGCATAATGGGAATGGGGAAAGGCGCTAATTACGCCACCGTAAATTACGGTGGCGTAATTAGCACCAAGGTCCCTTTGCGGCATGGGTTTTAACGCCTGCAAAAAGCAGGCGTTAAAATCACCATCCCGCAAAGGGACCTTGGAATCAGGCGTTAAGGGTCGGCGCCGTTTACGGCGCCGTAAACCCCTTAACGCCTGGGTCCTAATGAGGGCCAGTGTGTACATAGGTTAAATCAGTTGCGACAGATGCAGTGATAAACAGTTTACAAATATACATATTTACAAGTATACATAGGGTAGGCAAGGTGAGTTATTGGTCATTGTCCTTTATCCACTGAATGTAATTGCGTCTGAAGTGGGGGTAAGTTTGAGGTGTCCTTAAGGTAAGTGGCAGGGAGTTCCAAAGTTGGCCTGCTTTCACCTGGAAGATGTTGCCACCTGTTTTGGTTTGTTTGAACCTGGGAACTGAGAGTTAGCATTGCCGGTTCTGGTAGGTCAGTTGGGGGTGTATCTTTTTATTCTGTCGATAAAGTAGCAGAGCGCAGCATTGGTGAGGCATTTATGAGTTAAGGAGGCTACTTTGAGCAGGATTTTGTCGGTGGTGGTTTGCCAATTATGGGCTCTCCTGATGTTGGAAATGTGTTCTCTCTTGGGAATGCTAAGCGCTGCTCTGAGAGCATTGTTTTGCAGAATCTGGATTTTATTTGCAACATGTTTGTTGGCTCCTACGTAAAGGGTGTTACAATAGTCCAGTTTTGATAGTATAAGGGCTCTGGCTAAGGTGGTACAGCTCTGGGTGGAATGGAAGGCTTTGGCTGCTCCTATTAGTTTACATGTGTGGGCTGTGGAGGAGGCCATAGAGCTAACCTGTTTGCAGAAGGAAAGGGAGGAGTCTAGATAGATTCTTAGAGTTTTAACTTCCTTGGCTACCTTGGTAGAGTTGCCATCTATGATGAAGCTGGTGTAGTTGTGATCCAGTTTGTTTAGGTTAGGGGAGGAACTGAGGATAATGAGTTTGGTCTTGTCATCATTCAGGCATGGACTGTGGGAAGCCATCCATGCCTGGATGATGAGGCAAGGCCAAATCCTTGTCGTAATCTCCAGTCAACGGGATGAGGATCTGGATATCATCGGCATAATTAGTGTAGGTGTTAACCAGACCGTCAAGATCATCAAACAGGGGATTTGTGAACACGGTGTACAATATGGGGGAGATGCATGATCCCTGGGGAACCCCGCAAGTGATGGGGATAGGGTCAGCAGATGCTGAGGTAGAGAAGACATGCATTGACCTGTTGCTCAGGAAAGACTCAATCCAACCGATGGCTTCTTGAGAGAAATGGGCTGCCGAGTCTAGGTGGTTACAGAGAATTGTGTGATCTACTAAATCAATTGCTGCAGAGAGGTCAAATAGAAGTAGTAGAGCAGTTTTCACATTTTCTCTAAGGGTGTCACTTTGAGCTTTGAGATCGATGAGAGCGGTCTATGTCCCTTGTTGGGGTCTAAAGCCCGATTGCCGGAATCCCAGCAGATGGCTTAATTGACGATATTGTTGTATTTGTAGATAAGCTGTCTTATCTAATATTTTGAGCAGGAAGGGGGCAGTGGTGATGGGTCTGTAGTTAGTGGGTATAGATGGGTCTAGGGAGGGTTTTTTGAGTAAAGGGAGAACCCAAGACCCTTTAAGATTGTTGGGGATGATGCCTGAAGAAAAGAAGGAGTTAATGAGTTTGGTAATGAATGGTGAGAGGTCCCTTGCCGCATCTTTAATGATTTTTGAGGGGCTGGGGTTGCCCTGGCAGTTTGAAGGTTTGAGGCTGAGGATAATTTTTTCCACTTCTAACGAAGAGACTTTGGAGAAGCTGAAGCGGGAGAGTGGGTTGGGTGTAGGGTTATAGGGTTTAGGGTGGGGGAGTGTTGGTAGAGTTAGTAGAGTTGGTTAGGGATTCTTTCTTGTTATTAATTTTGATTTGTAGGCCTGCGACTTTGTTGGAGAGGGTGCTTTGGGCACTGACTGCTGCACCATTGTTTATCTTTCACACATGTGTCCGGCACAGGGACAGGTGTTTCCAACTCTTTGATGATATTAAACAATTCTTTAGTGCTAGAGGTGGCTTGTGATATTCTCTGGTTGTAATATTCTTGTTTAGCGTTTATGATTTATTTTTTGTATGTGGCAGCTATTTTATTGAGTATCAATTTGTTGTTACTGTGGGTGATTGTATCCAAGCTTGTTTCTTTTTACGTTTCTCTAATCTGAGTGCTTTTAAGTGAGTAGAGAACCAAGTGTTCAGTTGTTTTTTCGGTTTGCTTTTTCTCAGTTTTAGCGGTGCAATGGAGTCTAAAGCTGAACGCATGATTTTGTTGTAACCCTCTACGAGGTGGTGAGGATTGGAAGTTGCTGAGAGTTGATTCAGGGTTGGGAGAATGAGGGGGATAGGTTTTTCTGCTGGGATGTTTTTCATGTTTCTCGTAGGGATGGCTGTAGCTAGTGGGTTATTGGAGATGGGGCTTGATGCCTCAAGGGTGAAAGTAAGGAGATGATGGTCGGACCACGGTTGAGGGGAAATGGTGATGATTGAAGCCACACAGTTATGGTCTGCGACCCAGTCAAGGGTTCTCCCTTTGTTGTGGGTAGGGGTGGACACTCTTGGGTAAAGCCTAATTCTGACAGGGTATTGTCAATGAGGGTAGCCTGGGGGTCTTTGGGGTCTCTAAGGCCTAGGTTAAAATCTCCTAAAATGAGTCTCTGGGATGTCTTCTTTAGGATGTTAGTAAGGATGGTAGTGAGGTCTTCCTCGAAAGAGCCTAAGGGCCCAGGAGGTCTGTAGAATAAATGAATGGTGATGGTTTGGGAATTGGCAGTGGGCAGTTTAGCTGTAAGAGGTTGTTTGTGGGGGCAAGTCTAATGTTGAGGTGTGTTTTGGCAATTATGGTGAGACCTCTGCCTCTGGATTCTATTATGTCTGCTCAGAGGATAGTATAGTCATCACGGATAGCTAACGAGAGGGCTGGGCCAGCGGCTGCATGGAGCCAGGACTCGGTGATGGCTAGAAAGTCTAATTTTTCTTCTAGAATGAGGTCTGCTGTATCTGAGGCATGGGCTACTACAGATTGCGCATTAATTAAGGCACCTCTAATGGGCGGGGCACTAGTTTTAGTATAGGTCGGTATGGTATGATGGCTGCATTGTTAAGCTTATGCTTGGTCGTAGTATTAGTTAGGTTACGCTTAGGTCTGTTCATGGGTCAGTTGATGGGAGTAACTATGTGCATAGGTGGGGTCTGGTTAGTTGGTTTTGACTGGGTGGAATCCCTGGCACAAGGGTCATGTAGTTTGGGTAGTCTGGCTCATAGTCTGACATTTCTGGTGGATGGACTACATGGCGTGGAAAGGTGGGGCAGAGTGGGTGTGAGGGTGAGTGTAGGACGTGGTGGGTGGGCATAAGACATGATGGTAGGGGGCATGGTGCATGTGAGAGCAAAGCTAGAGTTGTAGCTTGAATAGCTGGATGAGTGGATAAGGTGGAGAATTACTCTCAGCATTGCTGAGAAGATACCTGGTATGTACTTTCTGTTGGGTGTAGGTGGTACTATAAGATCTGGATGGCAAGCTTGGCACTATATCTGGTCAGACGAATCAGGTCATCCTGTTGTATTACCTTGGTGTGGTAGTAGTCAAGGCAGAGGGTTATGGGTGCTGTGTGAGCTAGAGTGTCAAAAGTTTAGTTAGGACACTACAGTGCATTAGTGATATGGGCAGTTTGATTGGGAACACTGAGGAGAGGAGATCAAAGTTAATGACAGTTATAGGTTGTTATAATTTAGACATGTCTATAATAACGGTCTATGAAAGGTGGTCTGCAGACATATCATAAATAAGTAGGCTAAAGTCTGTGTGGGCAAGGTCGGTCTAAGACAGATGTAGGCAGGTTAGGTTCAATGGAGGACAGGTGGGCTGAAATCGATGTGAGCATGATGCAAACACAGTAAGTAATGTTCAATATGGGCACAGATAAGCTTAGTGCAGCATAAGCATGGTGGGCAGTAATTACTAAAGGTTAGTTATGGTAAAAGCACAGTAGGCAGGGGTAAAGTGAACTGTACATTACAGTTAGAATTGCAGCCATGAAGTGGCAGACATAGTCACAATGATGCCAAAACAGGGCGCTGAACAGTGCAATAGAGCAGTAGACCTTTCACAGTAGACGCAGTGTAGGCACAGGGCTGGGATCAGGTATGCACAAGTATCTAGATTCAAGATATGCACAGATAGAGCTTTCACTAGGCTGAGACAGAGTGGGTGCAGGGACCTAATGCAAGCATTGTCAGCACATGAAGTTACTTGCAGAATAATCACACATGTCTAGGTATGGATCATGCACAGTGCTTACGGACTATGAGTCATGTAGACACAGTGTGCTTGGAATGAAGTATGCATAGGTTTCGAGATTCTGGTTAGGTGCAAATGATACTTTCATGGCTAGAAGCGGAATAGGAGTGGAGGCTCACAAATAACTAGTCAACATGAATACCTGGTTGCAGGTGATCACAAATGCCTAGTTAAAGTGCATTCAGCATGGTCTAGACAGGCTAAGGACAATATGAGCACAGTGTACTAGGATTGAGATATACGCAGGTATCTAAATTCAGAATCAACATAGCAGTGCTGCCGCGATAGTAGCCAGGCTTATACAGTAGTAAGGTAATAGTGAGGTGGGCAGAAAATAAATGGCATATAATATAATATTAGCCCTTTGCAAGCAGACATTGAAGCGTACATGAAAGTCAGATGCATATGGCATACAATATAATATTGCATAATATATATTTTTTTAGTTGTTCATAGGGAATTAGATAAGCCAATCACCAACTCCGTATGATGTAGCATGGCCTGGTGGCACATTTTTGTCCTTTTGACAAAATGTATAAAAGTTACAACTCTGCAAATGATCAAGCATGTTCATAATTTTCCATCTTTACACCAATTGTCATATTTGTCCCATTTTTAGAGCAGCCAGAAAATAGTCTTAACTGGCCATTTCAGTCCCCAAAAACCTAGGGAAATGCAATTAGTCTCTTTAAAACTTCCTGGAAATTACATAAACACATAGCATAAAACAACATTATTTCTCATTCTAATTGCTGTGAAAAATGCCTATAAATGAAATCATTCCTTTATTGTGAAGTGGGAGGATCTGTCCCCCTCTGTGGGAGGGGCGCTTCATCCCCCACAGCTGGTGACCAGAGATTTGTATGACCCCCTTTGAATTTGTCAGTTTGTTCTTTGTAGTAGGTGCAGGAAGGAGCTAACGCCCCCTAGTCAAACTTTAGCCACACTTGCTTTCTTTGAAATCCCTGATCCCCTGCCTTCAAGTCTGGCAGAGCAGGGAATTATGACACCCTTAGTAACCTCACATTCGACTCTGGGATGGTTCACTGGTAGGTGCGACTTACTGTGGAAAGCGGGGGTTTTACTTGAGAAGTTTTCTTCCTTAGCCCAAACTGTTTTTTCCGGTATTATGAGCTTCTTCAAAGGTGATTGAAGTCTTGTGGGTGGAAACATAATGTACATTGCTTAGTCACATGAGCCACAGCATATTTCCCTTGACATTTTAATGCGAGCTGTGCTATCTTTTCACTGTGGTCTTTTAAAAGTCATTTTTCTTTTTCACGCGTGTGTAAGCCGTTTCTGCGTCTAATGTTTGAAATCCTGTCTTGTATGTCACAGGATTCTTTAATTTCTTCTTTTGGGAGTGGGTTTGCATTTGCTGTTGCCCCATTGACAATGGGGTAGGACCCCTTCCACATGGTTCTCGGATTTGACATGAACAAAAGAAAAAGCCAAGCCATTTTTCATTTGCAGCGTTTCAAGGGCTGCTGTTCAAGTGAAATGGAAATCAAAAGCGGTGTTGGGTTGTAATGTTGAACTCCTTGTCCCTCATGTGAATTAAAAGTAAAACAAGGCAGTTTTTGGATGCAGTGCATACCTTCTTGTCATTCAGGTGAAACAAAAGCACGCAGGGCAGTTATTGTATGCAGTGTTCAACTTCAGGTCATTCAGGTGAAACAAAAGCAACTCAGGGCCGTTTTTGGATTATAGTGTTCAACTGCTTGCCACTCATGTGACAGGGAAAGTACAGCATGGCCATTTTTGGTGCAGTGTTTTAATAAGGTTTTTCAGGTGAAAGGGATTTCTGTCCACGCCCTTTAAATGCACCCCACAGCAGGGAATTTGAAAAAGAGCTGAGTTCATCTTCGTTGCACTGGAAGTTGGAAGAGAAGGAAGAGATGAGGCATGCAAGCAGAGCAAGGTAGATGTTAAAGAGCCAGGGGTAAAGGATAGAACCGCGGGGGAAACCACAGGTGGAGAGGGAGGTAGAAGAGGAGAAGGTGCCCAGGATGACTTGGGAGGAGCGGTCAGTAAGGAAGGATGTCAGCCAGTCCAGTGCCCATTCCGAGATATCAAGGGTATCATGGAGCCTTTCTATGTGGATGGAGTGGTTGACTGTGTCAAAGGCAGAGCAAAGACCGATAAGGATAAGGACAGCTAGGGAGTTGGAGTCCAGAGTTGCAAGCAGTTCTTCACAGGTATTCAGAAGAGAAGTTTCCGTGCCTATGGATGCTCAGAGCCATGATTGATGGTCGTGCACAACACCAACAATTTCAGTGTGTGAGTTGAGTTGGGGCAAAACCAACTTCTCCAGCAGTTTCCCCAGGAAGGGGATGATGGAAATAGGGTAGTGGGGGGCAGGGCAGGTAGGATCTGATTAAGGTTTTGTGAGGAGTGAGTACACAAGGGAGTGCTTAAGGGAGGAGGGAAAGATCCCGTGATAAAAGAGTGATTGCAGAAATCATCAAGAGCAGGGGCAAGAGAGCCAATGTTTTTCTTGATGGTCCTGGATGAACAGAGGCCTCATGGAGCATACAACTCTGATAAATTCTTCAGGTATGTCAGGGGTGAATGGGGAGAATGAGGAGAATGAGGACGGAGGAGGGAGGGGTAGAGGTGAGGGATGTGGTATGGGTTGTTCAGGTGTGTATCAAGGATGGTAAGGATGTCATGAGATTTGGAGGCAAAGTGTGAAGCAAGTGCTTTGCAGAGGGCTTGTGAGGGAGAAGGAGAGGAGGAGACTGAGGAGGGGTTCGCTAAATCCCTGCAGATTTTGAAAAGTTCAGCTGTGTTATTATATGCACCGGAACCCCATGCCTGAATGTGGGGTCTTTTACTTGGCACGGATGGAATGTCTGTATTGCCTATGGAGCAGGCCGCAGGCCAGTTTGTCAGAGGATCCAACTCCCATTCTGCTGCCCTGTACTTATGTTTCAGGGACGCGAGTTTGGTGTTGTACCAGGTGTTCCGCTTAGAGGCAGGTTTCAAGCGGATCCTCATGACTGGGGCCAGGAATGTTAAGAGTATTGGTGATGGAAAGGTGGAGGCTGCTGAAGACAGAGTTGGAGGTAGAGTCAGATGTGGGGTGGTGAAAGCAGATGAAATTGGAAGCAAAGGCAACCGCGGACACTCGTTTCATTGGGCGAATGTTAGAAAACAAAATTGATGGGACTTTCAGGGGCGGTCAGGGGGCCAAGGGGACTCAGTGGAAGGAGAGGAGAGAATAATCAGACCAGGAGGGAGGGGTGACTAGTGGGGTAGAGAGGTCAGAGTGTGTGAGGGAATCCAGAGTGTGTTCAATTGAGTGGGTTGGCCCAGAAGGGAAAATGAAGAGGGAAAGTAAGATGCAGAGGTCAGTGAATACCGTGGATGCAGAGCCTGAGGAGTCCAGTTGGATGTAGAAGTCACGCAGTATCAGAAGGTTAGATGTGGAGGAAAGTAAGGAAGAACAGAAGTCAGCCCATTCAGAGAGGAACAGGGTGGTGGCAACTGGAGGCCGGTATATGGTGGCAATGGTCAGGGTGGAGATGGTAGAGATGACCAACTTCCAAACCTGCTTTCAAAGGAAGAGTAGAGTTGGGCAGGTAAGACGGAAGCAGGAACCCACTCAGGGACGATTAAGGCAACCCCCCCCACTAGTGTGGTGAGGTCGAGGATTGGAGATGATCTTGAAGCCGTCAGGTAGGAGGGAGTCAAAAGCAGTGACTGAGCTGGCATTGAACCATGTCTCGGTAAGAGTGAGAATGTTGAGATCAATGACTTCAAGAAGGATACAGATGTCAGCGGAGTGTTTGTTGGCTGAGCGGGTGTTAAGAGTTGCCAGGTGGAGGAGGTCTGTGCCTTTGAAGGTTTTCTGAGGTGGTGTACAAATGCATGGTACATCCGTCAGAGGAAGGGGAGAGAGAGTTGAAGGCAGAGATGTAGGAGAAGGAAGGGAGTTAATGAGAGAAGGCTGGATCCAATCAAAGAGAAGGAGGTTGGTTTGTGGACCCTTGACCGGGATAATGCCAGTGTGATAGACATTAACGAAACAAGGAGACGATGAGAAGCCGGCCAAGAGGACTTCCCATTTGGTGCCACAGTTCATGGTAGAGTATGTGGAAGGAGAATGAGTATAGATGAGATGGGGGTCCACAGATCTGGAGAGGGGACACAGAAGAGGATATCAGTGAAAACATCTCTAGAGGAAGCACTGACATAGGTGTCTGCGATGGGAAGTCCAGAGTTTGCACACAAGATGTCTTTTTGTGCTTTTTTCTACCAGAATTTGTGAGGGAGGGGGGATAGGTGATAGTGTAGCAGTTAGAGAATATGGGAGATATAGAGAGAGCCATAGGTCAGCAGAGGGTTGGGGCAAGCAAAGAAAGAGGAGTGGCTGCACAGTACAGTTCTAGCTAAACTCACCAGGAGCCCTAGTAGGAGATGTCAAAATGGAGGCACAAAACAATGTAATGCAGGAGGTTCACAGATGGAATACAAGCACACCTAAATCAGATTTTAAAAATAGAGGCACAAAACAGTGAACTGCTGGAGGTTTACAGATGGAATACAAGCACAATTAAATCTGATTGTAAAAATGGAGGCACAAAATAGACAGTGAAATGTAGAATGTTCACAGATGGAATACAAACACACCAAAATCCAATCTTAAAAATCAAGGCAAAAAACAGTGAAATGCAGAGGTTCACTGATGGAATACAAACGCACCTAAATCTGATTTTAAAAATGGAATATAAATACACCTAAATCTGATGTACCTAGGAGTCACAAGTGCACTGATGGAAGATGGGTGTTGATTGCATCGAGGAAAGCAGAAGTGAAAGGCACAGTGGACTTTAGGAGAGATAGTGGTGGAGGTCATCCAAGCTCACTTTCATGTCTACTTGCAGCATAGATAGTCTAGGATCCCATGACATGGGGAAAAGTAATTAGTCAGGAGGATGGCTCGAACAGGGATAAGGGCCGACAGGCCCCACTCCTCGGCACATACAGGGCCTTAGAAGAGGGCCTATGGTGGATGGGCCGGCTTCTGTCTGCCAGCGGCTCTGATTGGCTTTAGGTATGAGAGGCAGCCAATTACAATGCAGGCAGCTTGCAAGAATCAGAGGCTCTTTGGGAGAAAGTGAGGGGCGACCATCTTGGAGAGATGCAGTACCAGTGAAAAATACTGGTGGATGGCAGGGAGCAATACAAAATTAACATGAAGCCCTTTACCCAGGCTCCGAGCAAGAATGCTTTATGTTTGTAGTTAAAAAGTGCTTCTTCTGAAGAAATTAGAACATGATGCATGTCTGATGGTCCTTTTTGTAAAAAAACGCTTTTAGCCCTCCCCAGGCATAGACAAACATCCCCATCATGAGTTCAAGTTTACCCCCACTTATAAGGGTCTGCCAAATCATGGCTTTGGTTGATTTCCCCCAACTCTGAGCTGGGGGGAAATCTGCAGAATATTTGCCAATTTTTGGCGCGTTTACCACCGGCAGGAAATCCGCCGGTGGTAAAAGCATGAAATTTTCCCATTGAGCCCAATGGGGAATGGGCGATAATAGGGCCGGTGGGTTTGGCGGTAGGGCTAATAACGCCAGCGCTATTAGCGCCGGCATTACCGCCCTACTCGTGATGAGGCCCAAAGCAACCAGCATACCTAGAGTGTATAAAATGAATTAGCGCTGCTCCAGCAGCAACAGAAGCGAAAGTGGTAGTGGTGGGAGCACAAAGGGAGTTCCTGTTGCCTATTCTCCGCTGGAACGGGTGGAATAACATAGGACCCATCGGCCTAGATTAGGGCCATTGCTGGATGGGCAGGATTCTGTCTGCCAGCGGCTCTGATTGGCTTTAGGTAGGAGAGACAGCCAATAACAATGCAGGCAGCTTGTAAGAATCAGAGGCTCTTTGGGAGAAGGTTCGGGCGGCAATCTTGGAGAGATGCACTTGAGTGGGTTTTGCAGGTCAGAAACAGTAAGAGGGGTATAGCAGTTTGCTTGGCTGTGGAGTCAGTGTAAAATGATGAAAGCACACAACTGATTAAAAAGAGGGAATTAGTGGGGAGCACTGTAGAGCAGCCTGCAAAATGGCCATACTCTGCTGAACTCCGGCAGCAGCCTGCTTCAGTCTGTCACTGCATCCCCATTAAACATTTTGATCTATGCTGGAAAGGGATGTGCCCGCTTTTGAGCCCTTGGTGAGCTGTTGAACTGAGTCTGATGGCTTTTGGTGGCCGGGCGGCTGTGCAGTGCCGTGTTCTCCCCTCTGAGCACCAAGAGTCTGGCAAGCACCTGTGTGAGAAGAGGCAGGAGGAGGAGGAGGGCCACCTCCTTGCCTGTGAAAGTCTCTGGGGGCCAGCCAAGCTGGATCGAAGAGTGCGCCAACATCACTGTGGCATCCACGGCTCATGGTGCCTTCCCTGAGTGTGACCCGGGGAGGGAGCATCGGTTCGAGAG
The DNA here is from genome assembly GCF_040938575.1 of Ambystoma mexicanum. Classification (NCBI taxonomy): domain Eukaryota; kingdom Metazoa; phylum Chordata; class Amphibia; order Caudata; family Ambystomatidae; genus Ambystoma; species Ambystoma mexicanum. Next base: position 724,202,866 of record NC_090924.1, read on the forward strand.
GCGCTGGCTAATTGGTCCTCAACCACAGAGGGAGTAGCAGGGTGGCTTTGTCCCCTTCAAAGCCTAAAACCAGGCAAGTGAACTGAGGTGAGGGAAAACTGACAAGTAAGAAGTCTGGCATGGGAACGCAATGCATAATTGAGGGCCGGTGTGTACAGCGGGAAGACGGCTCCTGTAGCCTTGAAGCCTCTACTATCCCCATTATGCCCATTCAGCATAGCGCTCCTGTGGTAGGAGGGGAGCAAGCAGACATGAGTTGTACCGGCAAGAGCCTGAAGAGGGAGCTACATCCATAATCTCCTGTGGTGGCAGGCAAAGCACGGCATTGCAGCAACACTAGGCATGCTCTCCTGCTAGCCCCAGATTATCCTAGAAGGTGGTGCTGTTGTGCTATTGGCGGGCCCTGCGGGACCTCATACTTTGAACCTGCTGAGGACCTGGATAACTAAATGCCTGCATTGTCCTGTAGTCCTGGCCAGGTTCCTTAAGATGACAAGAGATGCTGGTGCACATAAAAAGCAGAGCAATAAGGAGGCCTACACTAGAAGAGAGACAAGCAAACATAAGCAAGGCAACGAGAAGGAGCCATGTGTCATGGCGGGTGTACCTGCCACGGATATGCCTTACCTTAGACAAATTATGGACAGCATGCAGTCAGGATTTGCTTAGGACAGTGGTAAACTTAATGAAATAACCATAAACATCATTACATTAAATACAAAGATGGAATGCACAAATGCTAGAATTAGGAGACAGAAACCTGCATTAGCACAGCAGAAGATGCTATTGTGGTTTTGAAAACACAAGTCACTTCCATATCCAAAGATCTTAAACACATGGTGCAGCATTGTGATGACCTGGAGTTGCGTTTGCAACGCAACAATATTCTCATTATTGGGTTACCAAAGAAATTTGGCAAAAGCCCATGGAAGACGCGATTGAACAGTTACTCTGGAACATACTCGATGACCCTGACTTTTCAACTGCGTTTGTGGTGGAGAGCCCACAGGTCGCAAGCGACAAGACCCAAACTGGGGACTCCACTCAGGTCAGTGATTGTGTGAATATTAAATTATCGTGACTGCAACCTCATCCTTTGTGTAGCCAGAGATAAAGATCCTCTGTGTTACGAGTTGGTGAATATACATATTTATCCCAACATCTTCACTGTAGTCCACACAGAGCGCAGGACATTTCTGGGAGTTAAGAATTTGCTAAGGGATTGGGCTATCAAATATGCAATGCTCTTCTCGGCTCGACTGAGATTCCAATAGAGAGGGACTATGCATTACTTTATGCTACCTGAAGAGGTGGTGACTTACATTGAGATGAACATTCCTCTCCCCCATGGTGCAGCAAGCATCGTTGACAACAATGCACCGGCCACCTGGGGCATTCACGAATGATCACCTGCTTACTGGCAACACATTAATTATCAATGTGATGAGGGCAGGGCTCCCCCAAAGTTTAATGTTGTTGTGTGGGTGGTTGCCGCTGGCTGGTTGACCTGGTTTGTTTGGTTACTCCTTAGAGGTAAGCGATATGTATATAGAAACACTTATCCATACAAGCAGGGGTTGGTGTTAGTAACAAAAGCTGGTCGAGTTCAAAGTAGTGTCCCCCGTGCAGAGTTGCAATGCTGTTGTTAGGAATTGTTTCATGAATTGTCAGAGTGTTGCTTTGTTTGCCCTGTTTGGGAGGGGGATGAGGAAGGGAAGGGAGGAGGGTATGTTAGGGGTTAAATGTTTTGAAAGAATTTCTTGGCGGACAGAGGTTGGAAACATGGTAGGCAGGATTCAGTTAGTGCAGGCTTTTATATGCCATTTGGTGATCACTAATAGTGGAGGGCTTTATTGCACAAGGACATGGTCACAATTAATGTGATGAGGTGGACTGCCTGGAGGATAATGACGTATGTTACCAGAGACAAGATCAATTTGCGTTTCCTCCAGGAGACACATGCTAATACTGCCAATAGCAAAGGCATAGCATCATCTTGGGGTAACAATAGGTTTTACATGTCCTATTCATCTCAGTCCTGGAGAGTAATGATCTTGATCCATAGATCACTCAAATACACTGGGAAAGGCATACATATTGAACCTGATGGTCGTTATGTCATTTTACATGGCATTCTGGAAAGTGTTGCACTGCTCATGGTGAACACATATGGGCCAAATGGAGACAAACCTGGGCTTGATGCAGAAGTGGCATCCATCAAAGACACATTCCCAGCAGTGCCTGTCTTATCGGGGGTGAGATGAACACTAAACCTGTAGCTGCTAGGAAGTATGGTGAGAGGGATCACCTGGTGAGGACTTTAGCAGGAATGATACACACTGAGCGAGGTCCACGCAAATAGATTGTGTACGAGGCCAGCAAGGGGATTGTAAATGGACTAATCAAGACATCCTTGGTGTTTTTCTGCACTTTTATAAAGACTCACACTGTGCCAGTACACCAACAGATGAGCAGGCCATACACTATTTACTAGATGGCATCCCAATAGCAAGATTGTCTGCTAGCTCCAAAGAGCAAATCAACATGCTGTTTACTGTGGAAGATATGCTAGTTATCAAATAGCTTCCTAGAGGCAAAGCTCTGGGTCCCAACAGTCAGTTCTACATGGAATATGCTGCAATACTAGCTCCCCACCTGCTACGGGTGGAAAACTCTATCCTCCCGGAATCTCTCTGGGAGGCCACAATAACCATAAACCTCAAACCAGGTAAACCCAGCATTGATTGGGGGTTGTATAGACCCTGTCGCTCATTAACGTCGACACCAAAATCATTGGAAAGATTATAGCAACCCAACTATTCCCTATGTTGCTTTACCTGCTTCATAGCGACCAAGCAGGCTTTATCCCAGGTATGTCTACAGCACTAAACATCTGCCGGTTGTTTAATGTCATGGCACGGTTGTCCTCTGAGGCCTCTAGAGTGGGAGAGAACCTTGTACGTACAGGCGGCATTTGATATAGTTTCATGGGAGTACCTATTCTTAATTTTGGGAAAGTGAGGGCTCACTCCAACATGATCAATTACATCAAGCTCCTTTATACCCGCCAAGTCCTCATGAACTCGCAGCTATTTGAGCCTTTCTCTCTTGGTAGGAGCACCCGTCAGGGCTGCCCCTTGTTGCCAATTTTATGTGCATTAACAATTGAACCTATGGCAGACTTGATAAGGGAGCGCCATAGACAACACGAATCCGGCAGATAGGGACCACCAGAAATAATTTCCCTCTATGTGGATGACGTGTTGTTATATGTCAGAGACCCACATATAAATCTTGGCCCGATCATGCAAGATATTACACACTTTGGAGAATACTCGGGCTTCACAGTGAATTACACCAAGTCCAAAATTTACCCCCCTTATGGCCAATATAGCGTTACAGGGCAATGATTTCTCCTGAAATTGGCACCTGACAAGATGAAATACTTGGAGGTCCTAATATCTAGGGACAGAAGCTCACTTTTCTACAATAACTACATATGTGGCCGACAAACTGACTAGGTGGAAACTTGTGCCACTTTCGCTGGCAGGAAAATTGGCCCCTGGTAAAAATGACCCTTCTCCCCAAATTATTATACCTGTTTACGGATGTGCTCCTCTGTCCTGGTAAAGCTTATTTCACCAGACTTCTTGGGTCACTTTCTCAATACTGGCGGCATGTGGGAGCCATCTGCAAAAAATGGATGGACATGACATTGTCTTTTGACAGGGTCGGGTTCGCGTCACTGCATCTTGAAATATACTAGATGGCTGCCCAGGCGCAATTCGCAACCTGCTGGTGAGGAATTGACGTGCCCCACCTCATTCCAGACTGGAACGCCTGGCTGCCAACAAGACCGATACTAAAATGGTGATACTAGACACATTCTATAAGGATGACTGTGCCTATGACCCTCTACTCATTACAATTACTTCACGGCAAGCTCTTTTTGTGACAGTGGGGGTAGCACATCCATACTATAAGTGGCTGCCGATATGGAAATTCCATGGCCTCTCCCCTACTTGGGAGTGTTTCCCAGAAGGGATGTTTCTCACACTACAAACCCGGAAGCAAGAAAACGTAAGCACAACAACAGCGATTATGCAATATTACAGGTTGAGGGCTGCAGTCTCTGCATTGTGGGAGGGATACCCACTTGAGGCCCCGAATATGAACACCTCATGTATATCTCAAACCAGAGGCATTGCTAAGGGAGGGGGAGCTGAGGGGGCTATAGCCCTGAGGCTTTTGGTTGTAGCCCCAGAAAGAAGCTCAGGGGCTACAACCAAAAGGCTATAGCTAGACCAAGTCCCGCCAATCCTCACATTAGCTTAGCCCCTGATCTTTTGCAGACCTAACAACATCCCTGTCTCAAACTCATATGGCATCTGTAGGCTATTAGCCACACTAGCTGATCATGTATAAAGTCTGAACTTCCAGTACAACACTTAAATGGGCTGGGGACATGTGGATAGACCTTACATACGAGCAATGGAATAAAATGTGCACACTAACCAGAACAGTATCACTGAACACCAGATTCAAACTGATTCAGTACAAGATTCTTAATAGACTGTATTACACCCCCAACAAGATCAGTAAAATATACCCGTACTCAGACAGTAAATGCCTGAGATGCAAAAATGGTAATGTGGACCATTTCCACATTTTATGGGGCTGTGGTGAGTTGTGTGAATTCTGGAGTTACGTATTCGATACACTATCTGGTGATTAACCATCCTGTACCATATAACCCAATGGATGAATTACCTTGACTGTGGAAGGACATTTCGGTGAGACGGGTAAGATCCTTTCTCAATATAGGATGCTTAGTAGCTAAATGCTGCATACTGAGAAGGTGGAAGAATCGTGCCCAACCGCTGGGTAAAGATCGGTTGCATGACCTGACATGGGCTAAAAACTGTGAAGAACTCTATATAGGAAAACTGCCAAGTACATCCAAGCCCAAAGATATATGGGGTGAATTCCGTATGTTCCTTGCACAAAGGCCCTCGTCATGAGTCCTCTAATAAATGGAATAATGGCCATGCATCAGTACCATATGCAACACAGTGTATGTTGGTAGACCCCGCCCTGAGGGCACTGTTTGCAATACGAACTGTATTATTTCTTGTACCAAAATCGAATGTGTGACCTGTTGATATGCCTGTGTCAGGGTTCTGTATCTTTGACTGCCAAGTGTAAATAAAAGGTTTTTTACAAAAGGAGGCAACGATTAATGCTCCTGTGAATGAGTGGATCTCTCTGTGAGGGTGTCCCTAGTACAGAACAGGAAGTACTGAACTTAGTGAGTGAGAGGTTGCATACCCTTGAATCATGAAGGCTCCCTGTCCTTTACGTAATACTGTAACCTGAAAAAAAACAAAGACATACATCTGCTATTGCTTAGCTAACTCAAACTGATGGAAAATATTGATGCCTTTCTGATTTGAGAAGTTTTCCTGCAGTGTATCATGCACAGATTTATCAGGATTAAACAAATCCATTAATTCAGTTAATATTTTGTGATGCTGGAAATGCATTGGAGGGACAAGGCCTCCTTGTCCTGTAGTCATTTTTCATTTGTGTTCCGTATTGTTTTCTGCCCAGGAGTCCATGTGGGACTCCTGGCAGTGCAGCTCTTCCTGTTTTTGGTTTGGTGTACAGACCCATGGGATACCCTTATGGCAGCCATGGGTGGTAGTGCAACCCTCTGACCCAAGTCTATGTTATTGGGCACCTGTGTGTGGCCCACAGAGCAGGTTATGGGCTGGTGGCTGCTCCATGCTGAATTTGACAGGTGCTCTGAGTATCTTCCATTTTGGGATACCCAGGCCCTGCCATTGGAATCAGTTTACTCCTGATAGGAGACAAGATGGCCCCTGTGGCTTCTTGCTTTCTATTGCCTGTTACCTTGTTTTCCAAAAGTACTGGGAAGCCCTGACTCTGTGCCTCCCCCCTGACTGGCTGTTGGGTGGAAGTTCCATATATGGTGTTGTTGTGAAGTCCAGGCCAGACAGGCTGGAGCCTTCCCAGTGACTGTATGTTGTGGGCACACCCTGTGGGTGAGACCTGGGTGAATGGAGTGTGTGACCAATATGCACTTCTTGTTGTTGATGTCTGATATCTGGTATGAGATACAAAGACTGAGACAGCCCTGCCCAAAACTGGCTTGAATGCAGTGTGTAGTGTTGAATGGCTGGGTTCCTTGTTGTGAGTGTCTGAGAGGGAGGAGTATGGCCTGAATGCACTGTATGTCTGATTGGCTGACTGACTGGATGAATGCCCTTCTGTATGATTGGCTGCTGAGTGTGACCCAGCAGTGTGGATGAGAGACAGAATAGTATATCTGGGGACCTCTCACCACTCGAAATTGTTCAGAAGCTGAGTTGACACTTGAAGAGTAACTGGAACTGCTTATCCTTGACACCCAGCTGGAAGAAGAAGATCTGCTGTTGCATTTGCTTTGACCCGATCCGAAAGCTGTCGAGTTCGTCGAGGACTGATCCGAGAGAGGACCTGGTTAGGCGCCCTCTTCCCGTGCTCCAAGGGACCATCGAGCACTGCTAACCTTCGCTGAAGCTCCCTGGAAGTCAGACCCTCGAAAGGCTGTCGACCAGAAACGGGCACCACCGAGGAGAATGAAGTGAATCACCCGAGCATCAACCACCATCGAAGTCCATTGCCGTCGACCAGGGTTCGGAGTATCGCCGTAACCGCTGGAGGCCCGTTGAATCCGTGTTACCCACAAGAGGGGACCGCTTGATGCCGTGCCGCTGACGACCAGAGCCACCCGCTCCTTTGCCTAAAACTGTTGAATCGAAGGACTCCCTTGTCCGCACCATCGACTGTTTTATCCCGCCAGAGAAAGTCAAGGACGTTGACGCGCCAAGGAGAATCCGCGGGTGGGTTTCCCGCCGCCCAAAGTCCACAAAGACTTCGACGACTCGATGCCCTTGTCGGGCCACAGTTCTTCAGAAACTCTTTGCGGTCCTGAACTATCAATCACTGAGGTTCCCTGCACACCTCATCCTCGCAGGATGTCACCGACGAGCACCTCCTGGATCGACGCAATAGTCTCAGCACCCTCAAACTTTTCATCGACGCCAAGTTCACCTTCTTCGGTGCCTCCAGACGATCCGTGGCTCCTGTTTTAAAGGGAGTCACTCAAGAAGGATCCATCATCGCCCCTTCGAAGAACTCTGCTCTACCAGGTACATTGGGGGGTAGAAACATTATAGAAGGAAATAAGACTTATAGAACAATATATGGACTGGGCTTGTGTTATATCTTTATTTTACAGGTTGCCCAGGTGGGGGGATCTCCAACCAGAACTGTGTCTAGTGGTAGGGGTCAGTATTCTTCCAATTGTTCTAACCAACTGCTTTCCTCCTATGCCTATTGTTGGTTGCGTTTATTAAGATGATCTGTGTGACATTTGACCAGAGTGTAGTTGCACTTTAATGAGATCTGCTAATAATTGTGGTACCACTTTAGAACTGTAGATATTTACCATTGTTGATTTTCTGAGCACAAAGTGAGTTATTGTGATAGTGTACATAACCTTGAATATTAATTATATAAAGACTGTGGGCCTCATCACGAGTTGGACGATAACGCCGGTGCTAATAGCGCCGGCGCTAATAGCCCTACCGCCAAACCCCCCGGCGCTATTAGCGCCGGATCACGGGTTTGGCAGAAGGGTTTTTGCACATTCCCCATTGGGCCCATTTTTGAATTCCTCATTTCTCCATTGGGCCCAATGGGAAAAATTTGCGCTATTACCGCTGGCGGATTTTCCGCCGGCGGTAATCGCACCGAAAATCAGCAATTTTGCTGCGGATTTCCCCCCAGCTTGTAGCTGGGGGGAAATCCGTCAAAGCCATGATCTGGCAGACCCTTAAATGCGCCGGTAATAGCGCTACCGCCGCATTTAAGGGTTACCGCCAGACTCATGATGAGGCCCTGTGTTTTAACTAATATAGTGTGTGGACATTCCTTTGTGGGGGCTTGGGGACTACACTGTACTTAAGAACCAGCCTGCATCACCTCCTGAGAAGCTAGGCCTTGATTGCTCTTCCATTGCTACCGTAATAGAGACTCTTGGCTGGGGTCCTCTGTGCCTCTCCTCTACTGTATAGAGAGCAGAAGTACAACCCCCCCTCCAGTCTTTACATATTTAACTTGTGTTTGTTTGTAAATGTGTCATTATCTCTATTTTTGATGAATTGTTAAATTACTTGCTCGACAGATCTGTATCCACATATATACACACTTTATGCAGATGCTCAACCTTTCAAGTCCTTACATGACTCTTCATCAGGTGGCCAGGAAAGATAATGCAATTAATAATAAACAGAAGTTCAACAATAGTCGAATTATAGGGTGTGGTTTCTCAATACAGCTGTGTACATGATGCACTACATGGAAAATGAGTGCCAGTCAGGAAGGAATCATTATTTTCATCAATTTGAGTATGTTACTCAATCCTCGATGAAGGGTGTACGACAGTGCACTCAAGCAAAAAGAGAGTGTGGTCAAGTCTATATTACCATTGTTTAGCTGAGTATCGGAAGTGACAGAACCTAGAGTTGACTGTGTGGAAGGTGAATGAGGTGGGCACATGGCGAAAGAGAACTCAGGTGTATGGGCTATTTCCCAGAGTGCCATACATGCATGGATACTTACTCATGATGGGTTCAGTGGAAGGGCATAGTGTAATTTTCTGAGTATGCAGTTGCTGTACAGCACAGTAAGGCAACCACAGAGGAGTGACTGCCAGGGACCGATAGCGGGGAAGCAGGAGATGGGATAAAAACAAGTGGTGTCATTAAAGCTCAGAAGCAACGATATAAGCATGTGTCCCCGACGGTCTGCACAGAAGAGCCCCTCAGGCGATGACAGTCAGTTCAATATTGGGGCAAAGTGGATGACTGTGATGCTGGAAATGCATTGGTGGGACAGGGCCTCCATGTCCTTGTATGGTAGTCCTTTTTATCATGTGTGTTCTGTGTTATTTTCTGCACAGGAGTCCACATGGGACTCCTGGCAGTGCATCTCTTCCTCTTTTTGGTCATTATTAACCAACCCTTGGGTTACCCTTATGGCACCCATGGGTGGGGTTACTGTGTGGCCCACAGAGCAGGGTATGGGCTGATGGTAGCTCCATGCTGAATTTGACATGTGCTTTGAAGAACCTCCATTTTGGGATACCCATGCCCTGCCATTGGAATTAGTTGATTTCTGATAGCAGTCAAGATGGCCCCTGTGGCCACTTGCATTCTATTGCCTGTTACCTTCTTTTCCCAAAGTCCTGGGTAGCCCTGGCTCTGTCCCTTCCCCTGTCTGGCTGTTGGGTGGAAGTTCCATATATGGTATTGTGGGGAAGTCCAGGACAAACTTGCTGGAGCCTTTCCAATGACTGAATGGTGTGGGTACAACCGTGGGGTGCGACCTGGGTGAATGGAGTGTGTGACCAATATACATTTCATGTTGTGGGTGTCTGGTTTCTGGTGTGTGACACAATGAATGAGAAAGCCCTGCCTGAAACTGGTATGAATGCAGTGTGGAGTGCTGAATGGCTGGGTGCTTGTCCCAATTCACATTCCTTGTTGTGAGTGTCTAGATGGAGAAGAACGGCCTGAATGCACTGTCAGCCTGATTGGCTGCCTGCCTGCATGACTGCCCGGCTGAATGATTGGCTGCTGAGCTTGGCCCAGCAGTGTGAATGAGAGACAGAACAGTCTATCTGGGGACCTCGCACTTACTGGAATTGTTCATAAGCTGAAGTCAAAACTTGATGCTTACCTTTAAGCCCAGCTGGAAGAAGAAGGCTTTGCTGCTGCTTCCCTTTGACGCAATCCAAAAGCTGTTGTGTCTCCAAGAACTGATCCAAGAAAGGACCAGACTAGGAGACCTCTTCCTGAGCTACGAGGGAACATTGTGCAGCAGCTAACCTTCTCCAAGGCTCCCTTGAAGTCAGTCATTGAAAGGCTGCCGCCCGGAGACAGGGTCTGCTGAGGTATCTGAAGCAAAGCACCCTGTCATTGAAGTCCATCACCAGCACCGACCATCATCGTCGACCGGAGCCGCAATGCTCCATTGCCTAAGACATTTGAATCAGGACACCCTTGCTCATTACCGTCGGCCGCTTTGTCCCGCCATACAAAGTCACGGTTGCAGACGAACAGAGGAGAATCCGTCAAGGTTGCACCCGAAGTCCACGAAGACGCTGATGAAGATCCGAAGGCCAGCTGTGGTCGAGTCCTGATCGTCGACCACAACCGCCAACAACCCGACACCCTTGCTGGGCCTATGTTCTTCATTGACTATTTGCGGCAACAAACTATCGTCGTTGAGGTGCACTGCACACCTCACCTTAGCAAGAGGTCCACGACCGATCATCGACGAGCACTGCAAGGACCAACGCTGCTGCCTTGACAACTTTGTTCACCCTTTCCTTCGAGGAATCTCCATGATCTGTGGCTCCTGCCTTAAAGGGAGTTCACTCAAGAAGGATCCGTCAACGACCAGTCATCAAACTCTGTTAAACCAGGTACATTGGGATAGTAGAACACTTGTAGAAGGAAATAAACAATATATGGACTGGGCTTGTCAGTATATCTTATTTACAGGTTGCCCAGGTGGGGGGGATCCTCGCACAGAACTGTGCCTAGGGGTAGTGGCCGAGTATTCTGGCAATTGTTTAACCAACTTGTTTTCCTCCCAAGTCTATTGTTGATACCTTTTGCTATTGATTCATATGCTATTTGTCAGCAGTTGGTGTTTTTTTAATGGAATCAAGAGTTAACTGTGGTACCACATAAATGGTGTGCATATTTATCATCATAGTATTGCCTGAGCACAAAGTGTGTTATTGTGTGTGTGTATATAACATGAACCTTATTTATATAAAGAACTGTGTTATCACTAAGACAGTGTGTGGACATTGCTTTGTGGGGGCTTAGGCACTACACTGTACTTAAGAACCAGCATGCATCACCTCCTGAGAGCTTAAGCCATATAGAGGGCAGGGGTACAGATAACCCTCCTCCAGTCTTTACAATGACCCTGAACACACTTCTATGTTAGGTTGCCCTTCAGAATACAAGTTACATCCTTAGAAAATAGCTCTGCGGTTGATTCTCAAACAGATATTGGGCCATGACAGGAAACTAGGAGGATTCCAAGGCTGTTGTGGAGACTGGCCCCTCTTGCAATCGCCCGGTAATAATGTTCATATATAGAACTCCTTTCCTGCTACTTGCCTTAGTTGCATTTGCCTAGTCAGGTTATCTGGTGGTAATGGGTGTAATCCAGATACCTTTACGAAAACAGATCAGATTAAGGACAACCTGCTCTTTTCACAGCACTGACTTGAATCACCAAAATTGCAGGAGACTGATAGAGGAAGAAGACAACAGGAAGAACAGACTTCCTGCTTGCACATGAATCTGTCTGAAAGGTAGTGGGTTATTTGCAGCTATCAAGCAGCTTATGATGTAAAATAACCTCTTAATTAAGTGCACTTTCAGCCTCTTGATTTCTACGGAATACAAGAGCCCAGAAAAAAAAGAAAATATTAAAGTCCTTAGCCTGTATTTTCCTTTTGTTCCTACCATAAAATCTGTAATCTGCAAATATGAGAATGGGGTAACGCTTCTTCCTACACAAAAGCCAATATTGTTTTTCACATTGCCGTTTCTTATGTTATGGCTGTCAAAGTGATAATAATCATGGGTCTTGCTTTGAAGTAACAATGACCATTGCAACCAGAATTTCGGTGTGTAATTTTCTAGTTGGAGTAACTGGTATATTGGCGACAATATAAAGTGTCCAGCAATAAAATGGTGATTGATTCCTTCCAATGTGGCACTGTTAAAAAGCACAATATTAAGTTGTTCAAGTTTTGTTTTTTCTGGTTTTGTTCTCAACCAGAACCTTCAAGCTAAGAGTCAAAGACTCTTCTTATTGACTCTAACCAATCCTATTCAATAATTCCTTGTTTTTGGTTTTGGCACATATGGTGACATTGAGAAGCAAAATATTTGGTTTTCAAGGCAACTGGTAATGCTATTGCCATGCAATGGCTTCTATACAGATTGTTACTTTTTGTGTGCTCCTCACTATTCTTTCTTCTAATCCTGTGTTAGATACCTTCACATTCTCCAGGGTCCTCTTCCTTCAGCATAGCACTTCTCCATCCTCCTTTTCATGTTCCTTCTTCTTCTACTTCATCCTTCTCTTTTATGATAGTCCTTCTCCTTTTGTCCCGGTCCTTCTTCATCACAGCCCTTTGTTATAGTTCTTCTCTATCATAGTCCTTCATCCTAATCCTTCTCCTTCGTCATAGTCCTTCACCATTATCCTTCTAATTCATCATTCTCCATTTCCTTCATCATAGTTGTTTGTCATAGTACTTCATCATAGCCATAATCATGGTCCTTCACATTCATCTTATGCATTCCTCCTAGTCCTTAATCATGGTTGTGTGTTGTACTCCTGAGTCATAGGGCCTCATTCCGAGATTCGAGGTAGCCATGGCGCTATTTGCGCCATGGCTGCCTCCAATACCGGGTCCGGCACCGGTCTTGTTCAATGGGAATTTACCGGTGCATTCCGACCCTAGAGGGACCGGTAAGTTCCCATTGAACAAACCATTCCCCATTCCCATTTGAGCCCCCAAAGGGCTCAATGGGAATGGGAAGGACGCTAATAATGGGCTCGCGAATAGCAGGCCTGTTATTAGCACCCTGGTCCCTTAGCGGGACCCGTAAAGGACGTGTGGTCAGACCACACGTCCTTTATGGTTCCCGTTAAGGGACCTCGGAATTGGGTGGTAAGGTATTACCGGCACTGGTCTCATTACCGGTGCCGGTAATCCCTTAACGCCCAACTCATAATGACCCCCATAGTCTTCTATTTCCTTATTCATAGTACTTATTTATCATAGTCCTTCTCCTTCATAATAGTCCATCATATTTCTGTTTCATAGCCCTTGTCCATCAACATAGTCCTTTTTCCTTCTTCATAGTCCTTTGTCACAGCCCTTCACCTATATAGTGTTTCATCATATTCCTTTGCCACAGACCTTCTCCTTTGTCATAGACTTTCACCCCATTTATTTTCCTTCAGCATAGTGTTTCTTAGCCATTTTTCTTCATTATAGTCCAAAGTCATAGTCAGTCTCCTTTATCATAGTCTTTCTCTCTAGTCTTTCCTCTTCATCATAGTCTTTAATCCTAGCCCTTCATCTCCTTCTTTATAGTCCTATGTTATAGTCCTTAGACATAGTCCTTCTCATTTGTCAGATACCGTTGTCATAGTACATCTCACTCGTCATAGTCCTTAATCATAGTTCCTTTCCCTTCTCATAGGTCTTTATCATAGTCCTTTTCCTTCATCTTTGTCCTGCATCAAAGTCCTTCTCATTCATCATGGTCCTTTGTCATGTTTCTTCTGCTCGTCCTAGCCTTTACCTTCCGTAATAGTCCTTCCCCTTTGCTCTAGTAGGCTTCTTCATTGTAGTCCTTCCTCTATCTCCATTGTCCTTCTATCTGCCTTAGTCCTTCTCTGTCATAATAGACCTTCCTATTTCTGGTTCATAGTAGTCCTTCCCCTTCATTCTAGTACTCTGTCTTAGTCCTAGTACTTCACCTTTGTCCTAGCCCTTAACTTCCTTCTTTTGTCTTGGGAGAGTCATTATACGTTTGCTGATATCCTGCCGGAATTACTGGCAGGATACCGGCAAACAGACCTACCGTAATAGGTAATTCTGGGATATTCCAGGTGCCAGCAAAAACAGTAGATCCCCCCATGGAGTCCCTCTGTTTTTTGCCAGTGGGGGCCTGATTTGCCTCCAGGTCTTGGCTGGAGGTAAATCAGGTAAGCCCCCGCATCACCAAATTTATAAGGACCCATCAAGTCTTTTTTCTTTGTCTCAATCCCTCAATTTCATCCAAGTCCTTTGTCCCAGTCTTTCTCCATGTCCTTCATCTTAGTTCTATTTCTTCATCCTATTTCTTCATTCAAGCCCTTCTCCTTCTCTGTTTGTCCTAATCATTGTCAGAGAACAAAATCATCCTACATCTTAGTTCTTCCTCTTAACCTAGTCCTTTCCCTTTTCCTTTATTCTAGTCTTCAATGTTCATCCTACAACTTCTCTTAAAAATGTCATCCAACTTATTCCCCTTCCCATTCATTCTGGTACTACATTCTAGTCGTTCATATTAGTCCTTTGTTTTAGTCCCCCCCATCATGCCCTTCCACATTTGTCTACTCCTTCTCCTTCAAACTAGTCCTTCCCTTACATCCTTTATCCCAACCCTTCTTCTTCCTACTTCATCTTAGTCCTTATATGTCATCCCATTCCTTCTCCTTGCTTCTACTTATTTTTCCTTCATTCTAGTCCATCATTCACCATCCTAGTCTTCCTTTGACTTCATACTAGTACTTCTAGTACTTATTCTAAATCAAACAAAATGATTGTGTGGTTAGTAGGGATGTGAGGTAAACATTTCAATCAGTTCATGCGTCCTCATATTGCTGTATAGTTGTCCTTGACTATGTCCCTGCTAACCACACGATCATTTTGTGACAAGGAGACTGTTTTTTTTCCTAATTAGGGTCTCACTCATGTTAATTCCCAAAAGGTTGTTTTCACTATGTTTTTTATGTGAAGTTCTTTTTAATATTTTGTACGTTTTGTATACACTGATAAAAATATGTGAATCTTTATTACTTTGTCTAAATATATTCAATATTCAATGACATCGTTTTTGGCGCCACTTGCAACTAGACACATCTAGTACGTGTGAATGTGGGAGGCTGTTTTTTTTTAATCATCTCTATGCACTTGTATCATTTGTCTTCTTCCACACAGCCCCCTAAAACAGAGGACTATATAGCTCTATACCTTCTATTCCAAAGTATATTTGCATCAATAGTTATCAGACTAATCGCTTTTGTATTTACCTCACTCTAAAACATCTCTCCCTGGTGTTACATGTTCTCTCATGTTCTCTCATGATTTGGGACAAGTATGCAGTTGTTATAGTATCATTATACAATACAGTCAGGATGGGGTGAGCAAGTTTCTAAAGACAGCGTAAAGGTATGCTCCAAATTCATTACTTTGCCTTGCTTAAGCCACTTCATTCTTTCCACTTACCTAATCGAGCCCTATCTCGCCGTTTAGGTACTCTTCGACTCAATAATGCCCCAATTTACTCTACTGAGTCAGGTACCTCCTTAAACAAACTCCATGTAGAAACCATTTATCAGTTTGTTAAATTCGACAGATTTCCTGTGTGTCGCACCCCTTATGTCCCTAATGGCATGTATCAGTCTTTCAGATATCTGTTGTTTAGTTTTGTGAGCCAAAGGTTTGCTGCATCATCGTCTCTCTCCCAATATTTTTGTTGCATAATAAATAGGGCATAGTCACCCTTTTTCGAGTACATTTTGTTAATCTGGTACTTCATTTTGTCCAACTATCTTCACGAGCATAGTTTCAATCCCTCTGTTTTCTCTCTGGTGTCAAGTTCAGCTGGGAGGGTTTTGCATCTGCCAAGTTCATGCTCATCTTGTTTCCTTTTGCACACAGATTCATTTATCAATATGTTCTTGCCAACAGCCCCCTGAGAGTCCCAAAAGTTACTAATGTGTGTCATTGGCCCTTTTTTGATTTCTTCGAAATGCTTAATCTCTATTTCAATTCTGTGTTTGATTTCTCTGACCTGTGGGAATTTCAGGATTGAGAGGAAGTTTTTTGTTCCTTTGTGCCTAGTTGGAGACACATCCCTACTGGGGTGTGATCCGAGAGAAGGATACTAGCAATAATTCATGCCAGAGTCAAGCTCATGATTTCCCTATCACTTAGCAGCAGGTATATTCTGAAGTCACTGGGATTGGGCTCAGGGAAGATTTTGCTGTCTCTCCCTAACGGTTTCAACTGTCACCTGACTGACCTAGAAGCGCCTTGAATTTGTCCAGTTCTTTTATATTCTTTTCATTATGATCTGGTGATGTGTTACTGCGATCGAGGACCCTGTCTGGACATTTATTGAAATTGCCTCCTTGGACCAGACTCTGGCAGCCTGTGGAAATTACTACATTTTGTTTCTTGCTTAACGTTGTCTTTGATCTTAAACTGGCAGCGTATACACTGACCAGTGTGGATTTTATTCCATTCAGTTCCAGGAAAGCATCTAACCATCTACCCAACTATCCACTGGTTCACTCTTGATTTTGTGTTTCTTGTGGTTGAGGATACGTAAACACCTGAAACGATAATTATAGACACTATGGCGCTCTGTTCCAACCCATTAGAGACATCATTTACTCAATTATGTTTCATTGAGATAGTTTTCCTGTAACACAGCTATGGCTGTCTTTGATATTTTCCTTTTAACTGTGATATTAGCCACTTACATTTCAAGTGATTGTCTTCAAAATGCCTACGCTACTGTTCTAGATATATTATTTAATTACTAATCAGTGGGGAGGAAATTACTAGGGATATAGCATGGATAGGATAGGGGTAGATAATTCAAGTTGAAATGTGAAATCCACAGTGCAATTGGTGAAAGCAGGCCTGTTTCCATCAAGCTCTGTTGTGTTGTGTTGGTGGTGCAGTGCCATTTCGCTGTCCACAAGAGTGGCTGGGTCCACTATCATCTGCACTCCTATCTTGAAAGATGACCTCCCAATCTTGTCCTACAGCCTAGTATCCTAGGGATTACTTTTGTAAGGTAGACGGTGGTCTATTAGTGGCATTAATGCATCGCATTTATCAACCCACATGCTTTGCTTAAATATAACTGTCGGCATATGTGTGGCAAATATCCATACTTGCGCTTTAACTATTATGGCTTAGATATGGGTTTCCTGATGTTATGGGTCAATTGTTCATTACCACATAATGGGCTTACAGCCTTAAGTCCTCATTGCATTTCATGGGGCTTGCTAAGTAAGAGGTAGTAGTGGGGGCGGGCCGGGGATGGGTGTTGAGCTGAATAGTCCACATGTTTCATGTGTGCATTGTCTATTACAGACCAAACACTTTCCCCACCCCCACTAACCTTTTCTCCCCAAGACTCTGGAGGGGATCATTGTTAACAGAGCTGGTAATTCCCTGGGCTTTGGGGCTCGTTGATTGGGTCTGTCATGTATTGATGGATCTCTCATTTCATATCAGAAGCTTAAATACACTGTATTGTGCTATGCTCAAATTAAATCCATACCAGTTCTAATTATGAAGAAAAATTGAGGTGAAAATATCAAAGACTCATGTCCTGTCTGTCCCCCAGTCTTCTAGTGTCAGATCAATAAATCAATAAAAGTGCAAGCCCATCTGCGAGTATTACAGTGGATTCAATTCTACTCTACTAGGAGTTAACATGTAAACACTGAGCAACAACAACTACAATACCTATGGGTTCAGTTGTTCGTAATACTAAACATATATGTCTCTAGCTGAGTTAGTCTCGCTGGGGTTGCATTTTCTTGTTTAATTTGTATTTAAGAGGACAACAATACAGTTCTGATCCCAGGGTTTACGTGAAGCTAAAGGATGTTTTGACGTGTATTTCATTGTATTTCAAGGGCCATTTCCCTGACTTCAATGATGATCTTTCTCTTGCTGCATATTTTTTTAGGAAGGTCTTGAAAGATGGTTAGCTGGCATCTTTCCCATTTAAAATCTTTCTTCTTTAGTGCTGTAGCTATCATGTTTTCCCTCAGTTGAATTTCTCAGAAATTGAATCAAGATTTACCTAAGCTAATTCGCATCATCCCATAGCTTGCCTGCTCTGAAAGTGATTTAGCTAAATATTGCTGGATTAGGTTGAAAGTGCTATTCTCAAATTGTTGCTTCACGTTTTTTTCAGATACCTCTCAGTCTTAAATTAACAGTTCTCATCCTGCACTCCAAGGGCAGATTTTTTTCAAGAGTCTAAAAGTGCCATCCTTTACATTACTGCCTGCGTGAATGCTTTCCTGTAGCCCACATTAATGGCTAGGACTTTTTGTTTTCTGCAAGGGCCAGTTTTGACTCATCTGCAGCCATGGAAAATCTTACCCCTCCAATTTCACTCAGGATTTGTTGGTGGTTGTAAAATAAGTTGAAAATATTAGTCTTGGGAGGCAGCATTGAGGCACATTTTTGAGTTTTGGTTATAGTCCTTGATTTCTTGGGATCAAGTGAGAGGTGATCTGTTTTTTCCTGTTTCCTTAGTTTGAGGAAATTGGCCAAGCTTTCCAAGGTTAGGCATGTGGCCGAGCAAACATCCATCTCTCTAGCAGGCAGCTAGAAGCCCTCTTTTGCTCATTTTTACCGAAACCTAAATGTGCTGGTAAGTCTTATTTTGCCACAACACCAAATCGGTTAAATCCTTGTCAATTAACATTCAAAGCTGAAAAGTGGCCAACATTGAGCTAGTCCTTGCTGTTCAACCCACCCTGCTTAGCATTATGGGACTATTCATGTGGTTGCCCATATAACATGTATGTGCCTACTCCAGATTTGTGAAGCACTTTTGGAAAGAAAGCCAACAATGATTGAAGGTGTCACATCACCTGGGTCTACCTGCCAGCCATTGATCATATAAAATACTGTATTTATTTTTGCTTATACTGTGCTACTTATACATTTATTTAAAGGGAAATAAGATTCCACTCTTGCAGACATATTGATGTATTTTATAAACGTATTGCATCCTTTTTTCTGGAACATGCAAATTCTTCTGGTTGCTCCCAACCCGCTTCTTTTTTCTCTGTCTCCATCTTCTGCCCCCCATATACTTCCGCTTAACTCCTGCTTCCTTACTTCCCCCTCCACCTCAAACCTGTCAATTAATGCGTGCCATTCAGGCTCCTTATGAAAAATATGTTCTGGTTGATAAACATTTAACCCTTGATGACTTTCGTTCCTTTAAGTTTCACTACTAGGTTTATACCTCTGCAAATAATAATGGGCAGACATGTCTGCAGTAACAGACTGCGGCGTGGCATGCCAATTGATGTCAGAGATAACCCACTGTTGTATTACACATTCCACCAATGTTTACAAGTTTTACACATGTCGCCATTGGTATGTGCCAATTAGTGCCCGTCAAGATTGCTCGTCTGAATCTGTGCAATTTGATATGTGTCTGTTCAGTTTCTACCTCTCCCTTTCATTGAGAATTCTGTTTTAGTGTTTGGAAAATATATTCACAACAGAGTTCACTTATGGATGCTAACAGTAATATATTTCTATCAGTGTTAACTGCTTGTGAGACCTACATCATCCACACTTCCTTGTTGGTTCTTAGAGCTTGTGACTAAATGTGTGTACTTACTGTGTGCCTGCAGACATCATAATAAAGGTTTACTAGAAATATGAGCCTGCAATCTGTGTATTTCTTTAGCTTTTTCAGCAGTGTTCTAAATATGTAGGTAGGTTAACTTTAACTACAATACCAAATAACCTGCTTTTTGCAGAGGAAATACTTGTCAAGTGCCCAGAAAAGCTGCAAAGTGGACAACCGGGAGCCAGTTTACTTTTCAGCCGAAGGCGCTTTGAATTCTTGGTCTTGGTTGGCTTCATTATAAGTAGTGTGTGCCTACAGTGGTTTAATGCATGCACAGTAGAGATGTGTGTACACCCAGAGGTCATGCCGTTTACTGAGTCTTGTGCATACATGAGGTGGACACAGTGAATTTGATTGGCTTGAATATTGGTGACACATGCACAAACATGCACAAACAGACATTATATCACAAACTATGTTGAAAGGCAATGTGTGGAGGTAGCCTGATTTTGGGCTGTATTGGTCTGCATTGAAGGTACTATAACAGTTGATCCCCAACGTGTAGCTCAGGAGCAACATGTTTCTCGCGGCACCCTCAAATGTTGTAGAGGCCCAGAAGGAGGTGCTGAAGGGATGAGACCTCAGTACCTGTAAAGCCAGCACAGTGCCCTGGGCTGTGAAAGAATGTTGGTCAATGAGCCTGCTGTGGTTCCAGTTTGCTTATTTTTGCAGATGCAAGATTTGAGTTTGTTTCCACCATGCACATTACTTTTCAGGAAATGTCCTTATTTATCATTGCAGTGTCATTGTTAAAACCCTGTCATCTCCAGTCACTTTGCCCAGCTGACAAATGTATTAATGAGAAAAATAATGTAATCATGTTTGTGTCCTGGAGTAAATGGTCATATTCTGTTCCTTTGTACAGCTAGAAGGAGCATATTGGACAAACAAGCAGCATGCATACCCAACATCCCTTTAATAAATCATTTGCATGCACTGCTTTTGTACAAGTGAGGTTTGTGCTTGATGCCACCATGCATTATATGCCTCATAAATATTATTTTTAGTGTCCCCCATATTTATTGCTACATGATGTACTAGTGGTAAAAGTGTCATCTTTTGATACCTGCCCATCTGTCACGTGGATAATGGTAGATACGGCAAATGCATGGCACATTTTTCATAATTCATTTTCCCATATATTAAAATCCAATCAAGTTACTGTTGACACGTTTAATTTGCCAAGCCAATTAATTAATCCAAATACCTAATTAGCATCACCACACCGCTCTCTGAATTGGTCTTCAAATGCTCAACGTTTTGGCCAATGCTTGCCACTAGATTTTGGGGGAAATCCCTTTAGGGCAGAGACAAGAGGTCCCAAATGTATTTATTTATTTATTTATTTATTTATTTATTTATTTATTATATTTGTATAGTGCACCTAACCCTCAGGCATCTGGGCGCTTGAGCATAAGAATATGATTACAAGTAGAACTTAGTTTGACACATCATTTAAGTAGTTATACAGTGCAGTGATACAAAACAGTGATACAATACAGTTACAAAGTAAGGTAAATTCATCGAGCAAATGGATGGAGATTAGGATCAAGTTGACAAAGATCGGTGCAGGATAGCAAGTGATCAATCCGAGTGGCGGGTCAGGAACCCTATGAGTAGGGAGGATGATGCTTGATGTCCTGTGAGAAGAGCCAGGTTTTAAATGTTTTACAAAAGGACAGTAGTGAGGGGTCCATCCTTAATTCAGCGGACGTGTCGTTCCAGACGTTAGCCGCAATGACAGGGAAACTGCAGCCACCTGCTTTTTGTCTTTTGTGTCTCGGTGTGGTAAGTTGCCCTAAGTAGGCAAAGCGGGTGGGTCTGGTTGGTTGGGTTCTGGCAATCAAGTTTGACAGGGAACGGGAGCTGTGTTAGATAGGCATTTGTGAGTCAGCGAAAGTACTTTAAATTTAATGTGGTCTCTAACTGGTAACAAATGAATGATTCTTCTGAAGGTGGTTATGTGTTCAGACTTCGGAATATTGAGTGTCGCTCTTATAGCGTTGGTCTTAAGAATCTGGAGTTTCTTAATGTTTTTGGAGCAGGAGCCTGTGAAGATAGTGTTACGGTAGTCTATCTTCGAGAGGATTAGTGCTCTTGCCAAAGTTATGAGGTTCTCCACAGTAAGATATGGTCTGCAGGCAGTGATGACTTTGGCAGTATAAGCTGATGCCTAGGTTATGGTGTTGACTTGCCAGGAGAGGTTAAGTGAAGAGTCAAGATAGACTTCTAGTGTCTTGACTTCTTTGGCTGCCGTGATACAATTTCCATCAATATGGAAGGTTTGGTAGGAAGATGGGAGGCTCTTGAGTTTCGCTGGGCTGCCTAGATCAGGATCTCTGTCTTATCGTTGTTAAGACAGAGCTCATTTTAGGCCATCCATGCTTTGATGGTGAGGTAGATTCCATTTAGGGCTTTGGAGTCGGTGTTGTAGTCGCCTGTGATGGGAATCCTTCTGAACATTTTTATTTTTATTCCTAACCACTTTTTGACCAATGCAACAGGCCCTATATGTTTTAAAAATGTACTATTTGCCATTAGATTCCAAAGAATTCTTAGCAGGTAACTACCAAAGCCACAGGCACGTGATCTGTAAAGCTTCAATGTATTACCAATATTTATCAATATTCATTTAATCGTATTTCTCTGTTAACAGTTAACATTTAAAAACATGTATAATATTTCATAAAATAAACATACAGCAATACTAAAGCAATTTTAACATATTAAAACGAGAAATATATATATATATATATATATATATATATATATATATATATATATATATATATATATATAAGATCCTGATCATCACAATTAATGCTTCCATGCATGTCCATACTTAAGCAAATCAGAACAGAGAAACAACCACAAATTAACATAAAATGAAAGAAATCTTCATCGGCTCCCATTTTGCATGCACATGTTGTGCTTCCTCCTACACATCTATTTCAATTCTTGAGGGATAGGTAGATTTAAACGTATCATTAGCCTTCTGTATTCTAGGGATCGTATTTCATAGATGTCTCATTGCCATCGTATTTTGGGTACATAAGTCTGCATATAAGGCTAAAGAGGCAGCTGATGTATATTTTGGATATCTGCCTCTCTCCCCATCTGACAAGCTCTTGCTTTAAGAGCTATTTTGAGTTCACTTTATGTGCTAAATTTAGTTATATCTGACCCTCCTATCCAAATGCATAGTGTCTTACAAGCTTACCGCAAATATTTTTCTTTACATGGGGAAGTGCAATCGCACTTACACTGAAATTCATTTTAAGAGTAGCAGAAATTCCCAGATGTTACTTTTAAAAATAATTAAAAAATCTTAACTGGGTCGACACCTCCAAACTAAACACCCCCAATTCAACTCATAATATGCTACCAGTTGTACCTGGAGGGAGACCTGCTATTTGGTGCAGGAATTTATTTTGCAATCCCTCCAGGAGGTGACAGTTCGAACAACCCCAGATTTTGTCATCATAAAGAAAATCATGGCACAGAACTGTGCCTTATATAGCTACAGTCGTGTGTCCAATCGGAATGTCCCACACTTCAAATAAAATCTTAAAAATCCCAGTGATCCTTAATGATGTCCTTTTAGCTGTTTTTAAAAATTATTGACCCAAGCACCGCTATTTGAGAAGAGTAGGTTCAAATAAAAATGAGACCACCACTTCATCTCGACATTCATTTAACAACCAGTTACAAGGTAATTTTTGTTTTTATTAAATTTGATTTCAAACTATAGTTCCCAAAAGAGTTATTTGTTTATAGAAGGCCCTAGCTGTGTCAACATCATAAAGAAGCATGCTTTAAAATGTACCCTTCAGAGATAGTTGTTTAAATTTGCTAAGTGAAGTACCAGGGTCAAAGACTGAAAGGAATACATTGGGGCCAAAGGACATCTCTGCTTTTCACCTTTATTGGTGGGGGGAAACTATGTGCCTCATTATGAGTTGGGCTGTAGCCATTAAATGCGGTGTTAGCACTGAAAATTCCCCATTGGATCCAATGCACCCATTCAGGAATGGGGATTTACCGTTATGGCCCAACCCGTGATCCGGTGGTAATACCGGACCGTACCGGTGGTAATACCGGACCGTACCGGTCAGTGCTAGGGCTATTACAGTTGGCGGTATTACAGCCAGGAATACTGTCGAACTTGTGATGAGGCCCTATGTATAATTCCCTGATCTTCCATACCAGACAGACACTGAGGTGAATCACAGTTGGATAAGATAAACCATTAGGTACTCCAATAAAATGCAATTTATGCAACAAGATATTTCTATCAGTACAAATTAAATGATCTCCCTCCTTTAACCTTACCATATTTCTCCATGATGGTGTTCAGAGTGAAGCAGTGATCCATTGTACTAAGCCCGCAGATGAAACCAGCTTGGGAGGGGTTCAAGATGTTGTTCGTTTGAGCCCACTCCTCCAGTCTGAGCAATACACATTTAGAGAATATCTTACTGACAGTGTCCAGTAAGGAAAGTGGCCTATAACCGTGGGGTCTGGTGATCAAAGGGCTAGGTGTTCAAGGAGATGTCATAATGCCTGTCTCGACAATTGCATTAAAAAAACAATTTGGTGTCATTCGAAGATCCGTCCCTCTCTGAAAGCTTATTCGGCACCACACATTAAATCATGGTTCAATTTTCTTTTTGAGATTCTACATTTTGCATCGAATGATGGGGCATCCCTTTCTATAACCTGGACCTCCTGAACATGGGGGCGGCGTTTGCAAATAGCTCTCTATTAGATAGTTTCAGTCAAGGAATCAAACAAAATGAAACTTTCCTTTGTGGCCCCTGAACTGTTTAACAGTTTAATTATTTCCAATGCCTTCTTGTTAAGTTTAGGCATCGCCAACCAGCCCCACTGGCTGTCAGACATCTTCTTTGTGGTGCCTAACCCTGGCCATTGGAAAATTAACTCAAGAGGATAGTAAACACTATTTGTACAATCAGAAATGCAAAATTGCACACCATTCCTATAGAAGAAATAGTCCACAATACAGTAATCAATGACTGAGAAACAGTATTACTTGCCTTGTATGCTTAGTAATGCACCATTTGCATCTAAACATCCCGGAAAACCCTCAGGCAGAACCCCAAAGTACACCTGAATATCACTGCTCAATTTGTGACTCATTTTATAGTCCAAACATTTGCACTACACTTCTTTAAAATATTTTGCAGGAGAACCTGAAGCTCCTGCTAATTGCTAATGTTTATTTTGGCCTACCTTATTTTTGAAGAACTTGACTGGTCCTATCTGTCTAAAAATGTCCTACTGACCACTCAATGGCCTCAACATTTCATGTAAACAACCATTTACTGTCAAATGAAGTTAAAGGCCATTGCAAATTTTGTTTACTGCAAACTATTCTATTAGCAGTCTTAAGGTGATTCCATTTATAATTTGTGCTGCAATCATTTTTCCGCCAACTGGGCGCCAAAATGTTCCATCAAAGAAAGAATGTTGCTCACCATTTAATTTGATATGCACACTTTACTCATTGTGCACAAAAGGTTGGTGACCTCTGTACTATAATGTTTGTGTCCTCGCTTCTGTTCCTTTGCAAAAGTATTGGCAAGCCAACAGTTTAGTCTCTTCTATAGGCGTTTTCCAGACACTGCCATTGTGTGGCCAAATACTCACACCATGTGCCAGCTATTTCCTTCTCATTGTCAGGTAGTATTTTTTGTCAGAGTCTGCCATATGCCTCGCCTATACCTTGACCAGATTATTTGTCTTTTACAATGCCTTTCTTAATTAAACGGTGCCACTGCATCCGACATGCTATGCTCGCAGGTGCGCTCTGCCCGCCAGGTCAGACCTGGCAGGCAGAAAGGCACCCGTGAGCACAACTCGTAGTTTGCCGGTCCGGGACTACAGTACCGGCAAGCTTACCGGTACTGTAGTTACCGGACCGTCAAACTTATAATGAGGCCCATTGTATAATTATGGATGGGTCTTCCTAATGAAGATTTTGTACCGCTTAACTTCAATGCAATGTCAAAGTGGAGATATAATGGCATCTATATCATAGCGAATGGAACAATGGCAGGGGCTTTCCTTTCTTTGTGAGCAAGGGGTATGCTGAAACTCATTCATCAGTCAGATAATTGTAAAACCTTTGATCCAGGCATGTAGCGCATAGTGTATGTAATATGAGTTCATTAAAGACATCTATTCAAGCACTGTCCCTCCCTTGTGACTGTCTTCTACGGAAGGGCCCACCCTTTTTCACATTTCCTCTTTGGTCAGCTTTCTATTTTTCACAGTTTGTGGCTTAATTGCTTTGGTGTTGTTATGTCAGCAATGGAGCTACTTTTTTTCCCATCAGCTCCCGTTCTGCTGCCATGCTGCACACATGCTTGGCGTGCACCATGTACAGGCTGTCAAAGGATTATGTCACACCCTCCTTATTTCCTACACATTGGGAGTCATTTTGGACATTAAATGGAAGAGTAATACCTTTACTCCTCCATTTAATGCAGTGTTCCATTTTGCCGCACCTCTAAGGCATAGGAGGCAGCAACACCAAGTGCACATCCCCGCTTTGCTTGGCTCCTCCGTCTTAGAGGAGCAACCGTTTTACGCCTGGATGAGATTTTCAGGCAGGAATACAAACCAGTGGATTCCAATGGAATACTCCTCACAATTGCACCTGCTAGATAGTAGGCGGATTCCATTGGAATCCATTCTTAAAAACCGCCTGTGCGGCGTAATTTGCAAGCAGTGTTCCATTTTTCTCAGAGCTAAAGCTGATTTTTCCTTTACTCTTCACGTTTACACGTTGCTTTGAGAGTGATGGAAATAGAATGCAGGGGTCGCCCCAACAGCACTTAAGGGCAAACGTTGGCGGTCCCCTGCATGAAATGACAGTTTTCTTTAAAATGGCCCCCATTGTATCAAGGCAAGACCTGGCACACCAGTTAGGGAACCGCTCTAACAAGTACGAGTCATCCCCATGGCCTCCACCTTGAACGGATTGCTGTGTTCTGCTGTGGTGCATTGGTTCTTGGAGGCCTGACTGCCATAGTGATCCTGCCATAGTGATCCTGCCACCAGACATGGGGACTTTCTGGCTTCAAAGGAGTGTACTTAAGCTGGGAAACCAGTTCTCTTTGTAATTTGTTGCATTCTTTCGCAGTTTTCATAGGAAATGTAGTTTGGTTCTTTATTACTACTTCTTGAAAAGAGAAAGACAATAGCCTTAGACCCTCCTCTGTGTATTTATTCAAATCACGTCCGGTAGTGTAAAAAGTTGTTGACAACTGTATACACTTAAATAAATAAAGAAATAAATAAAAAATGACGGCTTTACTTTCTGTTCTGTTTACTTTTCTGTTTGAAAAACCTGTATTTTAATTTAAATGGTCAATCTGTCCAGTAATACTCTTACTGTACATGGAAACCATATGGGCTTGGTTTGATCTCTTGTTACTATGATAAACACCTCTGCATGGGTGACTTGCGATACATATTTGAGTCACAGCAACTGGCTGCTTACCCGCAATTATGCACCGTCAATGCCAGCCTTTTGCTCAGTGTTTACTTTTGAATCAGGTGGGATCCGATGCTAATTGCAATGTTGACGGCGCACACCTCTCTCGCCTAATGAAAATCAGCTGAATAAATATGGATAACCATTCCCAATTTAGACATAATCTTTTGCAGGGTGCATGTGGAAAACAAATTGCTGGAACACCAATCATGCGGAAGGGCGCGCCTAATGTTGTTTAGTATCGCCTTACATGGTAAACAGCTATTTCAGAATCAGGCTGCGCTGCTAAAATAGGGATGAATAAAGTACATGGAATATACTTATCTAGCTGTTCATGAACTTGCGACTCATCTGACCTTCCACAATATTAAGCAGCTTCTGGGTAAAATGACTCAGACATGGATTTATAAATCAAACACAAAATGCAATGAAATGTGATTGCTTTTATATTAATGTTGTCAGGCCTGCATGAGATTATCTTCCCTAGTACTTTTTGACATTTGATGAGGTTTAATCGCAGGGGCACTGATGGCTTAAATAACTTTGTTGCTAGGGATTTTTCACATCTGCTTGGCAATTTGGCACCTGAAATTCGCATTCATTGAATGATGCGACATGTCCTTGCATTGGTCATTGGGTATAAAGATCGCTGATGTGGTTGTTACTCCATTTGCATATCGTTGCAATTCTTTGTGAGCCATGTGTTTGCTGTGCTTTGGGTCCCAATACACTTCCACACCCGATCTCCTGCATGACCATCAGTCTGACTTGAGGTCAGCCCGAGGTACAGAATCAGCTTGCTGTTCACGAGAGGGAAAATCCTCAGGTCTCTGGGTGCCAACACCCTACTCTTCCTCTTGGATCTGTTTGCTGCATTCAGTTCCACCGTCCATGGCTGCCTTGAAAGCTCCTTCGGCATATCTGGTTCGGCTGCCTTGAGCAGATATCATCCTTTGTAAAAGGCAAAGAAAGGAAGGTCAGGTCTCACTTCTGCATTCCAAAGCCACCATTCAATTGTGTTCAGTGCCACACACGTTCAAATAGTTGGTGCGACGATTCACCGTATTTCTTGCCTTCTGGATGACCTCATCATGCAGCATAACGCCACTTTCCAAACAAGTGTGAATGAAATGCAAATGTCCTTCCATCTCCATCTCCATCAGATCCCAGACTCTTCTGCAGATCGATCCATGACTCAATGATTGGTATTTGCTTCTGCCTTAATGCTATTAAAATGTAAATCCTCTATCTTGTCAACTCCATCCTCCCATCTCTCCCTTTTGTCTCCTCCCCATCACCTAGGTCTCCTACAGCGCTCACTTCTTTACCTAATGACTTGGACATTGTTTCTGATTACCTCCTATTGTATGTTGCACAGATTCATAAACTTACTATGAAATCTCACATTCAGTTCATGCATTCAGACATATACTCCATCTCCAGAAAATGTTTCATAGAATCCAGGTGATATGGGATATGGTTCTATCATGTTTGGACTATTGAAGCACTCTCTTACTAGGCCCCTAGAAAAATCACCCCCAGAAACTTCAAACTATTCAGAGCAAAGCTGGCAGGTTAATTCCGGGCATCAACCCTTAGGACCAAATTGCCCATGCACTTCTTTCTTTGCACTGGTGTTGTGTCAAACTCCTCAAAAACGTGCCGTGAGACAACAGCGGAGAAACTGTGGTTGCCACAATAGGCTCTCTTTCAAAGCATGCATTTGTTTCCAATGTCTTTGCATAATTCAAAGGCCCTACTGGAACAAGGGCAGATAGAAGAAATCTCCTCCTCAGGCTCCTGAGATCAGCTGGCTCCAGGATGACGGTGATCAGAGCCTTGAGGAAAAATAAGCTAGGTGGTAGAAGTCTTGAATCAGCTAAATCTTCTCTTTGGAATGAATTACTAGGAACTATTCGAGCCTTGGATAATTATTTTCATTTTTGCACAATGCTTAAATCTTCTCTCTTCAGGGAATTGTTTAGACCAGTCCCCCCATCCCTCCTGGAAAGTAATTCTAGGCTGCTTGGCCTCTGGTTGTCCTTCCTCACTATCTGCATGGCTTGGGTCCGCTGGGGAGGAGGAAAGTGATGGCAATTCCATTACCACCACTTTTTTGGACGGGAACAGAATTACTGCCACATTTCCAGCACTACCAAACGATCTATTTATAGGTAAAGTGGAGGATTGTGAAACTTTCCCTCCAAAGATAGTGGATTTACCGCCTGGTAAATCTGCCAGTGCGAAATCTGCCACAAATCCCAGCAGGGTCCTAAGGACTCCGAAAATAGGGAATTGCACTTCCATACCACCACTTGTAATCCTGTGTTAAACTCACTGGGCCATGTGACATGGGGTAATTCAGCAGATTTAGCACTGAATTACCACCAACCTCATAATGAGGCCTTTCTTTTGTTGTGTACACATATGCACTTGCTAAACTGACCCTATGTGATATCCACTACACATCTCCTACTTCTTGTCCCTGAACCTATGCATCATGTTGTTGCATATCCTTACTCCCCTCACTTGCACTTAACTGATCCAAAGTTTTTGCAAAGACTGTGAACGTCAGGGACATCAGTGGACCAGTGGAAGTGCACATTTGTGCTGTATTTGCAAAAAACATTTGGGTCATATTCAAAAACCGTTGCACCATCACAAGAGCAATTATTCATTGTATTTGCACTTGGTCAAAGTTTTCCCCTAAGCAAAAAAAACTCGTCTTTCAGTGCATTTTTTCACCAGGGCAAAGTTTGCTGTACTGCTAATACGGCACAATATTAGCAATAGGGCAACCTTTATCCCAGTGAAAAATTGCAGTGAAAGTATGTGTTTTTTGCAATAGGTCAATTTTTGGCCTTGTCCAAATACCAGGAAAAATTGTGCCTCATTGTAAGCAACCTCCTGTTGCATCCCATGGATTCCTATAGGGGCGATGAGCAATGTTAGTTGCTGCCTGAGTGACCTGTAAAAGGAAAGACATTGGATGCATGGAATGTTGGTGAGTCTGTGGAGATAAATCCTATGAAAGTGGTTAAAACATGTGTCTGTCCTCATGTACATATAACTAAGCTAGCATAGGTGCCATTTTTGGATAGGTATCCCTTTAAGTTGGGAATGGCCAATGAGTTCTGCAACTCCTTCTCTGTGGAATATGTGTGCACTCTAATTGTCTGCATTACAACCCTTTTGCGCTCTAGCACCTTGAAGCATCTGTTGTGCTAGATGGAATTACCAGTAACATACTTCTGACCCAATAACCGGACGGACTAAAAGGAGATGGTAAAACACTGCTTTAATATGAAGAAGTAAAGCAGGGCAAATAAACACTCATCAATTCGACTCATGCAAGATCATAAGATCATTTGTAGTTTATATGATGCTAGAAGTGTCATCTATGACGTCATCCTACGTGGCAAACTTCAAAAACTTATCGAGGGGTGGGATTGGATTAAGGGATCATTTCTACTTATAGAAAATGTGTGTGTTAGTCTCTCATTGGGGGTCTCTTATCTGTAAGACACGCCCTGAGCTACTTTTACTCACGTGTGCAAGGCCCTCGTCATAGCAGAAAATGTGGCAGTGGAAAAATATTTTGCAACATTATATGTAAAAGTGCATGGCAGGCTTTTCTAATTGGTTGGCAACCCAAATCCAACCTTGGACATTCAGCTTGTTAGCAGCACGTACATAGAAACGAAACCCAGGTGGTTGGAGAAATGTCAGCTCTCCCTTTCTTTCCCAATTAGGCCACACTCTCTCATCGGTAGGCCTCATACCACTTGTTAGGGAGAATTCTCATAAATGTGCTAATTCCCTTCACCTTAGAGACCCCCAGCAAATTTGCTGGATTTTGAGGACTTGATTTTTTTACCTGGAGAGAGTGTGACCCTTTTTCCCACTCTCTCATATATTTTAATATGTGTTTTACCTCTGTGTTTTCTTTGGTTATGGAGTCTAACCAACTCTATAGGCATCATCTTTTCAGTTGTGTCCCACAGCACCCACAGTTGAGTGGCACAGGGAAGCTTTCCCAATGTATAAATACCTTATCTGGGATAAACTACTGTTTCCCAGAGTAAGTAAAGTGAAATTGACTTTACCAGTCTTTTAAATTCCTAGACCCAGCACACCCTATCTTACAATAGAGTGCTGGATGGGTTACTTAGTATCCCCTGTGTCTAGATAATCATGTAGCAGTCAAATGCTACCCTTTCCTCTCAGAATGGCCTGGTGGCAGTGGTTTTACAGCGAACTACCATATTTGTAGCTCCGGTAGCATTAAATCACGGGAGCCATCTTTTCAAGATGGAGTTTGAGCCCCTTGTGTAAAAAGAGGTCCCGGTCTTCTTTTTTCACCATTTCTTTTTGGAAAGGTCCTTCTAGAGTTTGTCTCTGCGCGCCAAACCAGGTTGGGTTCCTTTCTTCATTCGCCTTTTTGCGGGCTTCAAGAGTGAAGACTGCCTCTGGTGCCGGAGTGTCTGGGGTGGGCAGAAAGTGAGGGAGGTGCCCGAAACTCCCTGTTCTTAGTCTCCTAGGAGACCCAATGCACTCAGTGGTGATTGGCTGGCTGACTGTCCAGCAAGGTCAGCCACCCCACTGGGTGAGTGACAGCTAGGCTGGAATGAATGGGAGAGAACTGAATAAAAGGCAAGTCTCTTGGCTTGGGAGGCAGAGTCAACCACTGCAACGAAAGAACTGAAGACAAGCTTGAAGAGGATGGCTGCTGCAACTCCTGGACCATTGGTTTGCCCGGTGAAGCCCTGCTGCAGGTCCGAATCGCCAAGTTCACCTCGACAGAGAAGCCCTGCAAGGACGGCTTCTCCCTTTGAGTTGGTGGGACCAATCAACTCAACATTAAGCCTCCTGGATACCTATCTCGGAGCTGGTTGCATCTTCCTCAGAGAGCTGCAGGAAACTGTATAACCAGGGAGAAGGACACCAGTTTGTGTGCGTTACATACAGCCACCAGAATTGAAGTTTGCAAGTTGCAAGCTTTTTGACCAGTCTCAGTGAAGTGCAGGTATCCCCTGACGTCCTCCCTCTTGTCCCCACGAGGGAGGCACAGGAAAAGCGAGATCTGCAGGAAACTGCCAGGAACTGGAGTCATCAGCTGCATCTTTTTCTTCATTGAAAGGTACTGTGGAACAAGACTGAAAGTACTTACCTCTCACGGTGAAAGTGCTTGTAACCTTTGCAACTCGCAGGCCTAACCAGCTTGTGACCCAACATATAATTCTTCTTTTTACAAACTACTTCTGAGAACTTGTGCAGAGACTTTACCGTTCACTTACCAGAACCGCTTCATCCTATCCAAGACTTTAGCCAATTGACTTTGGTATAGCCTATTGAATTGAATTGACTCTTCTGGTGAACTCCAAGTATTTGCACTGTCTAAAGAATAATTGTAACCTTTAATGTTCTAATAATCTTTGCCTTTTACCTCTCTTGAAAAGTATTCTGAAATAGTATTGAAGTATATATGTGTGTTATATGATTGCCTCCTTCTTATGAATTTTTTATAACTGACAGATAAATAAATTAATAAGTATTTATCAAAGAAACCTTGAGTATAAGAGTTTATTTGAACACTTGTTATTGTAGACCTCTGTGTAACATAATTACTGCTCACATTCCCCTCTTGAGATAAGCCTGGCTGCTCAGCTCTGCTACCAAAACTGTGTAGTACAGACTTACACAAAGGTTGGTTTGCTTACAACTGTAGTCATAGTTGTATGTAGTGGTCCCAGAGGGTACTGCATACAAACTCTGCCTAACATCAGTGTCTTCTTTTTGAAGACTGACCTTGCCAGCCTGCAGTGTTTCAGGACATTTGAGGGAGTGGAGGTACACCGGTATCTTAGCTCCAGGCCTTATGAATAGTCTTGTTTGTGAGCTCTTCATCACGTGTCGTAAGTCCATGAATTTGTTCATTTTAGCAGTGCATTTAACATCATTTGATTCAATTATGCTAGGTTCAGTTGCTCCTCGGGGCCTTATACCAAAGATTGGTTTGCTTACACCTGTAGTCAAAGTTGTGTGTAGTGGTCCCAGAGGGAACTGCATACAAACTCTGCCTCACACTGGTGGCAAGCGGTGAGGATACATTGTAGAGTGGTTACATTGAGAGTTCTGCTTTACTTTTGTTGAAATAGTAACCTTCACAAGGCTGAGCACTACTAGGAAAAACAATTGTAATAATGCCATAACTTCAGACAGGAAGCCCTGATCATTCTAACAGTAGAGCAACTGAAAGAAATGTGCAAGGTCACGAATCTCCCTGTTAATGGAAAGAAAAATTAATTGATTGATTGAAAGATAGTTGAATCATCAAAACCTGAATAGTAGGCCTGTCACACCTGTTATTTCAGAAAATGTGGAAAATGTTGATGAGGATGATAATGATTCACAGTCTAACTCTAATATTATTGAGGAGTCAGAAGAGTTAGAGGAGTTTCAGGATGTGAGCCCCTCTTTACCTCAACAAGCTCTTAGGCCTCAACTTTTAGCCACAGGGACCCTACCAGGTCCAGTACTGTCTCTCTTGAAAAAATGAGACTTCAGTTACAGTTCAAAAGGCTCCAAATGCAAACTGAGAGTAAACATCAAGAAATCAAACTAAGGGAAATGGAAATGCAACATGCTCTTGAAATGAAGAAATCGTCTCTTGAAAATGTTTCTATCCCAGAGTCTTCTAGGTCTTCCAGTCCTAAGAGACCTCGCATGGCTAAGGCATTTGTGAGTATGTATGATGTGAAACTTGATATTTTGGATTGGTTGGGTGCTTTTGAGTATAACTATGGGATTCAGGGTTTCACAGGGAATCAGTTGATTCCTTGCTTTTTGTGTAGGCCCCCCCAGGTTGCAAATGATGCTGTAATGGAGTTGGGGGAACTTGAAAGATTGAAGTATGAAAATGGGAAACTAGCTTTGATAGCTAGATTGGGGAAAACTCCTTCTTTGTAGCTTTAAGAGGTTTAGGACCCTCAAAAAGATTGATGGTACCCCTGGGGCTACCTGGGTGTGTGCATGTTTGAAGAATTTAGATGGTTGGGTAAAGGGGTACAGAGTTAACACTTTGGAAGGAATGAGAAATCTGTTTATGCTGGAAACTATTTTTGATGCCTGCTCTCCTGAGCTGAGACAGCACTTGGCTGATTCTAAAGAGATTTATCTCAAGAAGCTAGCAAAAGCTGCTCACTTGTGGTTTGCCAATAGGGCTACTCACAAGGATTCTGGGGCAACTCAGAAAAAGGATGAAGGGAAGCAGCAAAAGAAAGATGGCAAAGAGAATTCTAATACCTCCAATCCAAAAGAGGGCCCCAAACAGATAAAGGGTAAGCCACAAGGGAAACCAAATCAGTCTAGTGATACCTCTGGTGCCAAACCTGAGAGAGGTCGGCAGAAGCCCCCATTTGTCAAAACAATTGGAAAATGTTATGCTTGTGGGTCAACTGACCATGTGAAAGGTATCCCAGATGCAAGGGTAAACCTTCAGGAGTTCACACTGCCTCCTTAGCATTCATCCCTGAGGGAGAAGTACATATGGCAAGTGGAAACTTTGCAACAACTGGCTGAAGACCCCATTGGAGTCTCTGCAAGTGTTTCTTTAGTGTCCCTGGGACTGTGGGAACAGGAGAATGTAGATGTCTAAAATTCTATACCAGATAACACAAAATAATATTAAAAGGAAAGTGTTCTTGTAAATGGTCAGGAGACCTCTGTCATTAGAGACACTGGGGCCAGCATTACAGTGGTGGATGAAACCTTTTTCAAACCTGGGGATGTTGCTAAGGCACCCAAAGGCCTCACTAAGCTGCTAGAGGCCCTGTCCAACTGCTTCCAAGACTACCAGCTCTCATCCAGTGCAACAATATGACTGTAAAGATACCTGTCAGTGTACAAAGTGAGGTGCCTGGGAGAGTCCTGCTGCAGAATAACTTAAAGACTCTTGGAGTTGTATTAAGCATCCCAAGGCCTCCCAGTTAAAGGAAACAGGAACAGACAAGGAAGGCCAGAGCGCTCACCCTAGGTGACTCTCAAGAGGTTGTTACAGGAGAACCTATAACACCCAGTCCACAGGAAATGCCAACATCTATTTCCAGGAAAAAGGATACAAAGGGGAAACCAAAGGTCTCAGGAAACAAGAAAGATAGCACTCCTGTGCATCA
Source organism: Ambystoma mexicanum (assembly GCF_040938575.1). Lineage (NCBI taxonomy): Eukaryota > Metazoa > Chordata > Amphibia > Caudata > Ambystomatidae > Ambystoma > Ambystoma mexicanum. The sequence continues at coordinate 724,237,914 of NC_090924.1, forward strand.
AACCAGGACTTCCCCGAGAGGTGTGTGCAAAGTCACACCTGTGACTATTCCACAGCTGAGGCGTGAGAAACAACCAAGAGAGGTTGAATCAGCTGCTGAAGATTCATTGCTGGAAGAAGACCTTCCCCCTGTTGGAGATTTGGAACCTCAAGACGATACTGAGCTGCAATCTTTACTGGCAGAAGGTGTCCCCTGTAGGGCAGACTTCAGCAGAGGTCAAAGACAGTGTCCTACTCCTGAAGGACTTTGCCAACAAACAGCTTCCCAGCTGGACGGGCAAGAGCCATGGAAGCACAGGTTGTACTGGGAAGATGGCCTCTTCTACAGTGAACCTACTGAGTCTATCCCAGGGGACTACTGAAGACTTGTAGTGCCTCAGGAGATAAGCCACCAGTTCCTACAATTAGCCCATGAGATTCCTTTGGCTGGCACGTTAAGCTTTAAGAAGACAAAGAAAGTATTTCTCTGTATTTCTACTGGCCTAATTTGGGTTCTGATGTAGATACATTCTGTAGGAGCTGTCACACTTGTCAGACATCTGGCAAGAGTGGAGCCAAGCGTGTGGCAACTTTGGTGGCTCTCCCAGTGGTGGGAGTCCCATTTGAGAGGGTAGGAATCGACATTGTTGGTCCCTTAAACCCTCCAAAATCTTCAGGCAACCAATTTATATTGGTTGTAGTAGACCATGCTACTAGGTATCCTGAAGCTATACCTATGAGGACTGTTACTGCTCAGGCAGTTGCTAAGGCCCTACTTGGTATTTTTACGAGGGTAGGTTTTCCTAAGGATGTCATCTCTGACAGGGCATCAAACGTTATGTCCCACTACATGCAGGCCACGTGGAAAAACTGTGGAGTGACGTAAAGGTTCACAACTGCCTACCATCCCCATATGAATGGGTTGCTAGAGAGGTTTAACCATACTATGAAGAGCATGATTTGTGCTTTAGAAGAACCACTTAGAAGCAAGTGTGACCTTCTACTGCCATGCCTTCTCTTTGCTTATAGAGAAGTCCATCAGGAGGGATTTGGATTTAGTCCCTTCAAGCTCCTCTATGGTCATCCAGTTAGAGGCCCCTTGGCCCTATTTAAGGAGGGGTTGGTGAGTTCTCCTTCCCCCAAGCCAGTGAGAGTCACTGACTATGTGTTAGGTCTCAGAATGAGAATGACACACATGATTACAGAAGCTTCTGCTAACTTGAAAGCAGGTCAGGCTCTGGTGAAGCATTGGCATGACCAGAAGGCCAACATGGTTGAGTTTACTCAAGTCCAGCTAGTTTAGTTATGGTACCTAGAAGGCAGAGGGCCTTACAGGACAAAGGGATTGGACCCTTCAAGGTTGTGGGAAAACTTGGAGAGGTCAATTATCTGGTGGACTTAAGCAATCCTATGGAGGCCCCCAGCGTCTTTCACACCAACTGTCTAAAAGCCTATGTCTCTAGACCAGAAGTGGGATCTCTGCTTCTAGTCTCTGCTCAGGAGGAGGAGGAGAGTGAACCTCTACCTGACCTCCTCAGGGGACAACCTTTAGATTGGAAGATAGAAGGAGTTAATCCCTCTTCTAATCTTACACTGGAACAACAAGAGTAGTGCAAATCTCTGTTGAATCAGTTTGCCTCCCTGTTTTCACTATCACCATGCTTGTTCCCTTGGGGCCAGCATGATATTATCACTGGCGACTGTTTACCTGTTAATAGCAGAGGTTACAGGATGTCAGACCATGTAAGAACCCACATAAAGGAAGAGGTCAACAAGATGTTTGATCTCGGGGTAATAGAGCCATCTACATGTCCATGGTCTAGTCCAGTTGTACTAGTACCAAAGGCAGGATCCTTGGAGTTGGGATTCTTTGTGGACTATAGATCCCTAAATGCAGTTGCAAAAACTAATGCCCATCCTTTACCTAGGACATATGAACTGGCGGACAAGCTTGGTCCAGCCAAGTACCTCAGTACATTTGACCTAACATCGGGCTATTGGCAAATAGCTCTGACAGACCATGCCAAGAAGAAACCTTCATTTTTGACCCCAGCAGGCCTCTACCAGTTTAAGGTAATGCCTTTTGGATTAGAAATGCACCAGATGCATTCCAAAGGATGGTGAATCAGGTTCTGAATGGGATGGAGGACTTCTGCATGGCATACCTGGATGACATTGCAGTGTTCAGCCCTACTTGGAAAGAACATGTTGACCACTTAGGATATGTATTGCAGGCTCTTGAGCAGGCCCATCTGACCATAAAGGCAAGTAAATGTCAAATTGGTCACAGCAAAGTGGTCTACCTTGGACATGAGGTAGGAGGAGATGAAATAAGGCCATTGCCTAGCACAGTACAAACTGTGCAACAATGGGCCACCACTACTACTCAGACCCAAGTGAGAGCCTTTCTAGGTCTCACTGGTTATTATAGGAACTTCATAGAGAACTGTGGGACCATAGCTTCTCCCTTGAATGTGGTCTCCTCCCCCAAATTCCCCAAAAAGGTCAGGTGGAATGAGGAGTGTACTAAGGCATTTGAAGGACTTAAGAAAGCCCTTTTTCAAGCTCCAGTCTTGAGAGCTCCTTACTTCAGCCAAACCTTCATTGTGCAGACAGATGCATCCAATTCAGGTATAGGTGCAGTTCGGAGTCAGCTGGATGAGAAAGGCAGGGAACACCCAATCTGCTTCATCAGCAGGAAGCTAAGATAACCTGAGACAAGGTGGGCAACCATAGAACGTGATAGTTTTGCCATTGTGTGGTCTTAAACCATACTTGTATGGATCTACGTTTGTGATTCAGAAAGACCACCAACTCTTGAGATGGTTAATGCAGATGAAGGGGGAAAATACTAAATTGTTAATATGGCCATCAGCCTACAGGGGTTTGATTTTACCATTGAACACAGGTTAGGGTGTAATCACCAAAATGCTGATGGTCTCTCCAGAATGCATGACCGACTGGAGTAAAGAGATTCATCCTGGGGTGGATTAAATCCCCCTGTCCCTTAGTCTGGGGGACACGAGTGTAAGGGAGAATTCTCATAAATGTGCTAATTCCCTTCACCTTAGAGACCCCCATTAACTTTGCTGGATTTTGAGGATTTGATTTTTTTACCTTGAGAGAGTGTGACCCTTTTTCCCACTCTCTTATGTATTTTGATATGTGTTTTACCTCTGTGTTTTCTTTAGTTATGGAGTCTAACCTACTCCATAGGCATAATCTTTTCAGTTGTGTCCCACAGCACCCTCAGTGCAGTGGCAAAGGGAAGCCTTTCAGGCTTTCCCAAGGCTTAAATACCTTCTCTGGGATAAATTACTGTTTCCCAGAGTAAGTAAAGTGAAATTGACTTTACTAGTCTTTTAAATTCCTAGACCCAGCACACCCTATCTTACAAAACAGTGCTGGGGGGTTACTTAGTATCCCCTGTGCCTAGATACTCATGTAGCAGTCATATGCTACCCTTTCCTCTCAGAATGGCTGGTGGCAGTGCTTTTACAATGAACCACTATGATTTTTCCTGACCGCAAACTATTCGTAGCTAGGGTAATGTTAAATCACGGGAGCCATGTTTTTGAAGATGGCATATGAGCCCTCTCTGTAAAAACAAGTCCTGGCCTTCTTTTTTTGCCATTTCTTTTTGGAAAGGTCCTTCTAGAGTTTGTCTCTGCGCGCCAAACCACGTTTGGTCCCTTTGTTCCCTTTGTTCATTCACCTTTGGCGGGCTTCAGGAGTGAAGACCGCCTCTGGCGCCGGAGTCTCTGGGGTGGGCAGGAAGTGAGGGATGTGCTCGAAACACTGTGTGCTTAGTCTCCTAGGAGACCCAAATGCACTCTGTGGTGGTTGGCTGGCTGACTGTCTGGCAAGGACAGCCACCTGATGGGTGAGTGACAGCTAGGCTGGAATGAATGGTAGCAAACCGAATAAAGGGCGTGTCTCTTGGCTTTGAAGGCAGAGTCGACCACTGGAACGAAATAACCAAAGGCAAGCTTGAAGAGGACAGCTGCTGCAACTCCTGGACCGTTGGTTTTCCCATTGAAGCCCTGCTACAGGTCTGAATCACCAAGTTCACCTCGACAGAGAAGCCCCGCAAGAACGACTTCTCCCTTTGAGTTGGTGGAACCAATAAACTCAACAGTAAGCCTCCTGGATACCTATCTCAGAGTTGTTTGCATCTTCTCTAGAGTGCTGCAGGAAACCGTATTACCAGGGAGAGGGACACCAGTTTAGAGACTTTAGAGACTTGCTCACTCTATCCTATATTGACTTTATGCCTTTTTAATTATCCAATATTTGGCATCAGTAATGTTCTTGTTCCTCCTAATCTTTAGGAAACATATCCTTGCGTATGGTCTGCTCATAGATGGCCTTTGTGCTTTTCATCAATCTCTCGAAATAGCATCCTTGGTTCAAAGCCAATGTACTACCCTATTTTGCAAGAGTAAAACAGCTTCTTCATCATCTTTCCACGTTAAAACTCTGGGCTTGTCTTTTGAAGTAGTTAGGTTGATTGACATTATCCGTCGTTCATCTTGTTCTGATGGTAATCCTAAAAGTTGAATATATACCTCTCATGAGCATGCTTCTATGTATTCTTCATACCTTGAGTTTCAGCCTCTTTACAGTTATTGACCAGTGAACATTTCATTCTTCTTTGCATTCGTAAGTACTGCATCAAGGAGTACATGTTTCTCTTAGTATTCCAATTACATCATCATTCTTAAGTATTTTCAAATAATTTCAAAATTGGTTCATATATCTTCTTTCGGATATACTTTGGTTGTTATTAGACTTTGTTTAACATACCTCCATGTCACACACCATTTTGTTCATGGCTGCCTTTCGGCAACTCAGCAATTGTGACTCCTCATCGGTCATTCCAATAAGGTGGGGGTAAGGGGGCATTGACTAGGGACATGTGTCCACTTGCTCCTCTGCACTTGCTTCCACATCCCACATGGTACATTGAAAACTGATCCAACTACTATGTGTTGGATATGGGCTTTTATAAATGTAACTCATCATTTGATGAATCAGTGTATTTGACTGATGTGTGTTATGCTACACTGCAATTATGTCCTGCTATGAGTGGGTTGAATTGCACTCTGCATATGACGTTGCTATATCCCAAGTCTAGATGGGCAGGCAGAGGCTGGGATGTTCAACATGTTAGTAACATACGTATTAAATGTTTTGAAATTCCTGCTGCATCGTCTCACAACACACCTTATAATATAAAAGGACACATAGCAAAATAAAATAATCAACATAACCCAAGAGAAAATTGAATTATTATCCACTGCAATGGACCAAACATCATTGTGTATCTGATCTTCTCACCAAGACATTGATGTGTCTGTGGGCAAAGCAGTAATAGCAGCAATGTGAGTAGCATCTCATGAATTAACATGAAATTAGCATATGCTCCTCCCCATGATGCCAGAATTAAGTCAAGAGCCAAGTGATTCTGGAGGGATTCTGGATGCTTAGCGTCCTCAGTTCTGACTGTCCTTCCACAAATTCCTGCAGAGCACAGGCAATGCCATTGACTAAAATGTGCACAACAGTTAATAACAGATGTAATGCTGCCCTGATGCATGCTCTACTGAGAGCAACAAATTCTTCCACCTGTGCGGAACACGAATGAACAATAGTGCATGCTTCCAACACAGTACAACATCTTCTTACTTCCTCCCACCATATGACAATAAACGGATCACCCAACACTGCATTTGCTAACTTTCTTTGAGCGTAACCATCTACAAAAAGGTATCGATCTACAGGAGGAACAGGTTGGTCAGTGAGGTCAGGGTGAACAGTAACCACAGTATTTACAATTCATGTTTATCAATGATTCATCAGGCAGTGGTACAAGAGAAGCATTATTGAAATCAGATGCTCTTTCCACTTTACCATTGTCATTACCACATATCGTAATTTCCTGCCCGCTGACATGTGTTCTGTTCGAATGCGACTTAGCAGGGCATGAACTGACTCTGATAGTGAGATCTGAATCTAAAACAATATTTCTTCTTTTTTTAACTATATGAATACAATGGGTGTGTGAAATTAAGTAACCTCAGTGTTTAAAACCATTCCAGGTTGGAAGGGAAGAAAGATATGTGGTAGGAAGGCCAGCAAAAGGCCGCAAAAGTGACCCATGTATAAAAAAGGGTCACTAATATATACGTTGGATACTTCCCAAATCATCACAGCTCACTTTTGGGAGTGAGAGAGTTGTCTTTTCAGGCCACCAAACTGCTGACTATGCCCACCCAGCCACTACTTCCCATAGCCTCACTCTCCCATGAAAGTATGCTTTAGACATGTTATATTTAACACATCTGACGGCTTGCTTTGCAGAGGCTTGCCTGACCCCATCACGCCAGATAGGCATGCTATAAGGAACTAAGGCGGATGGCAGCAGCCTTCCCTCCTTCTTAGGATCATAATTTATTACCCCTTTATTTTATCCCGAAGAATCTTCGCAAATGTTCAAAAGGTTTGAAGGCGTTGACCAGACATTGTTCAGGTGATTCAGTTTAACCCGAATCGAGTTTGTTCAACAATACTGGTAAGGTGTGTAAAAGAGAGTTATTGGGAGGCCCTATACTGAAAAGATAGCAGCAGTCTTCTTGATATTATATGGGTAGCTTCATTTACCCTGCTGTGTGTCCCATAGATTTAAATACATTTTGTGTGTATGTGGGTGAGGTAGAAGAGCTGTACTACCACATTAGATGGTAATGTGCCTAAGTGTGCATGTAATAGGCCGAGCTATAAAGATGGATTGAAGGTCTAGTGGGGGGGTCCAGCAAGCCAGATGTTACTGCGAGCACCCTGAGACATGGACCAGAAAAGAACGCCCAGAATGATACAGGCTATGCTTTTGGATTCTAAACTGTGCCCAGCCTGGAAATAGAAGACAGACGATATTCCCATGGGCATTCATCCACAATACAAGCTGACCCATGGGGTGAATGATGTGTGTTATGGTGGATTGTGCACCTGGTATTAAGAAGTTCTACTAATTATCCATACCTCCTACAGAGATTCATAGTATTACCCAAATTGATCGAATATATTCGATTGAATGGTATATTTGACCGAAAATTGTACTTCCAAGGGGTGTGCACCTAAGAGGCCATATGTATGGTTGTGGAGTTATCCTCCTGCACGTGAATCCACCCTACCCCCTTTAGCCTTAAGCCAGTATCGTCCAAAATGTATGATTGTCTTGCTAAACCATGTACCAGTCCACATACAATCTGTTTCACCTGCATTCTTTGAAATATGGCACTCTCACCCACTCCAATCTCACTTTTACTAAGTGGTCCCTGATACTGGCTTTGGAGGATTGGGTAAATAGTGCAGCTGCTTGTGGACAATTTATACTGTTTAGTGAACTGTGATCCATTGTATTGTTGGCCACCTGTTAACATCATTCCTCTCTTTTGTATTCTCCATTAACTGATACTTCTCTACCACCCTCTCTTCAGGGCTTCACATCTTCCTTGCTCTCCCCATGTAGCCCTTCCACTACAAGCACCCATGCTACCCTCAAAGCATGTTGCTCAATCCTCTACTGTTCCTGTTAATGCATGGTTTACTTGTTCCTCTCTGCTACATACAATGGAAACAATGTTTCACTCTTTTCACTCTTTATTCATTTCACTCTTCCGCTATCGCTCAGATTATTAGTACAACAAACAAATACAGAAAGCAAACATAAACTATAAGCGGCACTGATCCAGCATTAGGTTTCATTTGGGACAGCCTAAAAAGCAAAGTGGATCACAACATCACCTTGGCACTAGTACATCACCACCACCCTCAGCAATTACAGAATGGATGACGGCCAACTACCCTAAACTCAACGCAGAAAAAACTGAAAGAAGTTACAGTGGTATTGCACGCTGCAACTGAAACACCTCTTCCATGGCCTTTGTAAATGGGTAGCTGCCCTAAGCCATCTAAAATGATCTAGAACCTAGGCATATTAATGGACCACGCAGCATCATGCTGGAACCCCAAGTTAGGGCAATAGTCAAAAAGTGCTTGTACCATCTGACATATTATGCCCTACCTCTCCTTCGCACATCATGCTCCGGCTATCATCGTCCTGATTCTTTCAACAATCGACTACGCAAACAGCATTTACCTAGGTATGGCAGACTACCTCACAAACAAATCTTCAATGGATCCAAAACACAGCAATTAGACCCCTACTCAAACTCAACAAGAGTGAATAGATAACACTGGCTCTCAGACCACTCGACTGTCTACCAATCCAAAAAAGGATCCAGTTGAAGGCCCTCTGTATCACCCACAGAGTGCTTGACGGTCAAGGAGCAGAACAAAAACAAAACAAAATCTCACTCTCGCGACCAACAAAATAATACTGTTAGAAAACAGATGATTTTGCAGAGAAAGACACTGAGGCGCCACCTTTTTCTACTATGATAACCAAACACTGGCACGCACTAACAAAGGAGACCTTCACCCTGCGAGACCAGCTGAAATACAGGAAAACCTTTAAAAAAAAGGCATTTTTAATGCTTAACAGACAAAGTTTAATCTACACCAATCAAGCAGCAGAAATTACATTCCTCAATAGTTCAACACAACCTAAGGGGAAACCATAACAGTTCCTGACTATCCGTCACCATACAATGCACGACACTCAGGAACCTATAACTACTAGAAGACATGAAATCAAGGCACCAACAAAGCCACAGGAGAATGCCTTCCCTGTTTCCCAGATTATCCAAACCTCAACACTGGACATCTTCACGTTTCAACTACTAATGTAGAACACTGCTCACCCTAACTCAACCGACAGCAAGACCAGTAATTTGAAAGCACTACAGAAACCTCAAGAAAACACCCTACCTTTTGAATAATATTCAAATTTGCTCCACCTTACTCATCACATACCAACAAAAAACAACACACAAACACGGCTTTTATTTAAAAAAAACCTCTCCTCAAACTTTGAACATGACAAATGTATACCTCTAACTGCAAGCAACATACTCAGGGCCGGGCCAACACACAGCACAATAAGCAAAATGGCACCTGTCTGAAAACAAGGGGTCTGATTTACATAGTATTTTTCAATGGGACTTTCCCTTTCAAAAAGGCTTTTGTAAAGCAGGCCCAAAGTCTTCAATGCCTCTTACACATCTCACCTAGAAATCATGCAAGCATGTTAGAGTTTAGGGTACTTCCAATCTGCAACCTCAACACAAAGCACTGCAATCTTGCCTTTGCCTCTACTCCCAACTAACCAAGCCTTCCGACTCTACTCCAGAACCACCAGAGTGCCTCGAGACCATGCTAATTGCAGCATTATTTGATACAAATCCCAATAACTTAACACAACATGTAAACTAATATCAGGAGAAACTGTTCACAGCCTTCAGATGCACCATAATGCAAATTGCAGGAACCAGGAGAGTAAGGATCAGCAGTCTGAAAATGTGCTGCTGGAAGTAAAAACATCTAATCTATGGCTGGTGAAATTAAATAATAATATTTATGCAAATTAAATTTAAAATCAAATTCACATTTTTACAATTATTTTTTCTAAACATTGAAATGATTAGCATAATAACGATTAAAATGACAAATGCAAACAGGATCCCTAAGTCGCACAGTAAATACATTGTTTTAAAAATAAATTGATAATGTACAAAGTATTTAAACCATTTCTTCCCGCAAAATCGTGATTGGAATCCAGGATGAGTTTTATTAAACACATCAATTGCTTTTAAAATGGCTTGCGATTTTGAATGAACATTAGAATACATATCTATCACTAAGCAAAAGACATTGAGTTTTGAATAAAATGTAAAACAGTAAAGATGTAAGCCTTTTAAATGCCTTTGGGTTGTTCAGCAATCACAAAAATGTCTAGGTAGAGCAGTTAATGACAAGATAAGAGCGGGTTAAATGAGAGAGAAAACCAAGGACAGGAAAGAGATAGGTGTGAGGAGATGTACAGGGAAGGAAGCTTCAGAAAGTGGGAGAGGCAGGAAAAATAAGGAAGTGGGCATTCATGGGAATTTTGAAATAATTACATGGTCGAACAAAGGAATGCCACCTGTTTCCTCATTTTAGAGAAGTAGAAAATGTCATAAGGGTCTAGGCCTCCCATGAGTATTTTAAATCTATTTTTGTCATCTTAGTTATTGTTATGATAAAAAGGTAACTTTATAATTCACTAAAAGTATTTTAGCAATAAAGATTTGTTGCAAATCGCATGTGTTAGTAAAACATGTATTCTAGTGTTTCGATAGGAAGGAGCAAGCAATGGGGTAATTTGGAGAGGGCAGGTGAGACTTGGTCTGCCCTGGATAGCATTTTTATATCATGTCAGCACACCCCTGCTCACGCATGCATCACCCCCAGTCCTGACAATTAGCATGACAGAGCAGTTAAGGAGATAGGATAGAAAATACAGCGGGCAACATAGAAACTAAAACCCTGAATAGGTAATCGCCATGCTGTAGAGACTGTTTTTTTAACAAATCGTACTAGTGTTTGCGATGCCCCCAAACCGCCTAAGCTACATTATGTTGTACTCTCATGGTTCAGTGCTCCACTGTTTACTCCTCAGTTGTTCTGGCTGATTAACCACCCACAATTCTCAGAATAATGGTTCAATCCCATGGTCAGTGTCTCCTCTATAACAAGTCAATGCTTAATTTGTTTCTCAGATCAAGGCACATGAAGATATTCACCTGTAACTCTAAAAAAAGGAATCCACCACCAAACAGGAAACAGTGAGCTGACTTTGAATTACTCTGCAGTAAGTGTCTAAAAGCAATGTTCTGCATTCAGTCGGGTTCTGCTAGTAGGGTGGCCCTTCATGTAGTCCAGGTGATGGAGTACTGTAATCATGACCACAGCAAATCTGTGGGGAAGGTTAACCATTAGAAGAATGTCAGTTGGTATAAGAAGTACCAGGCCAACTAACTCACTTGTGGAAAAATCGGGAACACTGAAGAGTAGAGGTATGTTTTTGAAATCCCTGCAGTAGAGGCCGATGATGCTTGTGAAGGGGCTGCCTGGGTACTTGATGGAGAACCATGGCATTATTTAGACAATGTTAGTTCTCGGCCTTACATGGATTAAAGAGTAGTTGGTTCAGGATCATCCTGTGATCAGTTCTTAGGCGACAGGATGCCAGCTCAAGGTTAGGTGTTCGTGTTGACCTCCTTTTGAGCATGACTTCGGTGTCGCTTGCATTACTTCTGTGTCGCCTGCATGACTGTCAGAGGCACGGTAGCATGAATCCAATTTTCTGTTTCAAGGCGTGTTTCACTATTTTTAGTTGCTGTAGTCAGGGGGCGGGATAAGAGTGAATAGTTTGAGCATCCCTTACAGTTTGAAACCTAGATGAAGATAAGTGGGAAGGGTGGAGGAAGGCCTTAATAAGCCAGATGTTGAGGATGGATATGCAATCATGGTCATTCAAGAAAGATGGCAGTGGACGGTACTAGCACTACTGTGATCCATCCATCTCAGATATGATGTTTATGTATTCAATAAACAGGATTATAGTGCGAGGCAAGGATGTGGAACAGGGGGATGGGATCAGGGTCTGGATGCTGCACGGGATGCATAAGTGATCTGTTCAGGTGAAAGGGTGTCCTGAATACCAGTTACCTTTCAGGATTTGTCCCTTTGAGTGGATGGATCCACTGACAACCCGATAGGGGTACAGTGATTGATTGTTGGCAACTAGTGATTTGTCAGGGCTTAGCAGAACTGTTGAATTACATTTAAAATCCACTAGCATGATCAGGTGGTTGGTAGCAGACTAAGATGCTTGAAAAGGAGTCTCCGAAGGAACTGACAAAGTTGAAGATCGCAAAGAAGTAGAGGGAATCATGAGAGGGTAGGGAGCATTTATAGTCCCATACTAGGTAGGTGGAGTCAGAGAGAACTGGATGCCCTTCCCTGTATACTACCGTAATACTGAAACAAAAGAGGTGATGGAAGACAAGTTTAGAATTAACCTTAACCTCTGGCATCGCTCTGGACAACCCTTCAGACCATTGTCCTTTAGCCTGTCAAGCCATTATAGAAAGGGGGACGACCATAAGCAAATCAGGCTTGGTCTTTGCTCTTTATGTAATGGCTTGGCAGACTGCCCAAAAATGGTCTGGGTGGTTGTCAAGAGCAATGGTTCCCATTAATTCTAAACCTTCAAGCCATCACCACTTTTGTTTTACTACCATAACACCTAGAGTCCTTTTCTTGGTTAATCATTAAGATGTTGTAACTTGGAGGAATGGATTCACGAAAGAGAAAAGGATAGAAGGAGAAGGCAGTGCTACCTTTACTTACCAGCAGGTTTTATTCTTCCTAAGGTGTGAACAAATTGATTACTTATCTATGGTGAGATGCCACCTTTACATTGAGGAAAAGGCAACAGAGTTCCTGTTTAAGATCACATTTTGCAAGCAGCAGGAAGCTAGGCTCGGGCAGGGGTGGGTGCACGGGTCATGGGGCACAGGATATGGGTTGATAGAGATTGTGGAAGGGGCTGAATCTTTTGTCACCAGGTGACCAGGGAACCCTTACTAGGAAAGGAGTGATTTCACTCTGCCTGCAGAAACCAGTGAGCAGGTGAGTTGAGGTTTGGAAAAATCCACATCTTCTGCCTGAGTTTATGGGTCAATAACAAGGTGAGTGATGGATGGAGGGGGTGGTCTTTGGTTAGACCTAAAACTAAGGATGTTCTAAGAGAGTGTGCAGGAGTTTGAAACCTGTCAGGTTGATGCCATGAACAATTGGTATGCCACCAAGGTTTATGAGGGTAACCCTGACATTGAGTGGCCTAGAGATAGTGAGAAGTCAATTATATGACCGGCATAGTGCCAGTATCCCAAGGCAGAGTTGATGTTGGAAGTGCAGCCAACAGCAATTTTGTTTTTTCCCAGGACAGTCACATGAGTTGCCTTTCAAGAGGTTAAATGGGGAGTGGGTATATAGCAAGAATGTGGTGAGGTGGGGATTAGGGACTCTCAGGGTATACTGTCATGATAACACATGGAGGACCTTTCCAGGATGGAACTTTACTTCAATGGGGCAGAGTAATAGGGAGTGGAGTGAGAGTGGTAGAATAGTCAGAAGGCCAGACTACGAAGGAACAGGTCCATGGAGGTAGATTATAAATTACTGGAGGTGGATCTTGGGGAAGCTGCATGGTGGTGGGTGAGAAGGGGATAAAGTGAGAAGGTTCTAGCCAGAGAAGTGGCAGAGAAGACAGTTGTCAAGCTGGATAAGGGAATGGGAGAGAGAAAGTAACAATTTGGAAGGCAAGTGGGCAAATACGGGTGGGTTGTTGGAGCAGGGAGGAGGTCTTAACATGGGCATTGGGGCAGGTTGCCTTAAAGACCATTTGGGGATTGTAAAAATACAAGGTGGTTTAATTGTGCACATACTCTATGCAGGGGAAAAACTTCCTTGACTTGCTTGCGCTGCATAATATATTGTGACAACTCGGGGGCTCGTCCGGGGTTAAGCAGTGTTTCCACCTGTGACAGTGTAGCAGAGCAGACTAGCCAATTGAACTATTGTTACATTTAGTGGATAGTAAGCTGTGTTACATTGTGAATGCGCCAGCCAAACTAGTACCATAGGTGTCAGAGCTGTGTGGACAAACAAAATATTGTAACCATAAACTAGGAAGGAGCAGGGTAGAGAAGTTGCCCTTGCATAGGGAACCAAAGGAAGAATACTATTCACAATGAGAACAGTGGAAATTAAGATCGCTAGGCAGTACCTCCTGTCCAAATTGTTCATTAAAGGGGAATGGGCAGAGAAGTGTCATGAAGCTTGGCTATTGAATATAATGCAACAGGTGACCTCTATAAATATGGATGTGTGGCAAGACAGTGGCCTGTTACATCAAGCCCTGACAGTCTTGTATATGATGCAGACTACCAAAGATGAGCAAATTAAAATGGTCCAACTCACTACATACATGTACCTCCACATGATAGTTATGGAAGAAAGGTACCGGAAAAGTGTAATCTCTGCAAAATCAGTCTGAGCTGTTAGGTCAAACACATTGTGAGTTAAGGCAGGTAGAGGAGAAGATGCTACAGAGCCAAAATGCTGAGTTAGAATTAGGTAACATCATTCATCAGCTCAAGGAGGAGTTGGCAGTTCAGAAACAAACTAATTCAGAGCAGAAGGCCCAATTATCGGCACTGAAAGAGGAGTGCCAAGAAAGAGTCAACTAAAATTGAACCAACAGTTGACATACAATAGAGCCTTCTTAGGGGATATGATTGCATATCAAAAGCAGATTAAGCAATTGAAAGAGGAGAATAATCAGTAGGCTATAAAGGAGGTCTGTTCCCAAGCAGATTTTGACCAAGACTGCTAGATGTTGGGCGCTATAAAACTACAGAGAGATCACCTCAGTGAACAGAATAGCAGGCTGTGTCAGGAAAAAGATGCCCACCACCAGGAAGTGTGGCAGTTGAAGGCAGACCTGGAGAAAGGAGAGTCAGGCCTTCAAGAACTGACTGACCTGAAAGCAGAGTATGACAAATTGATGGGACATATGAGGCAAATAGAATTTGATCTAGAGCAGGCAACACAGACCAAATCTGCACAGAGTGAGGATATTAGCCTCCTTCAAAAGAAGAGGTGAGTTTTCCCAGATCCTACAAGAGTTACAGAAACAAAGTGAGGCCATGTGTGAGGAGAACAAGGGTCTCCATAGCCAAGAAGTAGCACAAGGAAAGGTGACAGAAGTCAATCAAGCCCTGATAGCAGAGCGCAAGGCTCAGGCCTCTGCATACTATCAAGAAATAGTGGCTGAGAAAGCAAAATTTGAGAGGTTAGAAAAAGGACGGGTTTGATTTAATCAGGACTTGAGGAACCCCAAACAGGTAGAGAATGGCAGGGCAACCCCTGATCACAGTGTGATGCCCTCTGTACCAAGTGCTCAAGCCAATTCCCCACCTGGCATGCGCAAGGCACTGCTAACTTTGTGCTGATGAGTTCACAAGAACAAGAAATAGGAGGCAGTTGGACTTAAGTAGGCCTTGCATGATTGAACCAGAAGACCAGCCCCAAAATAGATTGATGGACGTGCATCACTGCTTTGGTTCAAAAATATTTTGGCAAATGTATCTGCCCAGGAGAACTCCTAGGAAGAGAAGATCGGGGATTTAGACTGGCAGAAACATCAGCTAAGAAGGGACCACCTGGTCCACTTTGCAGATAAAAAAAAAGTCTGAGTTTAGGCCCCAAAAGAGAATCCTGAAAACCTCCACCTGTTAAGGGAGGTGGGGGGAGTACTCCACCAACCACGTAAGGAGGGAGGAGTCAGATGAGTGCTCCCCTGTTCGAAAGAGGGAGTCCAAGGAGGTGACCCAGAGAGCTCACATTACAACAGGGGAGAGGAGACTAGACCCCGTCATTCTGGGAGAGACTCCCAAACTCAAAGAATCAGAGAGCACCTAGAGGATAGGGACGGGACCTCAAACAGCAGCAGCTCTGAGTCTGAGGGCGAATCGACTCAGGTGCAGCAGAAAAAGAAGGCTTCCAAACAAAAGAGAACTCAGGTAAAAGACCACATTCGACAAATAAAAGCCATTAGAAGTTTCATGACCCTTTACCATAAAAATGCCAAATACTCAGTCTGGGAGCAACTGGAGCTGTATAACCAGATGATGACATCATTTGGAATCAAAAATAATCAGAATTCTATGGATTTTGCCAAACAGATATTCTCCCCAGAATACTCCAGCTTCTTTGCCGGGCTGGAGGATCAGAATCATTCAAGGTGGTATACCTACAAGGCGGCCATCTTGAAGCACTTCTCTGTGCACTGGAACTACCATGAGGCTCCCAAGGCAGCCTACAACCTGCAGCACGGAGATGATCAGGCACCAACGGAGTTTGTCCAGGAATTGAAAAGGGCCTTTGCCCAAACTGCAAGATAGGTGCGCACAAACAGTAGGGAGTTCATTAACACCTATTTCCATGCCCTCCCGAAATACATAATGACACAACTGCCTAAGGACTTCCAGGATGAAAGGACCCTGGACTGGGTAATAGAGCAAGCAACCCGGATCTATGGGGTCCAAAAGCCTGTGTAAATTAAGAATTCCCCCAAAATTCCTTAACCGACCAACACCCCTGCTGCTGCTACGGTGGCAGAGGTGAAGAATACCCCCTTTTTGGACCTAAAAATGGGGGGGGGGGCTAAAAATACACCTTCCGTTAACAAACCAAACCAGAGGCAGAGAAGACTCTCTGACCAGTCCCAAGCAGGTGGTAGCCAGGCAGGGTACCCCACACATGTGCCACCTGACTCTGCTGACTACATTAGCCCAATGTATAAGAGGAACAGACCCATCTTGGGGTACGTATGGACTCCCCTGGCTCAGGGGGAGATCCAATCAGGTAAGTACGGCCCTAGGAAGCTTTCCTCCAAGCTTCCCGCCAAACTTCCCTCAGGAGGACAATAATCTTCCACCCTCCAGTTTAAGTTTCTTCCCCAGTTACCCTCCAAACCCCAACATTCAGAACAATCCTCCTCCCTCTCCCCACTTTCAGGAATCTGGGAGAAGGGAGACCAAGGATGGAGGATTACCCGGGAAACCCTCAAAACCCAGGCTACTCTGGGAAAAAGGATAATTAACCTTTCCGAGAGCAGCAAAGATTTGACCCACAACCCCAGTATCAGGCAAAGAGGGTTTCACAACTGGAGCACCAGGCCAGAGCTTGACCTGAGACCTGAGTCGCATGTTGAGGGCTCAGCAGAACCCTCAGATGAACATGGCTGCTCAGAACAGCTCGAACCCAGGGTCTGGCTCCCCGGAACAATGATGGGGAGAAAACTCCAACAACCAACAGGTTCCAGAGGAGGAGGCTCGGGAAGAAGAGGGATGCAAAGCCCTAGAGGAAGCTTCCTTCCTCACCAGTGAAAAGCCTCTAGAAACCTCTGAACCCAAATCTTCTAACCCCCGAAAAGCTGCAACCTAGGGAACAGAGTGTAAGTAGGAGAAACCAAGTGATCCTGAAAACCCATTTTGTGGAGGAAGTCAGCATCTTCCAGTTTGAAGGGGAAGAGTCCCTGGAGGATCCTGGGGAGAAAGTCTTCTTTTTCAGGGATGGAGGGATTCCTCCCAAAGGAAAATGGGTCCCAAAAGACCCTAACTTAGACTGGGTAAGCATGGGGACTGACCCAGAGCCACTAAGTTCTGAACCCCAAAAATGTCATCCCAAGGATGCTTTTGGGATTGATAATAATATATTAAAAAGGGGAGATACCCAGAGTAAAAAGGAGGAATATATACCTATAAGGCCGCATCTGTTAATGCACGTTTAATGCACGTTCAGCGATGGGCCATGCTACAGAAGTGAGGGAATTTATTTTGGAACATGCTCTGGATATTATGTTATTGACAGAAACATGGGTCGCGGAGGGGAGCCAATCAATGTTCCACACATTGGTCCCGGTCAATTACTGTATTCAGAAAATTGACCGGAAACAATAAAGGGGAGGGGGTATTGCGATCATTTAAAAATCAACTATGAACCTCTCCCATATGGTCGAACTAGATTGGGGAGAAGAGACACAAATAGGAGATTTTACCATTACAATGTCTAACTTTACTTCTATAAAAGTGTTGTTTGGTTATAGACCCCAGGTCCATTAGGCAACTTCTTGGAATCACTGGATCTATACTTGACGTTAACTGGGAGTAAATATAAGGAATTGCCCTGTCTCGGAGACTGGAATATTTGGTTGGACAGTCTGACTAATCCAGATGCAATGGCAATGAAAGAAATTCTGGGTAATCATGTACTGACAATGTTGACAACTGCACCATCTCACAATAAAGGACATTGTCTGGATATGCTGGCCACTAGGGGACAAGTTGTTATTTTTTAAAGAAATTTGCCCAATATTATGGTCAGACCATTATGTCCAGCTGTTCACGTTTTCCAGCCTAGAGTTACAAAAAGGGGTGAGGAAAGAAATCCCATTATCCGGAAGCGCACTGCTACTGACCTGGATACAATTCCAGGGGGAGAAGTGCAGGACAAATTGAATGCAAATGACTGCTCACTGACAGGTGATGAGTATTTTGATAAAGGTATGGAGATTCTAGAGGAAATCTGCAACAAATATACACCATTGAAACAAAAAAAGAATAAGAAATCCAAACCCTGGTTTAGTCCAGAACTTGCCTTGCTGTGAAAACAACTCTGTAAGGCTAACGATACCTGGAGACACACCAAGACAAGTAATGATGCTGATAGTGCAAAGGCAGTTCCAAAAATCTACAAAACTACCTTGTTTCGAGCTAAACGGGACCACTTGCATAGAGAGATCAAGCAAGCTGGTAACCAATCAAAGGCTATTTCTGAGGTAGTTTCAAGGTTTAGTAAACCAACCTGTATGTATATTAATACAGCTGCCTCTCAGAAGCAGGCAGATACATTTAATAGTTATTTTAAAGAAAAGATAATTACCATTTTAGAGAATATAGAACAAGGAAGGACCACCAGATGTGAGAAAAAAGTTGAGAAAGATAGAGAACAAGAGGAAACTAAACAAGAAGAAACAATCTTCCAGTTCCAAATGGTGGACGAAAAGACGATTTGCACGTTTCTGAGCCAATTAAAACCCACTAATGATTTGTCAGTAAGATACCAGCATACGTGGCAAAACATTTAGCAAATGATTTGGCACCTTTTATTAGGACTTTCGTGAATAAGTCTTTACAAGACTCCCAAGTTCCTAAAGCCCTAAAAAAAGCACTAGTAAAGCCACTCTTAAAAAAATCAAATTTAGACCCTGTAATAATCAAGAATTACCGAGCAGTGGCAAATTTGATGTGGCCAACAAAAATATTGGAAAAAGTGGCTTTGACACAGTGAACCATAAGATAATGGCACAACAAATAGGGCAAGTGGGAAAAGCATCCAAAAAAGTGCTGAGATGGTTTGAATCATTTCTTCAAGAAGATCGCAGAGAGTTATATTGGATGGCTTGATTTCCCAGATGGTTGAGTTGGAAGGCAGGGTTCCCCAGGGTTCCTCTTTATCTCCTCTCATTTTTAACTTGTACTTCTGTCCAGTCTTTCGCATATTTAAAAAATATGGTTTGTTGTTTCATTCATATGCAGCTGACACACAACTCTAGATGGAACTCCAGAATAGTGAGGACACATTCGAAATAATTAATCAGTGTATGGAAGAGCTCAAGGAGTGGATGACTGACAACCACCTACAGCTAAATGCAGCAAAAACAGAAATCATACTATTTGGCCCAAAGAATAAAATACAAGAAAGACAACATTTCCCTCCATTGATTCTAGGGGAACAACTGCAGTATGCTAAAAAAGTTAAAAACTTAGGTTGTTGTTGGCAGGAACATTTGGGAAGTGAGAGTCAGGTGGGAGCAAAGGTAAAAGCAGTGCACTTTGCCTTGCGATCTTTGCCGAGTATACTGCCTTATATCCCAACAGAAGACAGGACAGCTTTGGTAGAGGCAGTGACTAACCCCCACCTAGATTACTGTAACAGTCTGCGAGCGGGAATCCTGCAAAAACAGATGGACAGACTGCAAAAGGCCCAGAACGCAGCAGTTAGAGTAGTTGGGAACCTATGAAAACGAGATCATGTATCAACTATGCAAAGATCCATCCACTGGTTGAGGGTGGAGGACAGAATCAAGTTTAAGACGGCTTGCCTAGTCTTTAAATATTTGAAAGGGCATGCACCCGCGTATTTGGCTCACAAGATCACATCATATCACCCTAAAAGGACCCTACGTTCAAAGGAGAAACTCCAGATCTGTACCCCTCGAACTAAATGTGTATCAAGAGGAGACAGAAGCTTTGGAGCCTTTGGCCCAAAAGTCTGGAATTAACTCCCGCTTGAAATTAGAATGTGCGAAACACTGGATATATTTAGGAAGAAATTGAAAACCTTCCTATTCAAATAAGGAGGAAGGTAGTAGAACTAGAGTTCTACCTCTGCCCGTACTCTGTAGTTTAACATGTCAGTAATAGTTAACGTCTGCGCCCGAATACGGTTCAGTCTGTCTGGTGCGCTTTAGAAATCTCTCAAAATCAAAATCAAAATCAAAATCAAAATCAAAGGACTCAGAAATTAATGTGGGGTCCTCCCCACAAACCGGTTCGAGTAACGGTCTCAAGGAAAAAGGGAGACAGCACAGAATCAAGGGAAAAATGGGATTCCCAAATCCCCCAAATCTCAGGATGCCAAATTTTCTTCACAGATTCCCTAACTCCGACACAGAAATTTGCCCAAGATCACACAGTGTCGGAGTTCAAAATTAAGAAGTTAACCGCCCAGCTGGCCCAAAATGCCCATTTCCTTTGCCCCCTGGAGGAGAAAGAAGGTAGGTTTTATGCCCCCGTCAAGGTACAAGAGCAGTGTACAATTTCAGCGCTGGTGGATACAGGATCCCAAGCCACCCTCCTGTCCAAAAAGGCATTTAAGCAACTCAATTCAGGAAGGGGGGAGAGTCGCCAAATTCCCCTCACACCTCTTCCTGGAAAACTCCAGAACTTCGACGGTTATGAGGTTATGACATCGAGGTTATTCCCGTCGAGGGGACTGCAGATCTAGAGATAAAAAAAAAGGGGGCGACACAAGATGAAACACCCGGTTATAGTCATTACTCCAGAGGAGACACCCTGCCTCTTAGGGAATGACCTCCTTCGGAGGTTGTCACCCCTAATAGACTGTGTAAACATGGTCCTCTGGACACAGACTAACCGGCCAACAAAATTAAAACAGAACACCAACTATGTAAGTCTAAGTGGCACATGACATATAGTTGAGCAGCGGTCTGACATGCAGATGGAGGATACTGCAGAGATTGCCAAAACCCAAGGTCTTTCCAGGCTTCAGGCAGATGGTAAAGGAACGGATCAACCTCGCTGATGCCTGTGAGACTGAGAAGCAAAAGCAAAAGCTGAAACAGGTGTTTCTGGATTTTCAATAAATCTTTGCCATGGACTCGTTCGACTGTGGTCACACCGAGACACATTCTACATCAAAACCCCCGAACCCTGGGATGGCTCCCGTATTCGTGAAGCAATATCGGTTGCCTCACGAGTCTAATGTGTCCCACATTGAAATCATAAAGAACCTAGAGGCCTGTGGGATAATTTATCCAGACCACAGTAATTTTAATAATAATCCAGCACTGGGGATCCTAAATCCTAATGGCCAATGGAGACTATGTGCAGACCTTATGGAGTTGAACAAACGTGTCCACATGTCCCGATGGCCTCTTCCCTACATTGAACAGGGACTGGCCCAGATCCAAGGGTCAAAGGTGTATACCGCCATTGACTTGACCAATGGATACTGAACATTACTTGTGAGTAGGGAGGACCAGTGAAGCTGGTCTTTACCTTCAGGGGCCAGCAGTACACGTGGACCCGAACTCCCTTTGGATATATAAACTGAATTTAACATCTTTCTGCATAAGGCCATGCCCGATTTGGTTGAAAGGGGAAACCTGACCTATGTGGATGATGTCCTAATTAAAAGTTGAACCGTGGAGGAACATATAGCAGAATTCTGCATGTTCTGACCCAGTTGGAGGAAGCCGGAGCGAAACTGTCCTTCCAGAAGGTGCAGTGCTGTAAGACCCACGTGAACTTCCTAGGGCATAAAATCACCCCTTATGGTCTCTGTCCCATTACTAAAACTGAAAGACCCCACCACTCTGTGTGAACTGAGAAGTCTTCTTGGACTGACTAATTAAAATAGAAAGTTCATAGAAGACTATGCAGAGGTCACGAGACCCTTGGTCCATTTACTGAAGGCCGGAGTCGAGTGGGGACCAGAACAAGCCAAGGCAGTGAAACAACTGAAGAGAAGCCTCTCACAAGCGCCTTGTATAGCTTACCCTGTCAAAAATAAGGAGTTCTTCTTGTTTACAGGGTTCTCGAATACATGCTTAACAGCAGTATTATACCAGAAGCATGACAAGGTAAACAAAGTAATCTGCTACACGAATAAGACTTTGTCCTCTGTGGAGGAAAAAGTCAACGATTGTGAGAAGGCACTCCTGGCAACAGTGTTGGCATTGAAAATGACCGCCCGTTCATCCAGAGGGAGCACATCATCGTCGAGACTCCTCATCAGCCTTTGCAATATCTCCAAAGTGACAGAATTTGGGCGGGGGATGTGAGTAATTCAGAATTACCTCCTTGATTCTGTCCATCCAAGGCTTTCCTGTGGAGGTCAGATATGGCCAAAACAAGGAATCCCCTTGCACAAGATTTGGCTGACTTGCATGATTGTGCTCGAGAAAACTGTCTCCAGGATGAAAGTCTCGATACACAAGACAACATGGAGGCGTACCTGAATTTCCTGCACAAAGTCTATGAAGAAGACGCGTGCCAGGGGATGCCCACAGTTTATGTGGACTGGTGCTCTACCATGTTGATAACAATGGAGAAAAGGAAAGGAACTGGTGGCCTGTGTTGGGAATGCCTGGGTGAATGATGCCCCATAGCCCTGCGCTTGGTACAAGATCGGTCCCCAAAGTAGTCAAGTGGCAGAGTTGATGGCGGTTCATCAGGCCATCCTCACTGCCGTGCATCACCAACTCCACGAACTGGTAATAACCACCAATTCAGATTATGTCCGGACCAGGTTCGTGGAGCACCTGATAAATTGGAAAACCAGAGGCATGCTGTGTGCAAACAATAAACCACTCAAGCATGGCAAACTAATACAATCTATCGATGATCTGGTCACCTCTAATCAGATGACCATCTACTGGAAGAAGATCAAGGGTCATTCCAGAATAGAGGGATCAGGCAAAACAGGATATGACCTGGCCAACCAGTTGGCCAAAACCAGAGCCTCCATGGGGATCTCATTGAGATTGAGTCTCTGTTGGGGGAAATCCAGTTTGCTGCAGTCACCAGGTCCCAATCACTTGCCCAAAATGAACTCTCAACAGCCCGGTGGAGTAAGGAGACCCCAGATGCTGATTTGATCATGGCACAAAAAGGGGATATGATAATTGGGAAATGTTAACCACACATTGAAGACCCCATGAATTTTCCTCTGATTGAAACTGAGTATGTCGGGAAAAAGGATCTGCGTGTGTTGATGAAGTTTCCCAAAATATTCTGAATCCAAGACCGTTTGTTGGTATAGAGATCCATCTCTGGATGTGACCAGTGGGTGGCACCTACCTCATTCTGAAGCCTGATGCTAAGTCACGCCCATGACACAGCCACAGCCAGTCATCGGGGGTTTCATGCGACTTTGGAAATCTTGTGACAGGTCACATGCTGGCCACACATGGGTCAGGACCTCATCAATATTTGAAGGGGTATCTTGTGTGTGCAAAATTTCAGCCAAGTTCACTTACATACAGAGCTCCCCTCCCAAAAAGGGGATGACATGGCCTTGGTCAGATTTACAAGTAGATTTCATCGGGCCTGTGATTCGCTCCTCTAGAGGAAACAAGTACATATTAACGGTAACATGCTTGTTTACCAAATGGGTGGAATGTATCCCTGCCCCAAATTGCAAGGCATGAACAGATGCTGCCCTGATGATCAACCACATCTTCTCGTGATTCAGCATTCCCCAAAGTATTGAGTTGGACCGAGGACGTCATCAGCGAGGTGATGACAAATATGTGGGAGATACTTGGCGTAAAGTGAAAACTCCATATTGCCTACCACCCAGCCTCTAGTGGGGGAGTTGAGAGGTACAACAAAACGATTGTGGGCATCCTAAAGACGTTTGTGCCAGACTCTGGGCCTAGTTGGGACATCCAACTACAGCTTGTCCTGATAGCCATCAGGTCTACAACATCCTATGCAACAAAAATGTCTCCATTCGAGCTAATGACTGGACAAAAAATGGTGTTACCACAGCATCTGCTCTACAGAAAGCAAGAGCAGTCTCTGATTAATGCATCCATGACGCATGAATATATTGAGAATCTGAGAAAATACCTTCAGCACGCTTTTGCGTACCTTCAGCGGAATCTGGAAAAATCAGCAGAGGGGATGAAAACCCACTACGATTTAAATACCATTAAAAAAGAATATTAAGTAGGAGACAGGGCCTACTTGTATAATTCTCATAGGAACCAGACCAAGGAGCAGAAATTCCATCCCTCCTGGAACAGCCCCTTTGAAATTGTAGACAAAATCTCACCTGTCGCCTATAAGATCTGCATTCCTAAAGGAGAACAAGCAGAAGAGAAATGCGTGCACATCAATCAGCTGAAGTGCTGTCATCCCAGGCAGAACTTGCGACTGATTGAAGAACCCAGTGAGGGTAGAGCCCAGGAATCCTCTTAGGAGTAAAGGTAAGGAACTAGAACCTGAATAAAGAAAGTCCTACCTTAACAGGGAGTAGAAGAATTATAATTATTTTGAAAAGATTACAAAAATGAAAAATGTAAGATACCACTGTTTGAGAAATATGTATATATATGGAAAAAAAACTAATGTTTGCTTGATATGTGCACTTTATATGTATCTCTCCTCCTGTTTTGCTATCTCTTTTGGCGTCCCTACCTGGGAAAATGGTATTGTGTAAAATACTTAATCTCGACGTTCTTCTAGGCAGATCTATTAACTCCTTGCCTCTACAGGACAGAGGAGAGCCGCTGAAGGGGGAGAGGCCCAGGAACCCCAACCTTATGGAAAAATCTAAATCCGACCAGGGTGCGTGCGAACCAGTGCACCACTCCATCAGGACCCGGAATAGAGCAGACGCACTCTGAAAGAAAGTCTTTGAATGACCCAGGAGCAGGCATGCTCTAACGGAGAGCCCTGTGGCGAACCCAGGGCATCCCAGGAGGAACACCCCAATCTCTCCTAACTCTTCTCTCAATAAAGTTGCTTCAGAGCTAGGAGGGGGGATTTGTGGGGTGAAACAGCCCTAAAATGCCATAACTACAGGCCAGATTCGATGGGGGGGATATGCCCCTCAGCAGAAGGCCTGTGCATGAGCACTTGCAAAATGAGGCCCATGCCCAAACACGAGGGAACACATTTAGGCATTTAAGCCTAGTGAGGCCTGAAAATGTTCCTTGCCACACATGAAGGGAATACCTCATGGCACTTTTGCAAAAGATCCAGAGAGGCTGAGACCATGTTGGCAAAAACGGCAACATCCAGCATGTAAATTAAAGGGCCAAAATGTGTGCAAGCCTGCACAACAGACTGGGTTTTTACTGTAACAAGAATGATGGTCTCCAAAAATCTGTTTTTCCTTCTCATTATATTAAAGACATGGTTTACAAAATGTGTAAAAGATGTGCCATAAAGGAACTGTAGGTTTTTCATCCTGAGCCCATAACGAAAAGACAATTCGCACGTGGAGTAATGTGAAACTGCAATAGTATAAAGGGTCACATCTGGAACTTTCTGCAGTAATCATGGTAATTGTGCTTTGAATGTTCACACTTGGAGCTTCCACATATTCAGCTAAAGCCTTGTGCCTTTCTATAATCAGGGATTGCAGGCAACCACTGTGTGAAGGTTTTTACATATTGTAATTGTGCCATTGTAATAGTTGATTTAAGAAATGCTGGCAGTGGTGGAAATGCCCGAGTTGCACTTTCGTTTCTGCTGTGGGCTCTTGAGGTGTTTTTCTGGCTGTGTCCAAACCCTGTTGCCAAGGGGATGGCTCGAGGAATTCTCTGCCTTCCCAGTTTTACGATCAAAAGCACTTAAGGACCTCATAAACTCTGCTGTAGGTGGCAATCAAGCCCTTTGAAGCACGAACAGCAACCCTCGTGACATCACAGCCCCACATGGCGGAGGGGGTTGGGGTCCCATTGCCTACAATGGGGAAATATGCATTTCGATGTGTAAAATCCCCAATATCCATCTCAGAATATTCATGTGTGGATTTCTGGAAAGCTGTCCTCAAGCTGCATCTGATCAACTGAAAATGAGTTTTGGGACTGAACAAGAGTTAGAAGGGAAAAAAGTGATTATGATCTCTGCATAAATATGACAATCAAAAAAATTTGAGAAAAGGTGTAACAGATGATAGGCATTCTGCCCATCGAATGCCCAATTTTTCAGTAACGAGAGAAAATTGTAGCGTCGCACCATTAGGTCCCATGGTCATCAAACAAAGTTTAGGTGGGTGCCTGAAAAATATAGCATCTAGAAATGTGCGCATTGGTGAACTAACATGAGGAGAAAGGGTAGTTATTAAAATATGAGATTTCTAGTTACCAAAGCCAGACCCAGCCCCCTGTATTGTCATATAATTGATGGGGTATCCTCCCCTGACTGCTGAAATCATGCTTACTTTCTCTGAGCCTACTGGGTTATGGAGAAGGAGGGAACCCTTGACCACTGCCCAATCAGTTGTCCAAGGAGGATGACGCAGCAGTGATGTATGTGGCTTATAAATAGGCTAGTCCTCCTCAACTGGAGGGTCCCTCCGAAAAATCTAGCTGGCTGAATATCTGGATCTATACTTGCAGAAATTGGGCCAGTCCTGGAGTGAAGCAGGGACCAGGAGTAACTGCTTGGGAGGATAGAGTGAGGCCTTGATTGACCCCTTTGATGGTCCTGGCAGAATCATTTTCCTCTGTAAGTATAGATCTCCGCAGCCATATTTTAAACAAGTCCTATCTATTTAAGCACTAGCCTAGAGTGTCCATAAGGAAAAATCCTCTATTCTATCTATTCTATTCTATCTGTTTGTGAAATGTAGTCATTTTTCTATTGAAAAGTATTTTATTTGTCTGTACAATTTGGTAACTCTCCCCTTGACAAATGCTGTGTTCCACTGGCATTTAGGTCATTTGTATATCTGTTGATTATAGTTCTCTTCCCCTGAAAAGTCCTTTGTTTGTTTGCATAGTTAAGTAAGTTATTTCCCTAGTATTTTGCTAGTAAATCAATTAGTTCCCCCATTGACCTCCACAGAGAAACGTTGTTGCAATTCGAAATCAACAATCGTGTGCCTAGTGTTGTTATTTAATTGTTATAGTCATTAAAGTGTGGCCCCAAAAGAATTATTCCCATTATGAGCTAAAACCGAATTTTGTCCATGTGTTAAATTGTGTGTTTAAAAACACATTCCATTTGCATCTGTCATATGACACCCAAACTGTTGTTCCAACTGTGAGAATCTCTTTGCCCAGAACATACCTGTATGTTGTCCATGTAATTTCCCTAGAAACCGTGGTTCCTATGTGCCTTTCTCATTGTTGACAGTGTGTGTGTCATTTCCAGCTCCAGCTAAAGTTAGGGAGATTTCTAATCTTGTTTTTCCCAATATTTATTTTCATCCTTTAAACAGTGATTTTCCTAGAGCATTCCCTTTCCTCTATCAGATTCTGAGCTCGGATTTAGTATTGCCTTTCTTTCTTTTTTCATGGTTTTGAGCTTGTCTGACAGTTCCATCAAAAATGTAATGTGATTTCAATTTGCATTTAAAACAAAAATTCTTTTATCCTTTGAAAACTCATTTTTCCTATTCTACCCTTCTTCCTCTATCAGACCCCACTCACTGATTTTCAATTGCATTCCCTTTATTTATTTTTTTCTTTCTCATGTGTTGCCTGTGTTGAGTGCACATTTCCTATGTGTGCTAGCTAGTGTGTTTTGGAGCCCTCTTTGTTCTCTAATGCACACAGCCAGAGTACCCTTTTGTGCTGTCACATAGAAATAATATTAAATCCTTGAAAACCAAGTTTTCCATTATTACAGGGGGAGCGCTTAACCTTCCTGTAATCTGTTGAGGGAATTTATTTGGCATTGCTTTTTACAACACAAATTTGGTGGGGCATTGAAGTCTATTTTAACCTGGTGATGTTCTGTAAGCCTGTGCATTGTGTTTCCACGACTTTAGTGGCTGCTGTCATATTTTTGTTCTGATTGATATTAAAATAATAAATTAATAAAGTATTCATTGACAACACACCGGCCTGGTTCCTGGTATATTGGGACAAAGGGTGCTGGTCGAGGTTGGGTGTGAGGTAGGTTGGAGGCCTCCTTAAAGACCATTTGGGGATTGTAAAAATACAAAGCGGTTTAATTGTGCACTCACTCTGTGCAGGGGAAAAAGGTCCCTGACTGGCTTGTGCTGCATAATATGTCGTGACAGTAAGGTTATCAGGGGAAATAAAAGGTGGGAGCACAGAGGGTGTTTATGTGAAGTGGTAGATTAAGGGAGTTGTGGCTCAGTGGCCTGGGACTGTTGTTCTGATGGGAACGGAGAATGGGGGTGTTAGCTGGTAGGTAACTGGTAAAGTAAATAAAAAAGAAAATATATGACTTTGAAGAACTAGTGTCTAATCCTAAAAAAGGTCAAATTGGAAACATCTCTGTTGGATTGGACTGAGCAGTACGACATCTTAAGGACATACAAGGCATACAACATGTATAATAAGGAAGCACAATATCTTACTGACTTATCTAAGTGTTTTTCCTGGGAGGAAGGTCTGGATGGTGTTTATGAGTTTTCGTTTTAATATCTTCTGCACACTTGATGTTATGGTCCCCCATAGAGGCATTCTGACAGAATCTGTAAATCTCCTGATACTCAGAAACATAGAAACATCTTGGCAATGTGAGTTCACTAATTTGCTTAGACGTCAATGGGTAGAACAGTTTCACTTTGACACATTTAAGGAATTGCTATGGGAGCATTTGGTGGTGGGCAATCAAAAATCGCTAATTTTAGCCTCGTGAGCGTTATCAAATCAATGTATCGTATTTAGGTGACATTTATCTTATGGGATATTAATTTTAATAAAATATATAGTTAATTGTCTAAATGGCTTGGTTAATAATTTGTTTTTTATCCTTTTTTAACTATGTTAAAGATGCGAGTTGTACATGTTTTTAACTTATTTGGTGACTTGCTGTCAGAATTGATGCTATTGTTTTGTGACAATTGTATTTATTATATCATATTCTGTTGTATGTATAAATTGTGTAGGTGAAAACTAAATCACATTACATTGTAAAACAAATCCAATTAGGTTCTTATATGCGCTTCATGCCAGAGTCCAGCCTCTAACTGCTTCGAACCCGTGCTGCTCACGTTGTCTTGCTTCCAAGACAAGCACAGAGCCTCCAGGGCCCAGATCATGACCCCATGCCAGCTGGAGATGGGAGAGTAAGGATAGCTCTTACCTGTGTACTACATTAACAGTTCTTCTTCATGCAATGTAGAGGTTTCAACCGTAGTTAATCGAAATGAGCTGTCAACAGCTACAAGACAAGTACATACATTACACTATATGTAATTCCGAATTCCTAAAATATCTCTACTAAGGGCCTCATTACACGGTAGGCGGTGGACTAAGGTGCTATTAGCACCTTGGTCCATGCCGGTAAATTACCGGCACCGCCTTGGAGGAAAGGGGAATTACCGCCCTATTCCAAGGTTGGCGGGCGGTAATTCCCCTTTCCTCCATTGCCCTTCCCCATTCCCATTTTTGCCCCATAGGGCATAATGGGAATGGGGAAGGTGCTAATTACGGTACCGCAAATTGCGGTACCGTAATTAGCACCCTGGTCCCTTTGCGGGTCCCTACTTTAACGGCTGGTCTACACCAGCCGTTAATGTTGGGTCCCGCAAAGGGACCTCGTAGTAAGGCGGTACGGGTTAACGGTCACCGGTACCATTACCGGTGACCGTTAACCCTTACCGCCTTCTGTGTAATGAGGCCCTAAGTGTCTTATTTGATTTGATTCTAGTAGTGCACATGTGAGATAAATGAACAGTGTTGCACCTTGAGGCATTGAAGCAAGGAAGAGAGCCAGCGAGCTGGAAACGGTTGGCT
Organism: Ambystoma mexicanum; assembly: GCF_040938575.1. NCBI lineage: Eukaryota > Metazoa > Chordata > Amphibia > Caudata > Ambystomatidae > Ambystoma > Ambystoma mexicanum. The sequence goes on from NC_090924.1 coordinate 724,267,728, forward strand.
GAGCAGCTTTCAAACAGCACATGATATCTTGACTGCCTCGTTGCAGTTAGAAAGGAGAGAAATGATGGACAAGAATAATTCGTGTTTGTTAACATGGCTTGTTTCTGTTTCTGTGACATGAACATTTCTCAGAATTCAATAAACAGTAAAGTGTAATTCCAGAAGAGAAAGTGCTCATTGAAAGTCACACAAAAATGTTTTTCGGCAGTCTCTTTGTGCAGTTTGTACACGATAAGAAAACAATTATGGATTCCAGGAATGTACATTGAGTTGCAGATTTCATTCGAAAAATGTACAATGCCATCTCGGATATGTGCAGAGACTAATTAGACATGTAGTCGGTGCTTTGAAAATTAAAGAAATCTGAAATTACTGGAATGTAGAATTTGTATTTATTTTCTATGTCGGAACTCAATACTTTTGTCTATATTGTTCCAGGAGCATTATATTTTTAATTATGTGTGTACTGTTCCCAGCTGCATCAGATGTCATAATTTGGAAGAATGGAAATAGCATCCTAGGCAGACTCAGTGGTGTCATTATAGCATTGCTGGCCCTATATTGCCTCTTGTAAGACATTCCAATTGCTGTGCAACACCAGTGATTTAATCAATCTGACTACTGATCATTTAAAAGTACTATTAGCTTTCACCCATTCTAGTAGCTGGGTGATGGCGTTTGTTATCACATTTTACTGCAGCAAGATTGTTTCAAATGGGTCTCGTGGCCAAAATGAGAGGTTAAAGGGTGGGTGATGTCACTTCTGCAACCACTATTATCAACTGAATGTCATTATTAGGGGTGAGCAGAATGGTCACCCACGAAGTCAAAAGTGTGAAATCCGCACTGGAACGTGTTTCCGCCCGTTCTGCAAATTCAGCATTGCGGATCCACCGCCACTGTCACAAGAAACTTTTCAAATTTGTTTGATTCATGATAGGTTCCTGCAGTGTCACAAGAAACTTTGTGCAGATCTTTTTTGATCTGTGGTAGTTTTGGGCGATGGCTTGAGAAACTTTGCATTGTTTTCCACAATCATTGGTAGTTTCGCTTAGCAACTTAGAGCTGGCTTATTTTAGTTCCGTACCAGATTTACGTTGCAGGACGAGAAACTTTGCATGTGTTTTTTTAACCGTGCAGGTTCATGCATCAACACAAGAAACTTTGCACAGATTTTTGTTCTAGTTGTGGTAGCTTTGCGCAGCTGCACAAGAAACATTGTGCCATTCTTTTCGATTCATGTTAGGTTGGAGCAGCTGCATGAGAAACTTCATGCAGCCTTTTATTTGATTCATACTAGGTTAATGCCGCAGCACAAGAAAGTTTGTCCCCCTCTTTTTGATTTGTGTTAGTTTCGCACAGCGTCACAAGATACTTTGTGCAGGTCTTTTTCAATCCGTTTTAGTTTCGTGACACAGGAAACTTTGTGTGGGTCTTTTTTCAATCCATGGTAGGTTTGTGCAGCAGCACGCAAAACTTTGCATGGTTTTCCACGGTCCGTGCTAGTTTTGTGCAGCGACATGAGAAACTGTGCGCTGGCTTATTTTAGATCCGTACTAGTGTTGTGTTGCAGCACGAGAAACATTGCACATTTGTTTGTTCGAAACATGTTAGATTAGCACAGCGGCATGAGAAACTTCGCTCAGCTTTTTGTCAGTTTCGTACCAGGTTCAGGCAGCAGCACAAGAACATTCATGCCACTCTTTTCGATTTGTTGTAGGTTTGCGCAGCGGCATGAGATACCTTGGGCCATTCTTCGTGTTAGGTTCGTGCAGTGTCACAAGAAACTTTTCAGCTTTTTTGTTTGATTCATGCTAGATCCTCGCAGTGGCATGAGAAGATGTGTGCCGCTCTGTTCAATTCATGTTAGTTTCACAAAGGGTCATGCGGTTTTTAGGTTTGTGATAGGTTCTCGCAGCATCACGGGAAAGTTCATGTGGGTCTTTTTTTTGGGTCAGTGCTAGGTTGGCGACACTAGAAACTTTGGGTCTTTTTTTTTAATCCATACCAGTATCATGCAGTGGGAAGAGAAACTCCATGCAGCTTTTTGTTAGATTTGTACAAGGTTCCCAAAGAGGCACGAGAACATTCCCAGAGGATTATTTTAGATCTATAGTAGTTTTGCATTGTGTCACGAGAAAATGTGCATGTTTTTTTTAACCGGGCTAGGTTCGATTTTTGTATCGATTCGTACTAGATTCGTGCAGCAGCACAAAATCCTTTGTGCCACTCTTTCCGATTTGTGGTAGGTTCACGCAGTGGAATGAGAAACGGTGTACCGTTCTTTTTGATTCATTTTAGGTTTGCCCTGTACCATGTGAAACTTTGCAAGATTTTTTGATTCATGATGGTTATGGGCAGTCTCACAAGAAACTTTGTGCAGGTCTTTTTTTAGATCCACGGTAGGTTCACGATACAAGAACCTTTGTGTGGGTCTTTTTTCGATCCATATTGGTTTCGTGCAGCGGCACAAGAAACTTCATGCAGGTCTTTTTTGATCTGTTGTAGTTTCGTGCAGCGTCACAAGAAACTTTGCATGGTTTTCCACGATGTGTGCTAGTTTTGCAAAGTGACAGGAGAAACTTTGTGCATGCTTATTTTAGAGTCATACTAGTTTTGCGTTGCAGCTCGAGAATCTTTGCACATTTTTTTCAGAACTTTGCTATGTTCGCACAGCATCACGACAATCTTCGCACCGCTTTCTGTCCGATTCGTGGTAGGTTTCTGCAGAAGCATGAGAAACTTGTGCTGTTCTTTGTGCCATTCTTCTCGATTCGTGTTAGGTTGATGCAGTGGCACAAGAATCTTCACACTGCTTTTTTTTACATTCATTCTAGGTTTGCAAAGCAGCATGAGAAACTTTGCACAGCTCTTTTTGATATGCAGGGGTAGTGGAACAGTGGAATGCAATAAAACAGTTTGAAATCTCATAGATTTGACATCCGTGGCTGGCGGAATGGAATTTCACAATTTCGCCCAATACTGGTCATTATTGACCTTCTCTCAGCCAATCAGAACTACTGAAAAGGACTGCATTCCAAACTTCCAGACGTGAGAAGCACTCAAGGAAACAGAAGAAAAAGTGTCTCTGCATTCATGAAACAGCAATAACATTTTCCAGTAATACTTGTTTCACCGACCTTTAATTTGACAAGCAAAATCCCATTTAATTTACCAAAGTTAAACCTACAACATGGAACAACCCTTCCACTTTTGTGCAGCCAAACAGTTCACGTGTACGTTATAATAATGAATGATCATGCGAAAAACTGTTGCTGTTCAATCAGCTTTAAAATTAAAATCTTACCTTATAAACACAATCTTGCTATTTAAATATTGCAAAATAAAACCACATTTAGTTGACCAACACGCTTCATATAGGAGGGGACATTATCGCTTAACATATTGACCATTCTTCAACTTATGGGTGGAAACATTGGGGATTATGGTCCCATGATAATGACCCCTTCTATGGACTATAAAACTGTTATTTAGGAGCATTGACACTACGCTTATTAAGACATTGTCAATTTTCCTATGAGTGCAAGTTATGTTATTTTATGTTATGTCACAGGGTTTTATATTGTGCAACCACTGTCATTGTGATGGCTTCTTGGTGCTCTGGCACCTGTGAGAGAAAGGTTTGGGAATGGTTATTGGGAACAGAGGACACAATACAGAATGTCTTTGCTGTTGTGATGAGGTGTGCAGCCTGTTTTGGCAGGCTGTCTGTTTGGGCATGCCCTAGGTGTATCCTGAGTGAGGTTCTTATGTTGGTTATCTGCTCAAAGTCTCCAGTGGTATGTTTTCTCTTTCTGGTTGTGTGAGTGGACCAGGGATTAATGTATTGTGTTCAAGTGTGTGTGTGTGCGTATGTGTGTGTCTGTATGTGTCTTCATGCAGTATTCTACATACACATATACATGCTCTGCTTTTCATGGCTATGCCCATTGTGTTGGTGTAGAGCGTTATCAGATGTGATTTAAGGAATGGTTGGAAACAGAACAGGTTTAGTAGATAGTTGTTTAGATCCAACAGCATATATATTCATAATGACAACGTAAGCAGTCAAAGCAGACACCAGCAGGAAGTGATGATCCAGAACGTCATAATCAAGCCATCTCAAACAGGAGGTATGCATTGGATATAAAATAATGGAAAGTGGTATTTCCTGCAGCGAAGAAGCAAGCATTAATTGGGGAGTGGGTTAAGACAGGATTTGTTTATGGAGAAATATCTCAATCAATGGGAAACGTCATTAGCTGTTACCTATAGTGTGTGATAAGTCCCTGGCTCTGCCTGGGGTTAGAGGCACTGGTGATCACCGGAGCTGACTGCCATCACCCGGGGTGCAATACTGATCCCAGAGGAGACACATGGAGGATCTCGTGGACCACCCCCCTATTCCTTGGGAGTAAGGCAGGTGGCTGTCAGTGGTTCTTACTGGCTCAGTATCTTCCCACTAAGAAATGTGCAAGGGGAAATATGTGTTGGAACCCCAGACACCCTTTAACAATGTTCTCCACTTAAAGTGTCCCACAGGTAGCATAAGGTATGGAAGCCAGACTGCCGCTGATAGGCATGGTAGATATGAGCCAACAGCATTCATGTAGCAATGTTTGTTTTAGCTGTTAGAGAGGAGCAGCCTGCATAAAGGCAGTCCAACTGTAGGCTCCTGGTGTGTGCTTTTGGAAACAGAGATGATGAATGGGCAAGTAATAGGCTTGTTCAAAACACGCAGCTCCAATCTTGTCACTTCACCAATCACAAGACACAAGTGTATCCATTGATGCATAGGACAGCCAAGGTAGAGGGTCTATGACCCTACAAAAGGACACTTTGGCAGTGGTGTGGGTGAAAGAGTCGGTGAGTAAGCAATAGAAGCAGCTGAAGGAAGAATGGGGTGATGAAAGAGCTAGCCACAGTGGTGTTGAGAAGGAAGAGAGAGATAACTAAGGACTCAGTGGAAGAAAGAGGTGACTAAAAATGCATCTGATAAGGAGATAAGATGAGGTAGAGACGAAGGGAGATGAGTGAGGCGAAGAAGAGAGAGAAGAGTGTATGAAGGGAGGTGGGCAGGATTGAAGGATCTTTTAATCAGGCGACATCTAATTCAGGGGAAATTTTCAGCCTCCCCAAACCAGGCACACACAATTTTCCTTTATTTTATTTTTAGCATTTTTAAAGCACTCACACAGCCCACGGGCATCGAGGTGCTGTCACAGGAATAGATTTTTTTTTTAAATTGCGTAATTGTTTCTTTTGTCTTAGTTGCATTATTTATAACGCGCTTAAACACGCAGGGGTTTCTAAGCACAAACCCGGGGATCGAACCTGTGTTGCTTCGTTTCGTCTTGCTTCCAAGGCGAACACGTTGCCACTGAGCTATCCTCGCAGGGCTTTCATCATGTTCTTTTTATGAATCTGGGACCCCAAATTTAATAACATCGATCCCTTACATTCCCCCCACCCCCTTTCCGGGACATGAAGCACACTGGGTTGAACATAAGGTATATTTATTAATCCAATAGATATAATTCATTACATTTCAAGAAAAACACATTACACTTCCATTAAATCCAATTGCAATGATGAAATATAATCAACACACTAGTCACTTCAGTTTCCAATGCTAAATTTATAGGGATAGAGAATTTTCTAGCACACACATCACCATAGATCTATACATTTAATTCACCCTGAATGCACATGCACCATGGATTGAATGCATGATAGTACAGGAGGAATCTTACACTTGTGAAAAACAACAAATTAGTTTAAAATGTCCCTTCCTACCCGATTCTCTCTACTTCCTAGACATGCCAGAATTTCAGTGGCATTCTATGAATTTCATTGAAAAAGCCTACTAGCGCTTCATGTTTGTAGATGGCTTGTAGAAAAGACAATGAATGTTCAGCTTGCATGTAGGCTAGATTCCCTCCGGTGATGTTTCTTTTAAAGTACTGGCTAAAAGTGTACCTCTCTCACCTTCAATGGGCACCTTAAACAGTGTGGGAATGGGTAGGAAATAATCACCCTCTCCCTTTGGTCTGGAATAACTCAGCTTTAACAACAATATTCTACTTAATGGTATACCCAAGAATTACTTCAGTTTTGTTCTTGTTCTAGGTATGCACACACTGAGATGTCCATTCAACTCTCAAGAATTATTCCATGCTAGACGTCATTATACAGGGAAAGAGTGAGGGAATCTAACTTTAGACACACCATGGGACCTAATCTATAACATATATATTTTTCTAGAAGCACATACACTTCTGTGATGTTCCCTAACTTCTCAGGAATGCACAATCAATTTATATAATCCCACCCCTCAGTACTGATGAATCATAGGTGCCAGGATTTAATCTAATTCCCTTTACAGTATCGCTCCCCACAGGATTGTTTCCCATTTAGATCATACTCACATATGAAGTTTCGTTGGCTTTATCACAGACAGGTGGGCACCCACTTAAGGACTGGTTCAATTCTCCCCCTCTACGAACAGGTGGTCATCAGTCAGCAAGATGTGATTAGTTTTCCTCCACAGCCTGTTGGCTATTCACTGAAGAAGGCCTGAGGCTTTAACTTCTGGTAGTCCTAACTTGCAGGGAAATATTCCAAAATGTGTCCAAAAGGAGAACAATCTATTCCTTTTCTGTTATCAATTCTTCTTTCTCTCCATCAGTCAGTGAATGAGCATCAAATGTTATCTAGAACAGTAACCACACCTTTTGAGGTGTGTATACTTTCTCCAATCCAATTCATGAATGTATATGATTGGACAGTGTTTGAAAAGTGACATCACAGTAGACATACCCCTTTTCAGCCACTAGACATATTAATGAAGAGGGCATTCTTATTGGAGTAACTTCTACAAGCTGTTTCCCTCCCATTTAATGTGATGTCATCTCAAGGATTTCTTGCATTAAATATTGTAACTTTTTAAGATCATAAATTCCAGACATATGTCCACTTTACTAACCCACTCATGAAATGATGCAATTTTCATCATGACAGGACCTATGGATCTTTACTTACAGAATGTGGTTTACAGCTTATTGATACTTTACTGTACACATTATTTTTCACATGTTTTCGGGTCTGTAGATTTTCAGATAATCTTTGTTTTTTCCAGGTATTTACTTTTTCTGCTATCATGAGGGCCAGGGAGACTGAAATATCAGATTTGGCAAAACAGATTGCCGGTCAAGCTGAGCCCCCAATAGTTGGTCATCATGTTAAGCCCATCAAAAACAGATGCAGCCCATACAAAATGTTATATGTAAAAAGCAATAGGGGTGCCCCTTTGTGCGAGCGTGAGTGGGGGCAAGAAATACTGCTTAAACAGAACCGACAAAAGGGTACTCACGCTATGGACAGTCCTAAATTCTGTTGATTATTTAGGTAATATCTCCATAATAATTCAAGGAAAGTGCTAACAGAAAAAGTCACTAAGGGTAAACCAAAGAAGAAGTCCAGAGAGTACTGGCAATAGATTTATTGTTAAGAGCACAGTTTTTTAGTTATTCAGAATTTTTACAAAAGTTAAATGAAGCAATTGAAATAAACGAAGAAAGACATGAAACATAACATTCATCATATATACATAAAATACAAAAGAACAAAATGTTCATCAAATAACAAATTGGATTGTTGGGGAAACTTAGAACAATCCTTGCAGGATACCAATTGTTCCTACAACATAGATGCTACCAGGGTGTATAAAAAATTATCCTGGTAGGTATAGAGAGGGAGTATTCACTCAGCTAAATTTGCATGGTTGTCTGCCATTGTTTGCTCAGGTTTGATAGGGTGCCCAGCCTCCCTGTGACTAAGTTGCAGGTCAGTTGTTATCTTTATGGCTGATGCTTCACCATTTCATCTTTGTGAGAAAGCATGTAATCAGTTTCCACATCTCATTTAGGGGAGGTGGCATGAGTCATAGTTCCGTTCTGGCTTCCTTTAAGGTTGTCCCATTCACCCTTTCAGCTTTTAAAATGTACATTATCCTGTTTCCCATGATTTCACATTTTCCCCAAACAGACAGCAGCATAAAATGCAAATTCGTTTTTCCTTCTTGGAATTGCTGTCCTCTTTCTCCTCAGGTTAAGCAGTTCCCCATTTTAACAAACTTTGCAGGTTATTTTCTGGTACTTGAATTGTTCATCTCAAGTCTTGCCAGTTATAGTTTTATTTGAATGGCTGCAAAACATTACACATATTGTTTGCGCATGTAGTTTCCAAATGCTGTGTACAGGCCGCAGCTTACAAGTTGTTTTTAAAATGACGCCTTCATCTGCATCTTTTCTTTGAATTAGATTTCCCTACAGGATAGACACAACTAAAATAAAGTGGGGGAAGAAGTTTGGGAAATGTCACATCACAAAGGAAAGAATAGGAGTGTGGGGGGGGGGTGGTCTGAGAGAACCTTTAAGTTGGGACAGGAGAAGCCAAGAAAGCACAAGAAAGGAACATCAGTACAGAGGGGGTTTGGAGGAATAATTGGAAAGATCCCTCAAGAGGAATGGAGGAGAGACAAGGAGGTGGCTAGAAACAGATGCCAGGGGGTGGTTGAAGGACAAACCAGCAAGTGAAAGGAGGTTGAAGAAGACCTTACAGAGAGAGGGGAGCTTGAAAGGTAACACCAGGTGGAGGAAATGAGAGAAACTGGAGAGCCAAACAATGTTTGAATGGCATATCAGGAAGAGGTTGGAGGGGATACCACAAGGAGAAAGGAGGGCGGAAGAAAACACCAGAGGACATGAAGTGAAACAACCAAGGAGAAGTTGGCAACATTTCTCAGGAGGGTGGCAGAGAAGAGACTGAAAAGGGTGTATACACAAGACAGTGGCAAAGTGCAATGAGGTACAGAAGGAGAGACAGGTGGGAGAGGGGAGTACAAGAAGCAAGCATGAATACTTTAGGTGCAAGATTATTGAAATCAATAGAGGAGGAAAGAAAGAACATATGTTTGTGAAAGATAGCTAGGACCATGAGAGAGAGGATGGTGGTGGAAGGTGGTGTGGCAGGTCAATTAAAGCCTTGAGGAAAATGCTATTGCCAGCATCATGATGGAAGCTTTGGGCTTTTGTTCACCATTATCCAGCCACAGCTTCGACTCTTTCACAAACCTACAATGTGGGTGCATGTGAGCCTTAGAGACATGAGGAAAGAATTTTCTCCAGAACCGAGGATGAGAAGCCGATGGCCAGAGTCACCAAACTAAGAAAACAGGTAATCAATGTAGGGAACACTTGAGAACCCCAGTACTGTGGCTGTCTGTCAGCTTATCATCATGGGGAGGGGACCAGTATTGGGATTTTCTCAGCTGAAAACATTGAATCCATCCTGTTACTGATAATTCCTCTATGTTGCATTTCTTTACTTTGGCAAAACCCGGTATAATTCCCTTTGGTTATACACAACTCATTGAATCAGCCTAGTGTTGCTCCGACTTGACATTGTAACCAATGATGTCAGTAGTGGGATCAACTGATCATGACATTAGTAAGCTAACCCACTTTACCCTTCACCACCTGCTCCAACCTCACATCATTCAGTTTGGGAAAGCAGATGGGTTTCAGGGAATGTTGTTACCCTCTTGCTCAGGCATTGACCAAGTCAGTGACTCTCTGTTCTTTGTTCTTCCCTATGCCCAGTCATGTACCCAGTCCCTGCATCTTCCACACTCCCAGTTAATGGAGTAGAGATTCATCTCAGGACAGAGTGGATGGAACTGGACAGAGAGAATGGAACTGGAGAGAATGGATGAAGCTGGACAGAGTGGATGAAGCTGGACAGAGTGAATGGAATTGGACAAAGTGGATGGAATTGGACAGAGTGGATGGAATGGGTCATAGTAGATGGAACTGGACAGTGTCGATGGAATTTTTGCCATATACCTGTATATGCCATCTATATCTGTATCCCCATATATACCTGTATCCACCCCTCTAGCCATATATCCGTATGTTGATATGTATGTCCCCACCATCCCATCCACGTGTCTTGTCTCAGGCGCTTCTACAGATAACCACCATATCACACCACTACGCTTACTCTTTACTATACACCATCACTCAAATAGAACACAGCTATACCCCTGATAATTTGGCCTAGTTGTTCATTTACAAATACGACCCCACGAAAACCTCATCACCATAATAAAATACAGGTAGCTGAGCACATCCGAGCCTAGCTGTTCACATAGGCGTTCCTCAGGCCTAACGCAGCCAGAACCCAGTATGGGTGTCCACCCACCAGACTGCACACATCCAACTGATATCTTCAGCAACACACCTATCACTAGAAAGCAGCTTTCATCCATCAACTTCACCAGCTGCACATATACCCGGTGCACCCATGCACCATACAACACTATCTCTCTCCACTGACTTGAACTACGGTTCCCGAGGGCGTTCAACCTACCAGCACTTTGAGGTCATACCAATGATATAAGGTGGACAGAACAAACAGGGACAATCATTTTGAACAGTATTGCCAGCTAAATCTGAGGTGGGTACAAGTGGCACAGTACCACAGGTGGAGGCTCCTATCCTTTGTTATACTTTCAACCTATGGAGGACAGAATCTAGACCTCAGTGATATTCTCGGTTTCTACCCCAGATGACCAGACCCTGATGGTCCGAAGCATGTCAGTTTACCTTGAGAGATATGTAAGCCAACCTGAATGGAGATATCCTGGTGCCTGATATCTAGCAAGATACCACACTGCATGAGGTGGTCGTTTTGCTGGCCAAAGAACTAGCAACAGGCAAGGAAGGTGATATAGGGTCTAAAGGGGTGTCCCAGAAATTCATTCAGGATGAACAGGCCACTGACCATTTGACTGTCCTAGGACAAGTAAAGGATGTAGCATTCGAAACCACCCGATCACCTCTTTGCCCAACATTACTGCTTCAAAGGTTTACATCCTAGGATAATGCCAAGGCCTTCTGCTGTAACTTTGAGTGCTTTCAGAGACTTCCAAACTGGAAAAGGAATGTTTGGTTCAATTTGTATCACACCATTTGACTGAATTCTACAAGTGACATCCCACACCCTTCATCCAGATGGTCAAACCCCATATGATACCCTAACCATGGAATTCTGAAACTTTGAGCGTATGACTGAGAATATCTTCACCAACAGCTATGTGTGATTTGTCTATCGCCCAGGAACAACCCAGACAGTGGTGTCTCAAATCCAGCACATGGTGGAAAAACGGCTGAGGAAATTAACTACGGAGGAATTCAGAGAGACACTCACCATGGAACATTTCATAAAAACTCTGCCATAGAATTGGCAAAGCCTGGTCCACCAACTCACTCAACCAAACTTGGACATGGTGATCCAGATAGCCACAGGCCACTAACGAGCAAAGGAGATCTGTTGGCCTCGGGATGGCAGCCAAGAAACCCCTCAGCCGGAGGCAAGAACAGGGGCTGTTGTGACCAATACCAGAGCCACTGACCAAGGTAGCAGTGGGGGCTGGTGAATTATGTAATTGGAGGGACATAAATGTTTCCCACTAAAATGCATAAGCGACCGAGCACAGTGAGGGGACCGTAATCAGCCAAAGTGGGAAACAGGGTTTCCCCGCACGAAGAATTATATTTAAATAATTGGTTAAAATTGAGCATTTTACAGCATACTTTCTGTCTGTGAAAAGTTCGATCAGATGCCCCACAGTTTGCATTTAATGTTGTGGGGTAACACACACAAATCCAAGCAATGCAAGTAACCAACTGTGCACAGGAGCATTTTCCAACTCATTTAATGTAATGCTGCCCACTATATATGCCAGTATAAAAATATGTTCATACTGGCTGTGCCCATATGTGTTGATGCCGGATACTTCAATACATGCAAGTATAACCATATAACAGCATGCTCCTGTTAGCACTGCCAGAAATAAATTCCATGATGAAGTTTGAAAATATATCCAGACTAGCTGCACCAATGTAGTCCAGTCTAGTAATAACACTGATCATGTTTACTTCAATCTTGATGCCCAGTTGTAAATGGCATTCCAGAGTGAGAAAAAACATAGCCAGACCGCCTGCAGCAACGTGGGTCAGTTTAGCCACATGTCAACACTTGTCATGTTTGCTTTAACCTTAATTCCCAATAGAAAATTCCATGTAACCAGAGTGCAATATTGATAATGATAATATTGTGTTATTTATATAGCAACTTTATCCAAAGCGCTTTACAGAGCACATATTTACATACAATATCACCCAAATGAAACTGGTACTCATGTATCGACCTCGTAAGGATGAAAGGCTGAGTTGGCCTTGCTGGGATTCGAACCTGCAGATCAACCCACTGAGCTATCTTACCGGCATCAGAGGCCTGCTTGCCAGCACACATTTAAACAACCACAAACAAGCCATAGGGCTCAATAGGAATGGGGAAGGAGCTAATAACGGGCCCGCACATTGCGGGCCCGTTATTAGCTCCATGGTCCCTTAACGGGTCCCGCTAAGGCTGGCTGGTAAAATCAGCCGGCCCTGGTGGGACCCGCTAAGGGACCTCGTAATAGGGCGGTAGGGGGTTAACGGCACCGGCATCCTTACCGGTGCTGTTAACCCCCTACCGCCAGGGTTGGAATGACCCCCCTATGTCTGGTTTACCACAGGAGTTTATCCTAGGAACCGACATACCATAATTACTGAGGCTTTAACAAAAACAAAACAACGAACAAGGGTGAACAGAAAAAAACAATCATCAGTGAAAGACTATCAGGGCCATTGGTGGGTTAATTACAGGGAAACTCATGGGTGAGTGAGAGTGGCATGAAACTTTGGGACTTAAGCTTTTTTGGCTTCAAAGCATTTTACCAGAAGAATTTCCTTGGGATGGCCTCTGACAAAAGGGATACATGTATGAAGGTCTCTACCCTTGCTTGTCAGATTTTTTGTGATAACCCATTGTGAGACTCCATATAATTAAGATGCAGTATGCAAACATATGTCTAACATCTAGGGCCTCATTACACGGTAGGCGGTGAGCCATGGCGCTATTAGCGCCATGGCTCATGCCGGTAAAATACCGGCACCGCCTTGGCGGAAAGGGGATTTACCGCCCCATTCCAAGGTTGGAGGGGCGGTAAATCCCCCTTCCACCATTGCCCTTCCCCATTCCCATTTCTGCCCCATAGGGCTCTATGGGAATGGGGAAGGCGCTAATTACGGCACCGCAATTTTGCGGTGCTGTAATTAGCTCCGAGGTCTCTTAGCGGGTTGGATTTTAACGCCTGCAAAAAGCAGGCGTTAAATCCCCCAACCCGCAAAGGTGCCTCGTAGTAAGGCGGTAAGGATTTACCGGTACCGGTATTTTACCAGTACCGGTAAATCCTTACCGCCATCCGTGTAATGAGGCCCCTAGTTTCAAAAATATCAACTTTCTTTAAAGATGACATTGAATTGTGTGACTCCCAGTCCAGCCTCTTCAAAATCGTTTTTGAGCTGCCCTTCCCTTCCCCTCCAAGATGGTGGCAAGATGACTCCACTCTGCTGCCCTCCTTTCACTGATACCCCCTCCACTACCTGGGCCCATTTGACTGAGTGTTCAGGGCTGACCTGTGAGAAAATCCACGAAACAATGTTGACAGTGAGAATAATATGCATTCTTATGCAGTATTTCCATAACTTCATCAAAGTTGTGGGTCAATACAAAAATAAATAAAGCATGTATTAAAATGTTCACAAAAAACACATCACCGCTGTCCTATTCTTGTCAGCTATCACTGGGAGGGCCTTTTGAACATGGGCAATATCCCTTCGGGTGCACAATCTCCATTCCATTTCAGGAAGAGACTGAACCTAAAAAATACACTGGCTCACTATAAATCCTGGAGCATAGTAAGGTTTTCCCGTTTTATTCTTAATTGTCACGTGTCGTGGGCATAGTATTTATTAATGTGGGACCTTTTCACCACACACAATGTGCTTGTTGAAGAAGTCTTCATCATCAATGTCTTCTAGGGCGTGTTAGAAATGCCTCCCAGACATGGACTTTCACAAGGCATTTTAGCTGAGGTTTACTCAACAGGTCTTTATTTGCCAACCAGTAGTACCTGTCGTGTGGGGGTCTAGTGTTTTGTTCTGCGTGAGCGTCATGACTGTGTCATGACGCTCACTTAATAAAAGGGGCTCTGCTGGCGCTGCAAGGGCAGAGCAGCAGAGCCCCAGGAAGTGGCAACTTGTGTCTGTGTTCTTGTGTCTTGGGGATTGCCACGTGGTCGTGGCCTTGTGTGCAGCGTGGCCCGAGTGTCCTCGGAGCCGCGGCTGCTGGTGACCGGGGGTGAACCCCCCAGACTGCTACCACTGCGCCCGGTGATCCGGGCGCCGTAGGGTGTTCCCCTACCTTAGATCCGCCGGCTGCCCCCCGGCACATCTGTCTTGTTGGGTGTTCCCGACGGCATCTGTGGGCTGCCCCGGGGACCGGAGGCAGCCCCCAACAGTACCTCACAAGTGTGAGGGATGTCACGTCCAATTTTCCAGGTCATGAAAGTCTTCAGCTCTCTCAATCAACTGATTTATGTGTGGCACTGACCTCCTTGTTAATATCAATGTTCACAGGTAGTACATGGAACTTAATGGAAACACAATTACTGAACTGTCCACACAGAAATATTGCATGTAATCACTTTACACATACACATACTACATGTTTACCTCCTCAGATTACAGCTCCACTTCCTGTTTACATTGTTTCTGATTGTAAAATCGGAAATCTAAGTACCAGAATGCAAAGAAAATACGAATATTGCATAAGCACCAACAGATTGCCACCAAATATTGCATGTTGGCAGATACAGTACACTACTGTGTCTGTCCTGTAGAAACATTCAACACAAATGCAGCACAACCCACGCACAACCGCCTATATCAGCCCAGTGCAACTGGAAAGTATAATTCACATCACAGTCCACCATTACCAACTGAGAGCTTGCAGAGCACAGTAGATGATTGTGTCTTTAACTGTTATCCCAGGACAAGAGGACATCAGAGATCTGAGCTGGGTCATGGTTTGCCAGTACATTCCTTTATCAGTGAGTCAATACATTCACAGATGTGCCCAACACCACAGCAAAATACTTTTTATGTATGAGTATGTTAGTTTTTAAAACAGAGAGATTTTGGGAGGTGAACTGTGAGAACTGAATGTGCTCTTTGACTAGCATTAAGGTGAGTGAGATTTCGGCATGAGGAGGAAGAAAGCAAAAATTGTGAGTCTGCCCTCTTGCTATAAATAAGGATGGTTGGCATGTATGGGCAACCCTACTTCCTACAGTTTACAATACAGCAACATTCAGCACACCCACCTGCTAGAGTATACAGTACAGCACGTACCCCACACAATGCTTAATTGTCCTCTTCTATGAATGTGTTTTCTCACTCATGTGACAGTTGATGGGAGAGTGCATTAGGGAATTACAGAGAGTGATGAGCCATTACTTTATTTCTGTAGTGTGATACCAAGTGTAAAGTATTGCCCTCAGTTTGGATCTCATCTCTGCTCTTATGATTTCAGGCATTGCAGGTATGGTGTGTAGGGTTGCATGCACAACCAATAACGTGTATGGTCCTTTTAGTGAGGTAGCAAGGGAGGAGGTACACCAGGTTTATAAACATCTGGGAGTTAATTTTCATGAATAGTACTGATTTAAGTCCATCCATATATTTTTGCCACCTCAATAAGGGCCTAATGACAGGTTTCAATCCATGTAGACAGAAATCCCTGATGTGAACAGGTGCAAACACGTTGCAATATGCCCCCCTCGCCCTACAGCAGCCTAAGACCACAATTTAGAGGCATGAAATGAAAAACATGACCCAAACCATAGCATACATTTAAAAAAACAGACACCAATAGAATATGCAAAATTGTAAAGTGTTAAGGAAGAAGTTAGGAAATTGATGTGACCAAAAAACCCAACACCAAACTCAAAGGAAATCAATTAAAAAAGGTGTCCAAACCATTTTGCAGAGAGAGATGGCCTCTCCTCCTTGTTTTCTAATTAGCTGGTGTGGTGTTATGTCGGAATAAGGAGTCAGACACAGTAGAAGGCCTAACTTCCCCTATCACTAGAGGGGGTACCCTACCTATCTAAAGAAACTAAAGGTGCTCATCAATTGTCATGAAGTTCAAAAGAAAATTTGTTCTCCATCCAAATTACCATATCTGGCCCTGCCAATAATTCTAACTAACTTAAATTAGACCAAGGGAAAGATTTTGTCTTCGCCTAGTCTCTGCAGTACATTAAATAGTCTCTTTAATCTTGAATAATACAACCTCTGGGTGGGGCAGATAGTGTCTGCAATCAATTATTGTAGCACCTCAAGAACACTTTTCTCTCTGGTACTTTCTATGGACCCTATTTTAGAATGTCTTCCACAGTTATACATCTTGATACTCAGATTGTTACTTGTAGTTTCCTCCCAGGTCTCCCCTCCAGGAATACTTGAACAGGGTTTTCCTTCTAAACTCTCATTATCATAGGTTTTCAGTCTTAAAGTGTCTCTGTTAATAATTATACAACAGCTATGTGGGTTCAGCATCTCTCTTCTAGGCTTTTCATTTCTTGGTTGACATTGTTGCTTCTTTGATAACTCGTCCTGCGTACTTGGACGAGGTTTCAGCTTCTTACAATGACTATCTTCCCCCTATGGATTACTCATTTTCTCCAACTCCCATCACATACTTTTAGCCCTGCTTTCTCATTCTTGTGACTGGGATGATTTTTCTCTGATAACGATATCAAATGGGCCTCCTGCTTCTCCCGGTCCCCCAGATGCCTCACTATTGGTATAGGCCAGTGGTTGGCCTTGGCTCTTGCTCAGGATGGTTTTCTCTTGCACTCTGCTTCTAGTTTTCACCTTCTCGGGTCCACGTCAGACACCTGCTTTGTAGTGGTGTTGCTGATTGTAAGCAACCTATGTTTCCCGTACAGGCGGTATAGGAGTTGCTCCTGGGGTGTCCTACCCACCACATCCAGCTCGTTGTCATGCCACCACTGTATTGCTTGTACCTCTCTCAATCAATCTTTTGTGTCTGCATACACCAGTTCTCTGGCATTTCTTACTCGTGTTCTCCCTCTCTCTCTCCAAGTCGCTGGCTTAGCGAGCAGCTTGTGCGCTGCCTCCAGCTGGCGAAATGATGTCTGGGGGCTTCCCCTGCACATAAGGCTCCTCCTATTTCTTCCTCCTCGTCACAGTTAAATATGCGTCTTGTTTTAAAGAGACATCTTCCTTTTCTTGTGCATCTGGGTTTAACCTTGTATTGCCTTCAGCTAAAAATAAGGATGCTACATTCTTCAGTTTACCAGATAATCACATGAATGCAACTAAATGTGTTTGTCTATGGAGTTCCTCACAGGAACGGGAGTCCTTGCCTTGTCCACAAAGGGGGAGTCTTCACTGGTGAGGTCCCACTTGCCTCGACCCCTCAGGAGGGTTTTGTGGAGTGGGCTCTCCTCCCTAGCTTCACAGGGGGGATCCCCCTTGGGGAGAAGGGATGAATACCTGTGATTTGTCACAATGGCTGTTAGTCTTTTGTAAAAAAAAAAATATGTATGTGGTTGGATATTGTAGTATGGTGTCAGCTGTCGACAGATGTTTCATATACATGGAATGTTGCTGGATGTGAGATCATGGAATGTGAATAAGAATGTTACGCATTAAGTAGGCAGTTAAGTGAGCAGTTGTTTCTACTGATGTTTGGAGATTGACGGAGTGGTGTCCGTGGGGTGCTTATTTGACTCCACAAAAGATACTCAAGAAACTTCTTGTAGTACTTTATTATTGCTTACTTCATCTGGTGATGAGGAGGGCACTTCCAAACCTCCAGGTACCCCACAGAACTTCTAGATTTCAGCGGGAAGATGCATCCATAGCTCTACACTGTGTGCATGTACTTCCAACCTTGTGATTCATGTGACTAGAACTACACAAATGGGTCAGAGCCAAGGTTGAGCCAGCTCACAGAAACAAAGTGAGGGACAAGGAACAAACTGCATTGGAAGTGAGGGACGAGCTGCAGTACATGGCGAAGTTGAATCCCCGCAAGTAAGAAGCTAGGGGAGGAATTTACTACGAGAACAGCAACATCGTTTCCCTGGTCGCGCCTTGAAACACTTGTGTATAGGCGCGTTACAAATACCATATCATATCATATCATATCTGGTAATGCTTCCATGCTTCTTTAGATAAAGGAAAGCACTGCACACCGTTGTTTACTTGCGGCAGCCATTTTAGGCACTGTTTACTTATCATACGTTACTGTGACAACCAGTCACACAGAGAATCATACTTTAAGTAAAGGATTCAACTACAAGTGGAAAAGCACATGTTGCAGATTGTGTGCAATACACACTGTTAAACAATTTAAAGAGTTTTCATCAAGGCTTGTAATTTATTTCTTACAACACTGTAACAAATGCAAGGGGTAACCATTCACCCCCTCAACCAATTTTAGCCATAGCTGAAGATCCTCTGATTCAATGGAGAGAATAGAAAGAGTATTGGAGCAACTATAGGACAATTGAAAATGAAAATATTACACCAGCTAAAAGGAAAAAAAATACTTTTACACTCTTTGGGTCCTGAAGGACCAATAATCTACGGAGAATGAGCACCATTGAGAATAGGTGAAGGGGATGGATTTGATAATTATAAACACGTGTTAAAAAGTTTGTATATAAACCATTATCCTAAAACAAATGTGGGAGTAAACAGGTAGTACTTTTATACCAGAAAGCAGGAACAGATGAAGCAGTTGATGACTACCTTAGTGTGCTCGCAAAATTGGCAGTTACATATAACTTTGGAATAGGACCAATAGCAATGTCGTGCAGGAAATTCTTGGATGTGTGGCGATCCCTCTCTGGAAGATACAATTCCAGTTGCAATAAAGGTACAGCACACTATGATTTGCACCAAAGCAGGAAAGTAACAGCTGCCAAGACCAAAGAGGGGAAAGAGACATCAGTGAATTGTAAGGAACACAAAAATAAGGATTACAGTAAAGGAGGTAAATGAAATGAAATTAAATTATATTCTATTTATAACACGCCCATTCACAAGTGTTTCAGAAGAAGCTGTACAATTAGAGAATACGAGCATAATCAGTGGAAAATGCTATTGTTGTGGTCGAAGAGGGCATTATGCTAACTCTCAATGCTGTCCAGCCTTAACCAAGAAATACTCCAATTGTGGATTTTTAAGGTCATTGTGTTATTGTGTGCAAAAATTAAAATCAAGGAGGTCAAGTAAAATGGATTCAAGAAGGTGAAGAGGATAATGACAAGGATGAGCAAGAAATGGAAGTTGTCCCCATAGTATGTGGTAGCAAAAGGAGTGCTCCTATAAGCGCATTTAAAATTGACAACTTAAATACAGAACTAATGGTAGACTTGGGTTCGCCATACACCATCATCACAAAGGAGAGATGGAAAGAATAGTGCATGAAAGGATATAAATCAGAACTGAAGAAAAGGTATATAAGAAACCCTGGAGCATTTGAAGGATCTAGGATTAAATTGATGGGTTACCGTATGACAATCATTGACAATCATTGATTTTAAAGGGAGACCAGCAGAAGTAAAGGTGAATGCTGCTAAGAAAGAGGTGAATGTTTTAGGTTGGCAAGATCAAACTCAGTCCTGGGAGAATAGAACCTATATCAATTGTATTGTGAAATGGAGTAAATACTGTCCAGTATGCACAAGGTAAAGAGAGGGAAATGTTTCCTGGAGTGTTCACAGCTAATATAGGAAAATTAAAGGGATACTCACATAACATTGAGCTTGAATATGGTATGAAGCCCATGGTACATAATGTGAGACCTACACCCATTACTTTAAGAGAAGAAGTTAAGAAAGAACTGGGTAGACTTAAAAGGGAAGGTATGATTGAAGAAGTGGATTCTTCAGAGTGAGCTTTCCCATAGTAGTGGTAAAGAAGGCAAATTGTAAGGGCAGGGTTTTCATGATCTTAAAGAATTAAATAAAGTGATTGTGGTAGAAAAATATCCATTACCAGTTATATCAGAAATGTTGATTTGTGTAGGTAATGCTGACATGTTTTCCACAATTGATTTATCAGCAGCACACCACCAGATACAGTTACATGCAAATCATGGAAGTATGCTACATTTATAATACCTTTGGGATAATATCACGATACATACCATTTGGTTTAGCGTCACTGGCTGCAGTGTTCCAAAGGGTAATGGCGCGTCTGTTTTCCAAGATGATATTTTGGTGTATGGACTGGGTGAAAGAAAACACAATGAAAGATTACGCAAGGTGTTGGGAAAGCTTGAGGAGAAAGGTTTCACAGTGGAATAACGCACATGTAAGTTTGGGAAAAGAAAGAAAGGATTACTTAGGGCACACCTTATCCAAAGGAGGTTATAAACCTAAGTTCAAAGCCATGGAAGCAATTGAGAAAGCACCTTACCCAAGCAATAAGGAAGAGTTGCACTCATTCTTAGGGTTAGCTGAGTATTATAATACATTATTTGAGACATTTGCAGCTATCACCCACCCTTTAAGGGAACCTATGAAAAAAGATATTAAGTTTGAATGTATGGATAAACATAAAGGTGCTGTTGACTGTGTAAAAAGGTGTTTATGTGAGGCTCCTTTATTGGGAGGTTTTGTTCCGGGCAGAAATCTATCATCACTGTGGACGCTAGCTGTAAGGGTTTAGGTGCAGTGTTATCACAGAAGGATGGTGATCAAGGGAAAGTGTATATGTTTGCGTCCAGAGCAGTGACAAGAACTGAGGCGAGATATACAGTGATTGAAAGAGAGTTGTTGGCTTGTTGGTGGGGTGCGGGGCATCATAGGCAGTACGTATGTGGTGACAAGTTTTTAATAAGGACTGACCACAGACAATTAGTGGAGGTTTTGATGGTCAATGGTAAAACAAGGGCCATGCTGAGAATACCAATTTTGAGTTTGAGATTGGTAGAGTATAATTATGAGGTGGAACATTTGTGAGGCAAGAAGAATTCTGTTGCTGATTTGCTGTCTTGCATGCCAAGGGAAGAATATATACCTAATGAGGAGTTTAAGGGAATGGAGAAACAAGTGTGTGGTGTACCAATGGCTTTGAATGAAGAAAAATGGAAGATGCAAATCAGGCAAGATGATTTGTTGGGGATTGTAAAGAAATATGTTGTCAGAGGTTGGCTGGAAAAAGAACATGTTGATGAAAGGTTTGTTGGGTATTACATGGTTAAGGATGAATTGTTTATTGAGAATGATTGGGTATTGAGAGGTTCAACGGTGGTACCTCCAGAAAAAAAGAGGTTGCAGATTGTACAATTGGCACATGAAGGTCACCCCGGTATTACGGTGACTAAAAAGAAAGTGAGAGAAAAATGTTGGTGGCCAGCAATGGATATTCAAATTGAAAGTATTTTTCAACACTGTGTACCATGCAGCAACTGTGATAAGAATATGAAAACTAGAAAGTTATCTTTGATGCCCATTCCTGTACCTGAAGGACCATGGTTAGAATTAAGTATTGATCTTCTAGGACTGTATGTAGGGTTAAGACATGCTAATCGCTTTTTGCTTGTGGTGATTGATAGATACATATGTTGGCCTGAGGTGGCAGTGGTAGATGGAGTGACATCAAGGAAGGTTGTGGAGTTTTGGGATTTCTTTTTTAGAACGAAGGTGTGCCGAAAGAAATATTGAGTGACAATGGTCCCCAATTTGATTCTGAAAAAATAAGTAAGTTTGCTACATAAATCCGTTTTTATTGGAAATATTCATCAGTTTATCACCTGGAAACCAATGGCATGGTGGAAAGGCTGAATAGGGTGGTGGGTGAATGTATACAGGTGGCTGTAGCAAATGTTCTAAAATGGAAGGAATGTTTAAGTGATTTGTTATGCAGTATGAGGGTGACACCGCATAGTGCCACTGGTGTGTCCCCCTTCCAGCTTATGAGAGGCATAGAGCCTAGCAGCAAGTTATCACCTTCATGGATGAATGGAAGATTAGGCATCAAGAGTGTCAGTGAAGGTTTTGTGGCTGAAACAAATGTTGGCTATGCAGAGCAAGGAAAAAGAGTATCATGATAGAAAATTCAAAGGTAGCTTTAAGAGAGGTAAGGTGATGGAAACAGTGTTGGTTGGTGATTTGATAAAGGTTAAAAAGAGCAAAGAATGTAGAAAAGGTTTATCTGAGTTCTCTGGTCCCATGAGAGTTGTCCACTGTTTTAGAAGTGCTGTTAAGGTATAGGATGGCACGGTCTGGAATCTTAGTAAGACTGTTAAATATAAATATGGTGTGGTAGCATGGTGAAAGAACATGCAATCCTTGGAGTTATGAGTTTTGGAGAGAAGTTGGTGGTAATAGGAGAGATCGTAATGAAACTAATGATGATAGTGTGACCTTAAGTAGTGAAAGGTTGACTGAGAGAAGAGATGGTGAAGTTGATGGCCAAGCGAGGAAGAGTGGAAGGAGTAGCAGTTACCCAAAACATTTAAGGATTTTGTTGTATATAGAAAATGAAGAATGTTGTGGCATTTGGCTTATGTAGAGAAGAATATATAAATTATTCCTTGTTGCTATTTTGACAATTTTGTTGTTTTGTTTTTTAGTGTATTATTTCTTTTGGGGGGATGTATAGTATGGTGTCAGCTGTGGTCAGCTGACAGATGTTTAGTATGCATGGAATGTTGTGAGGTGTGAGGTCATGGAATGTGAATAAGAATGTTATTGTTTAAGTAGACAGTTAAGTGAGCGGTCCTGCTGCTGGTTGGAGGTTGACAGAGTGGTGTCTGTGGGGTTATTCATTCTTACTGATGCTTATTTGAGACTCCAAAAGAAATACTCAAGGACCTTCTTGGAATATTGATTATTGCTTACTTCAGATATCAATGAGTTTTGAATATGTGCAATTTGATCCCTGGACTGATTATTTGAACATGTCCTGGGCAATTCTGCAGATGGAAGGATTAGTGCCAAGTGAGCACACATAAACTTTTGAGCAACCATCTCCACATAAGTAGGACAACCCTTGCCCCATATGAAGTAAACCAAGCTGAACATTCAAATGAAAGACATTTCAATAAAGAGAATATGCATATCTCTTCATAAAATGTGAGCTTTTGCACACCAAGTAAACCAATCACATTGTAAGATACAAAGTCAAGCACGTTATAAGGCCTTTGCCATGATCCTGAAACAAATCTTCCAAAACATCACATGAAAGCTATGGTATCCTGTTGGACGTCCAGGATTTCTCTGGCCCAGGCACTAATTACAATAAATATCAAGCGATGAAGGTAACTGGACTGGACAAAAAGAAGTTACGTGCCGGGTGTGCAACTCGAAGACCAGTGTGACTTGGGCTACTCAGTTAGAATATTTACAAATGTGAAGATGATCCTTCTGACACTTTTAAAACTGGTACCCACATACAGTAAAGTTAAATAATGGCATAAAGCAGCAATTTGGATTCTGTAGTAATTAAAAAGTGTGACAGTTTGTGAAGAAGGAACTGAAAAACGATGTTGAATTTCCATAGGCTCCAAACCTGGGTGCATTTATTCCTGAATC
The DNA here is from genome assembly GCF_040938575.1 of Ambystoma mexicanum. Classification (NCBI taxonomy): domain Eukaryota; kingdom Metazoa; phylum Chordata; class Amphibia; order Caudata; family Ambystomatidae; genus Ambystoma; species Ambystoma mexicanum. Next base: position 724,291,324 of record NC_090924.1, read on the forward strand.
AATTGTATGCCGTCAGAAGTGTAATGAATGTGAGTTGGACATCATTTTGAACAAAGAAACGACCCATCCTGCATGGTGGAAGCTTTGGCATTGCATGTGCTGGTAACTAGTAGATCATGATGAGAATTCATATGCTAACAGGGAAGTGAATGCACAACATAAGATACCTCTGCTCCAGGTTGGCATATTCAATTGACAAAAATGACTTTCCAAGACAAAATCATTTTAACTTCCTGTTAATTTCTTAGACTTAAATGCCACTGGATGATTCTTACTCTGGTCGTTCTCGTTTCAATACTGTCCTAATAAATCTATCTGAGGGATCGGCTTTTACAAAGAATGGTTAAGAGGTGGTTGTCTGACAAAGGATCCGGTAAACTGTTGAAAAGTGGACGATGTCATTTGTGTAGTACTTAAAGGATGTGGTTAGTGTGGTGTTTTGCATTATTGCAAATATCTAATATATTGTCCAAACAGCCAATGAGATAGTGTTTAAGAGGTCGGAAAAAGCATGGTTCATGAATCTCTTGAACACAGAGGGATCAATGGAAAGCCCAGTGGATGTCACTATGTCTCCAAACTCTAGGTTGAAAAGCCATGTTCCACTTGTCTCCCACCCTATCCTAGTCATATGATAACATCCACAGCAACCTTGTTTGTGAGTACCATGGAAATTTGAAGAGATATATAGATGTCAGAGGCAAGGTGTAGATATCATATATTGCAATGCAATAAAATCCCTGATCGGAATCGGAAGCGGCCTCTTGCGATTTTGGTACGAGTGGGTGCATACGAGGTGCGGCTTGATTCCTGACTGTCTGCTGCCATAGTACGCTGGTAGTAGGACGTTGTGAGGTCCTTTCCTCTAATCGGCAGAGCCGCGGCGGCTCATTGAGTTTACTCTACCGAACGCGGATGCGGGACGTGGCATGTAAGATACCGCCTGAGGAGGACCCCGCTCCGCTCCACTGAGGAATTCACCCCTGGGGGGGCGGCAAAAGGGCAAAACGCAGGTTAAGGGGCGCAGAAGAGTGCTGCGCCTGATACATGCGGCGGGACCCTGCAGGCCTGATAACCCAGAATCCAGATTGCCAGACTATCAGGATCAACGGGTAAGAGAACTGTGACTGCCCTGCACCCTGTTTCCTGCATCCTGAGTCCTACGCACTGCTTGACAGGCGACCACAAGCTTAATGAGCTGGACCTAGGGTGTGTGTTTTTTTGCTCTATGGGCATAAGCACTTCATTACTGGTGCTTACTGAGTATGATCAGGGGGAGGTACTGAGAAAATCTGGGCGGAAGGTGAGGTGAGGTGAGACAGGTTTCCTGCCTGCCGCAAGTAGTGCCCTACCGAAGTAGTAAGCTACTACTCCTACTTATTTCACTACATTCACACTACAGGGTGAGTGCCCTGAGTAGACAGTATCTCTATAGCGTATCACTTATTGCTTATCTTCTACCAAAGCGTTCCAAGGTAAAACTGATAGAAGGTGCTATAGGTAACTCTGAATTGAGGCAAAGTAGACAAAACTGTAATACGACGGGGAGACTGCGGGAAAAAATCCTTTGATCCCTGGGACTAAACAGTACAGTTGAGAACGCTGCGTGTTACTGGCTACTGTCCTTGTAGACAAGGTTTCTCTTCCCACGGTGTGAAGCCAGTTGATTCTATATATTCAACAAGTGAAATCTACGGCACATCACTGGTAGAAGTGATACCTACCATACTTTGTGGGACTGTGTAAAGAAACAGACTGAGAGAGAATGACCACCTATTCTACGGGCCCTGGATACAATCTGCGCAACACTAAAGAGAAAGATCCACTGCCGGGAATTGATAACAAGATGGGTAAAGGCAAAAAATTACTCCCGGTAACAACGGGAGGGATTACTTCCTTTTTCCATCCCAATCTCCCAGTTGAGGGCAACCCTCCACAAGATCAATGTGTTATACCTCAGATCGATCTGGATAATCATTCTCTGGAACAGACTATAAATGAAGAGATTGACAATAACTCATTACTCGATATGTGCATCTCAATACAAAGGCAGATGACTCCAGCAGTTACGAATATTGCGGAAGCACAGGCTGTGAATACCCAGTCGTCAAGTTTGACGCAATCACCAAACGGGGCAGCTAGGTTATTCGCATCACCGAATCTGGAAGCACTGGTGGACCAGTCTGAAGAGGACCTATCAAATGACTTCTACACCTCGATGGGTGGGTTTAAAGAGTTGCAAGCATCAGTGGCGTTATTGCAATTTGCCCTTAAAATATTATTAAAAATGTGTGGACGCATTTTGGAAAATACCAACAATATGGCTATGGTAAATGAAGCAAACCGTGATGAGATTGATAATGCAGAGAATAATTTGTCAGATGCAATGGCTATGGTGGAACCAGTGATTAATGCGAACTCGGTGCAAGATATAGAGGAGCCGACTAACTCTGAGATCTTTTTCTCCCGAAAGCAGAGGAGAATGCCCAGAAGGGCAATCATGAAGAAGAGACCGTGTGCTGCAGCCGCAATATCACTATCTCCTGCACCTATTCAAATCACAAAAAAAGTTAGAAAAAAAGTGACACAGGCAAAGAAACGCAAGCTGGTGACAGAGGGTCGCCTAACCAGCTGGTTGATTCCGGAAAAGCCCAATGAAGTTAATAGTGCTGCAGAAAACTCTATTGTCTTACCAGATTCATTCATGGAAGAAGACCTCGACAAGATCTCTTCCACTCCTCGAAGTAGAAGTATGACTTCTCCGAGAAGAGAGAATGTCAGCTTAACTACAAAAGAGGCTGAGATGACTCAGGAGGGAATCAAGAGGAATATTTGCATTATTAAGACCTCTATCAAAAGAATGAATCAGACTGGCTCACAAGAACTGAATTACTCACTAGACTACACTCAATTTCTCAATTGAGAGTTTTAAGATCGGAGGACTTTGAATTTATTGAACCTCTGACTTGTGTGAATACTAACGTTTCTGCTATTCACTGCAAATTCCATGCTACTATACAGCTATTGAGATCTTATAAAGACAATCTAGTAGAAGTGGATGTACAATTGGATGCTGATCCTGGAAAGGAAGACCATATTTGTCCCAGAAAGAAGATTGTGGAGATCAAGAATAACACTCCAATTCCAGTGGTAACGAAAGAGAGATCTCCGCAGATAGAGGATATTCAGAACGCTTTGAAGTGGGTGGTGGAAGGATTACCGGCGGTCCTAAACAAAGATTGAAGTTTTGCTATTATGTCCTGGAATTGTAGGGGTTTTAACCATCTCTTTCAAACAGGAGGCTCATTAACTTTAATGACCAAATTCCCCTGCTTTTGTTTACAGGAAACATGGTTAACCTCTCAAGTTGTGATAAATGGATATACAGTTTATCAATCGCTGGCAAATAAGGGGCTATGGGGAAGACCTTACGGAGGCATGATTGTGGGAATTAAGCATAATGTAAAATCCCGCCAAATTGAGTCTAACTTAGGTGAATGTGTGATTGCTGTCAAATTTGAATTATGGTCTGTGGATCACATAGTAAACATCTTGATAATTACTCTGTATTCCCCACCTGGTGCAGCCCACACCGAAGCAATCCAAGAATCCTTGCATGAGACTTTGATTAAATGTTCTATTAAGCAGGGAAACACATTGATTGCGATTATGGGGGACTTTAATTGTCACATGGGAGGAGGTAAATGGTCTACGAGCAATCCTTTATTAAGGGCTGAGAGTAATATGTGCCAGTCGAGAACTGACACGGAGGGATTGCAATGGTTGAGCTTTTTCAAATTCTGGGATATGGAAATGATTACTGGAAGATCGATGGGGGACAACCCAGGTAAAGAAACCTGACGGAACGGTATAAGTAAGAGTACCCTTGATTATATTTTTGTTACCCCTGAACTGGCGGTGATGGTTGGAGACTTTCTTGTATTAGAGAACGAGTGGAGTGATCATGCTTCACTCTCACAAACAATTACCCCATACATAAGTAAACATGCATTTAAATCTCTGGGTACTCTGAGGGTGAACCATGCTGCCACACGTATAAGCTGGTCAGAGAAAAACATAGCTAAAGCGGCTCTCCATCTAAGGGAGACAAGTCAACCAGAGATTGATATTTTCTGGGAAATGACAATAAACAATAGAGAGGCCTGGATAGTAACTTTCTCAACTAAACATGCTACTGTAAACATGGGATTAGCATGGTCTAAGCAAAAGAAGACAAATGGGTATCACTCAGAAATCAAGGATGCTAAGAGATTACTTAGAATAGGAATTCGCAAAGCTAAGATCTCTTTTCCCAATATGCAGTCATTCCTTATATCGAGTAGATTGCTTAAGAATAAGTATAAAAGGTGGATTAAACAAAAAAGACATCTAAACAAACTTAAGCAGTGGCAGGACACGGTGCGTACATTGTGTGCTAAGAATACGCGCAATATCTGGGCAATCCTTGGGGAGGCTCGGGGCAATAGGACAATCTCTATGATTAATCCTATTAGTGCCCTGAGATGGGAAACATTTTTGTTAGAGCGCAACATTGAGACGGATGACAAAGTCAACCTTATAAGGAAGATTATACCTCCTGTGCCTCCATTCTCGATTTCTATTAATCAACTTATTGACAAAATAAAAGTATTAAAATCATCTCGAGCCCCGGGGCCAAATGGCTTGGCAAATATAACTTTGAAAAGCAAACCGAGGTTCTGGGCAGAGCTGTTAAAAATCCTGTTTGACAAAGTCTTCCGTGAAGGTAAAATACCTGATTCATGACGTAAGGCAATACTAATCCCCATACATAAAAAGGGAGATAAGTTAGAGCCAATGAATTATAGACTATTGTCCATGTTAGATTGTACTAGCACAATTTTCGCTAGTTTCCTATTAAAAGAACTTCAAACCTGGATCGATCAAAAAGGTCTTCTATATCGATTCCAGAGTGGTTTTAGGCAAGGCTACTGCACTACGCATAATTTGTTTATTCTTAATACCCTGCGTATGAATGCTAGAAGTAAGGGGAATCCGCCGATATGTGCTTTATTTGTGGATTTTAAAGTAGCTTTTGACAGAGTAAGAAGAGAGCTGCTTTGGGCTAAATTAGAACTGCTGGGATGCCCGGAAGGACTAATGTATTATCTCAGACTCCTACATGATAATAACACGGTCTGCTTAAAACTTGATACACAGGGTAATATGACTGCTCAAGTTGTACAAAATCGGGGGGTCAAACAGGGGTGTGTCACTGCACCAACACTATATAATTTATTTGTGTATGATTTCCCTTTAGTTTTTGACAAGGCAAATAATTGTGCCCCACGAATTGGTGTGGACAGATGCCCGGTACTTGCCTACGCTGACGATCTTGTCATCCTCGACCACACATTTAGTGGTCTGCGACGATCGGCAGAAGCTCTCTGGGCATATTGTAAAAATAACGTGTTGGAAATTAACCTGGAAAAGACTCAAGGCATGGTCTTCTCTAACAAAAAGATAGCACGTGTAAGACTTGAAGTCCTGAAATCGATCATATGCTATACTCTTTCCTATAGATATCTAGGCATTGAGTTTGAAATGACTAATGATTACGTGCATTGTGTCCAAATACGTAAAATTAGGGCAGCTCAAATAACAGCTTTAGTCTATCGTTTTACTCTAACTCATGGGGTATTTAGCATCTGGGCTGCGCGGCTCTTATTCCAACAGGTGTTCACACCGATGATGATATATGGCCTTGAGGCCCTCCAAAAAATTGATTTAAAGTGGCTACAGGTTGTGGAGGGTAAATTTTGGAGAAAAGTGCTGGGACTCCCAACTTGTATTCCTATGGCCATTATCCGACTGGAGTTGGGGCTGTTTTCCCTGAAATCTATGGTACTTAAGAAAAGGACAGAATTCTATTTGAAACTCAATAGTACCTCTGGTAATCAATTACTGGTCTCACTGTGGCAAGAATTGTGTATGGAATCGAATAGATCGACCTTAAAAACCAGTACTGGAAATGTTATGCATATGATAAACTGGAACTGTAGCCAGGAGATATTTACCCCAGCTGCCAAAATTGCTCTGTCAAAGAAAGTTGACTTGGCTGATTGGATTAACAACTACACTCACCTAGAACAGCTGAGAAAATACCAATTCGTTAAATACATTTTATATACATATAAAAAACCTCAACATTATCTAAATCTATGTCCAAGCATCAGACTTCGAAGATTTATATTACTGGTTCTTGAAAATACTGGTGTAATTAATAAAGTAAGGATTAAGGAGCGATGCTGTAGATTATGTGAGGACAAAGTTACACTTGAGACGGGGCGACATGTTTTGACTTGCTGCTCAAAAATGATAAACATATACTCTAGATATTATGGGGAGTTTGTGCATAGGATTGAACACACTCGGGAGGAAATCTTCTGGTGGCGTATCTTGAATTCCACAAAACGGAAAGGTTTAATAGCAATGTACAATGTTTGGTTAGAGATTGAGAAAAGACTGGATATCTCCATTTGAGCTAAGCGGAATGATAGGTAATGGCATAACTTGTATATACACCCAGAGGTAGAAATACAGATTGGTTATTCATTGATGTACATAAAAGAATGTTTTAGAAATGATCTTACTGAATGCATTTTAGGCACTTTTATATAGTTTTATATAGTTCTTAGCATGTTTTTATTTTAATTATGAGAATTAATTATGAATTTGTAATTTGGCTTCTTTTTTTTAGTGGATAATGTATATGTATAATATGTAAGATGTGAAAAGTTTATTTATAAACTGTAACACATTAATAAATAAAATTTAAAATAAAATAAAATCCCTGGTACTCAATTCATGGATGCAATTCAAAGATATACTTTTTGCACACACATAATTGAGAAGCATCTTCTTGAGACAGTGATTCAACAATTAGACTTTTGTTTAGATTTACATGTTATATTTTTGTGTGTTGTTAGTTTGTACATCCATTCAAATGTAAGAACACTAGGATCTAAATCAATTGCTCTGGCATATTCTTGGTGAGAAGTTTGTTATTTGGCTTCTGGGTCCATAAACATGATATGTTGGTGGTATTACTTGACAATTTTTGCATATCAAATGTGGTACTTTAATGTTCATCGTGTCTGGCATTCTGACGATAATGATTTAAGAATTGCTCAGATGTAAGAAATAGTGTATGAGCAGAGCATAACAGTTAATAAATGCTTTATGCAACTGAAGTTGAGGCAGACCAGCAATTATCGGAAAGTGAGAAGCTTTACAAATAATGATACTTCCAATGTCTATTGAATAACTCAACCAGCAGTGAGACGTTTCCCGTCAGCTACTTCTTTAGGCCGAGATAAGGTATTAAAATAGCTCAGATACCACTTGTGATATAGAGTTCTGTGTCAGAAACAAAGAGCAAGGTACATAACCTGGATCCAAAAGAAAGCCACTTCAGAGGAGCCAGCTGAAATGAGAAAATGTCTGTCATCACTGACTACAATTTATCTTCCATACCACTGACCATTTTAAATGTAATTTGCTGACTTGCAGCTGGAGGCAAAAGGTTCTACCTCACCAGATGACATTGCACGTGTCTGTGACTTTAATCTTGCTCGTAACCATGCAATTATTTTCATACGTTTAGGTTCTCAAACATATCGGCAGTTAGAGTGGTAGGTTGCAGATATTGCCAAAAATGAGTGTCCTTAGATTTTCTATTCTAACATCATGGTCAACCGGCAGAGGATGTGGCAGTACTATTTTTATGGGCTAGTTGTACCTTAAAATATTCACTAAATTCCCAATTAAAAAATGGTTGAACCAAGTAGTGTACCATGTCTCTTCTGTGAGTTGCATAAAATGAGGTACATATGAAAGCATAGGTCGAGTATGCTCGTTTTACAATGCAAATACTTTCTATTAATTGCCCAAGAGAGGACTGGCGGAAGTGACCAACTGAGGTTCCCATGCAAAAGGACTTCCACACACATTGATAAATATAAAGGCCACCGTTGCTCTGTCAGTCATAAAGTGGTGGATCAGTGTAAATTGAACAGTGTAAGCACCCAAATATTCTTGCGTTCTCTTCACACAACCCAGTGCTATTTCCACGTACAGGGTAATTTAGTAAAGATTTGGTTTCACAAGAAACTACAGCTTGTCTAAGGAAAGTGTTTCCATCACATAAAGCACACACTTCAGAAGTTAATGCCAGGATGGCCGCCACATGTTGACGAAATTGTTCTAAACCTCTTTACCGGCTTTCTTAAATATTGGCAACATGATATGTCAATAGCAGGTCTAACTGGTGTGCATACTCTTTCTTTCAATTCACTTTTCTTTTCGATCAGCCTGTTGAAGAACTAGCAAGGCAAGTGTAATCAGAAGGAGACAACCACAGCACATGGAGCAAAAACTGTGATGGGAAAAAATAAAATTCTAGAAATTTCTGAAAAGATTCCAAAGCCTGCCAACAATGGAAGCCAGAGGCAAAGACTGACCTGAGAAGTAATACAGAGGTAGAAACCAGTAAAGAAAAGTAGACTTGAAGATGCATAACTGTTAGTACTCGATTTGGGGAAAAGGCCCCCTCATGTTGTCTTATATGTGGGCCATACATGATGGTAATGCTCTATTCTTCATCTGATGTCACTTATGTTCCGGGCTGCCTGTTCTGCTGCTCAGCCCCTCCTCTCCACAATGTTCAACATCACCTTGCTAATCCCTTCCTGGCACACGGTTCAGCCAACTTCTTCCTGCCTCTTCCCTCTCCCTCTCCCCAGACTCATTGTTCCTCTGCATCTCCATTTTCTTCCTGTTGCCGCTGCCTTGCTTTCTCAAACACTGAGTTGTTCCAAACTCTGCTTCCTGCTATTCTTTCCTTGGTGTTGCTGGCTGCTTCCTTCCAATACCCAGGCAGTCTCTTACCTGCCTCACTCCTGACATCTTAGTACCCCTGTACTACACTGCTCCACAGCACTCTTCCTCGGTTACTAATAGCTATAAGCCCCTCAGTGGGGGCCAATACTGCCTGAACATTTTACTGGGCCCTTGTTAATGCCCTTGCTTCACTCAGGCTAGTAGTTTGGGTCCCATGCCATTACCAGGCAGTAATACTCACCACTCCAGGGATTATTGATTGAGTAAGAACAGTGAATGAAACCAGAGATAAACTAGTGAAGCTGAAAAGCAGGCAGATAAAATGAGTGAATAGATGTTCGACACTAAACAAAGGCTAATGCTTCCTGATTAAGTAAACATAATACAGAGCTTTGTGCTTTAACTTGGAAACCATATGGTACCATCCTGAATGTAGATTATCTCACCCTACATTTGTTTGTCTAATTAATGTGATGCCATGTTGACACAGACCCTCAGATGTTTCCCTCTCTTGCATGAGCTGCCATCACCTAGCCCTCAGACTAATTCCACAGCAGCCTTGATTCCAACTGCTGGCATCCACTGTCACCCTGCATGGCTCATACTGCCCTGGCAGATAACATTGATACACCTTAAGCAGCAAAATCAGGGCATTTTGACAGCTTTGTTCCCACAAAGACATTGGGTGAGTCGGGGCAGTCTTTTGATTTTGGACCTATGAAGGAAAAGATTGTCTCTGTTATAGTACCCTCCTGTGCTACTAGTGATGCCAGCTGACAATGTATTCTAAAGGACTGCTTTGGATTCTGCTCTGTAGAGTTAAGCTCCCCTGATTTGTGCTGCACTTCATGCTATTTTTGTAACTATTGGTGGTAAATGGGGAGTATTTTCTTGTAGGAACCCTTCTTCATTTTCTGCTCATTGGGGAATTGCATAAATCCCTCACCCTGGCTTTAAAGTACTCCATAAAAAGCCATGGTGCCCAAGGAATGTTGTAAGGGATGTTGACTAACATGGACCTATCTCTCGGTGGTGTTGCATCACATGGCACCTAACATTAACACACACCCCAAATATTAAAATGTACCTAGCACACATGAATGCTTAGATGACAGAAAACAGAGTTAGGGCCTCATTACGACCCTGTCACTAAGTGTTTCACGGCGCCGTAAAAGGCGGCGGCGCCGTTAAACACTTAGCGCCTTACTACGAGGTCCCTTTGCGGGACACGACCTTAACAGCTGGTCTACACCAGCCGTTAAAGTAGGGACCCGCAAAGGGACCTTGGTGCTAAGTACGGTACTGCAATTTGCGGTACCGTACTTAGCACCTTCCCCATTCCCATAGAGCCCTATGGGGCGAAAATGGGAATGGGGAAGGGCCATGGTTCAATGGGGAATTACCGCCCCGCCAACATTGGAATGGGGTGGTAATTCCCCATTGAACCATGGCGGACCTGTTACAAAACCGGCACCAACCATGGTGCTAATAGTGCCATGGTTTAGCGCTGGGGTTGTAATGAGGGCCTTAAACTCAATTCCTGCAGAGCAGAATTGATGTTCTGCATTCTGATAATATCTGACTCCATCACAATTCCTTGGCCCAACTACATGGGCCCATTCACGGTAGCACCACCCATGGTTAAAAATCTTGGACATCACCATCACTCTTGAATTGCAGGTCAAAGCCATTGTCAGAAACGTTTACGAACGCCACACTCTATGCCACAACCATGGCCATGATTCCACAATATTCAGACTACATGATGCCAATAGCCTGTATCTCTGGCTTCAAGCCTACCTGATGAGAAAAACCTCAAAAGGAATGAAAATGCAGCAACCCAATTACTCCTCAGAATGAAGAGATTTGAACATATGGCTGGACATCAGGAAAAGCTTTAATTTCAAAACCCTATGCATCGCTCATTGTTCTTGCCATGAAAGGAGCCCCTCTTCCCCAGAACACTAAAGTCAAGTAACGCTGCACTTGTCCTAATTGTCGAATTCAATAAGAAATTAAAAGGGAGATCTTCTTTCTCGTTTCTTGCTGTGAAGTTCTGGAACAGCCCATCTGAACACCTTTGCCTGGAAGCGAACCAACACTGTTGAACAGCATTACACTTCCTAGAAGTTGACTGGAAACTAAGTTTACTATAGCTTTTTCAATGCCATGTTTAGCTTTGTTTAGGGTCAATCAACATATCAGCGAAATTGGAACTACCTACTTAATTGCATACTCTAAAACCTTTGGGTTGTTCCTGTCCACATTTGGGTGATAGACAAACCTGTTCCCGCATGCACTCTCACATGGCTACTACATCATTTTCATTCAAGTTGCAAATACAGCATATAGTTACTACTCTATTTTTTAAGATGCTCACCCCTTCTGCATCATTGTTAGTTGTTACCTTTATTTCTAGAAAAAAGTAATGCTCCAGAGCCCCTTTTTGATCTCACTTCATGGTCAATCTTCTTTGGCCCAGGGTTGTCTTCAAAGGCGTATGTTGCTTGTATTGCAGTTTACGTGGTTTCATTGCTATTGGCCAATAGGTTCATGTGCACTGTGGGCCAGACAGACTTGAGATACACTGGGTCACCACAGCACCACAGCAATGCATCTCTACTGGGATGTTCCAAACCCCTTTTTTATTCCACAATTATCACGGTTTCAGTTACCTTTTTCCCTCCAATACTATGGACTTTAATCCTACTGACAATCTGGGAGGTGTACACACTTTTACCCACATGCAGTCCTGTGATTTATTTGCAGTCTAGACAACAATTCACATTTTTTCGTCATACTTTTGTAAGTGGTGTATCTTTTGTGCAATGGGCAAGTTCCGTAGAGGTCAGATGGCCAAGCAGCATTATGCTCTGTGTAACAAGGTCACATTGGATAACCCACTTGTAGGAATCATAGGAAATGTGTTGAGTTGTGCTACCCAGAGGAGGAGTATGGAGCTTTCATTAGAGTCACTGTACACCTTCCAAATTCTCATGCATCATGAGAATCTATATAGTGGGCACATCAGCATTGTTCCAAAGTCAGGTAAAAGGTGCATGGATGCATTTCTGTCCTTCATAAATACTGCAGGCCAAATGAGTCAGATCAAAGAGACATCAGGTATCTCATCCGGGGCCAAACTTTCCCCCTCTTACAAGCAGAGTGACCCCCATAGCATCCCTCCACGGGCAGGAGGGACCATGGGGAAAACACCAGGAAATAACAAGAGTGTGGGAGCTCAGAGACTCACAGTTGAGACACAGCCCTTATTTATGCTGCTAGCAGACCTGTGTTCCAACTCCCACCGACAAGGTTTGAACTATCAACCTACCCTGACAGTCATACAGGCACAAGGAAGGGGGTTGCAGGAGTGGGTGATGATCTCAAGAGATAGAAGTGAAAGTCAAAATGCAAGCCAAAATGGAGACGGAGAGTATCAGGGGCCATGAGAAGGTGGTGAAAGGCAAAAGAAAGGAGGGGGTGATAACATCAGAGGACAGACGTGACAGAGAGGAAGAGGAGAAAAGGAAGCAAGAGTAATGAGGCAGTGGAGGAAAGGAAAAACACAGGTTATAGGTGGTAGTGAAGATAGCATATAGTATGTTGGAAGTGTGACATCAGGGGGAGAAGAGGATGCCTCAGATGAGAGTAATCTCCAAGGAGAAAGTTTAGAAGTAGCAACAGCAGGCACAGCAGATCAGGTCATAACTTCCCAAGTGGTGGAAGAAGAATCAAGTGGGGAAAGAAGGACCAAGAGGAAGAATGGGAACCATCCCTTATATTGCAGAGCAAGAGGTTTCCAGTGTCAGCACTAGGCAGGGCCAGATGGTCCGAGGAGGGACACGACGGTCAGACTAGGTGAGATTGAGAATTTGGGAACGAGAAATAAAGGGGACGCTCAGGCAGGGCATCACCCCCAGCACACTCCTTTCTCTCTCTATGTGGGCAAAGCACACTGACCCATATATTTACGAGTCTTTACTTCCACTTCCTTCCAGTTGAACTTGCAGGTGGGTCATGGAACCCAAGAACTGGAGAGCAGTAGAAAGTTCAGAGATAATGTCCTCAGAAAGTTCTTTGCTCGAGGAGATAACATCTGTTCATAGCTTGTTGCAAACCGGGAAGAAAGCAGTCATTTTAGAAGCAGGTAAAGTTGAATTGCACAATTTCAGTGTGCGTCGCGGGTAAGCACCGGAGACTTCCACAGCGCCAAGTGTGAGAGCTACAGGCTGAGAGAAAGCTCAGTGTTGGCCATATCACTAGGGAGGTGACAGGCCACATGATTGTAGGAGAGGTTTGGAGATGGGGCAAGGGCACGCCGCTTCAGCATGGTAGTAAAGCGGGGACGTGCGTGCGTGAATGGGAGTAAGAGGAGCAATGGGAGTACCCCTGTACTCACTGAATGGACAAAATGGGCCTCACTTGCAGCTCATCAGTACTTGCACCTATGTTTAATTTCCGTTTGTAGGTATCCACGGTGGTTGAGGCGGAGGAACTTCCAATGGATTTGGTTTTCATGCTTTTTAGATTGTTTTGCATTTTCTTCCAGGCTTCAAGAAAAAGGCATCTGCCAATTCCACCGAAAACACATCTCAAAGAGTAAGGCTAGTCACCAGGAATCGGTAATAGAGAAGAACGCTACATAGTAGCGATGTGTCAAGTCCCCAACTAATGCTGAACAAAGGGTATACGATGAGAAGAATTTCAGCCACTGAGAAGAATTTCAGCCACCCCGCAGCCATCTGCAGGGACCTCCAATCAGAGAGAGAGTTAGACGTTGATAGATAACAAGTGCCTCCAGATAATTGGATGAATAGGTGAAGTAAAGGCAGTCTAAAGGAATATGCAGCCTCACAATGGCATTTCTTCACAAATCTATTATGAGAAGTATCAGATTTTATTTTCAAAATACAAATACAATAGTTCAAAGAGATCCTCGTTTTAATAATGAACATGTAATGATGTACTTGCGAGTATGGGGAGGAGTAGCACCCCCTGCCTGCTCTAATTGTTCCAACTGTGCGACCACGGGGTGCAAATTGCACACACCACTTCCACTCTTGCAGAGGAAGAGGAAATGGTAATGTGGGGGATGTTGCATTTCAACTGGGCCCATACACACAAGAACACACAGACTCCGGTGTTACGTCTTTCTCCTTTATTGTTCTATCTCTGACTGTTGTTCCTCGGGCATTCCCTCCCCCTTCCCACTCCTCCCTCTTCCCTCCCCCAGTCTCTGGTTTTGCTTTCCCTTAAAGGGAACAGTGCCCCGTTGCCCGTAAGAACCCCCTACTTATCACGGGAGTCCGTGGCCTACATCTGTTCTCTGAGAAGAGGGGGTTTACGTATGGTCTGCCGTGGGCGACCATGTGGGTCATCTGCGTCCTCATCGAGTGCCTTTGGAGGATGGTCCTCAGGCAGTTCCACCTATGGTTCTTCTTCCTCTGTGTCCTTTCCGCCGCAACAGCTTGTGGAAGAACGAGGTGTTCCTTGTTCACTCCCCATGATCTCCCGTGGCCGTGATCATTGGCCCTTTCACTTCAGTGACCAAAAGGGGCTTGGGTCTATATCTGGAGTCCATTTTCCATTGCTGCATCTGTCAACCTCACCTACCGGGATCTGAAGCTCTTTGGCTTTCTGCTTCTGATCAGTCCATTCTTTGGCCTTTCTCCATTTGTTAGCCTCTTGTTTTCTGATTTTGGCATCTTTGGCCGGCGTGTAGTCCTCGAGCTGTGGTAGCCTTGTTCGTGGCTTGTACTTTATCATTAGCTCTGCTGGGTTCCAGCCGGCTGTCTCATGAGGTATATTTCGGTAACTCCTCAGCATCTGAGAGAAGCCTTGGGTCATGGAAGCCTGGTCTGCCACGGTTTTTTGGAGTGTCCTCTTTATGGTTGCCATGAAGCGTTCCACCATGCCGTTGGCTTGGGGCCACAGGGGGGTGATCCTTTGGTGGTGGAACCCTAGGTGTGCTGCAAACTTCCCAAACTCTTGTCCCTAGAAAGGGTGGACCATTGTCTGTTTTCACCACATTGGGGACGCCCCATTCGCTGAATAGTTCATCTACCACGGCCACCACATGCCGTGGACGTAACGTGCTTCACCAAGGGGAATCGTGAGTATACATCGATCGCCACCATGAAATGGCCTCCCTCTTCCAGTGGCCCATAGAAGTTTAATGCCACCCTTTGCCAGGGTCCCTCTGGTAGTGGAACTGTTTGGAGCGGGCATGGGTGTGCGCTCGCTGCTGTCACCTGACATGGTGTGCAATGCCTCAGTGTGTCCTCCACTATGGTGTCCATGTGTGGGAACCAGACCTGGTTGCAGAGGATTTTCTTGGTATTGGCTATGCCATGTGTCCTTCATGTGCAATTATGACCAGGGCTTTCCTGAGGCTTTTGGGAGACACTAGCCGGTTTCCTCTCAGGAGTGTCCCTTGCTCGGTTGTGGCCAGTTCTCTCTGCACCCTTGCCATTCTCTGCAAGTCTCTCCTGTCAAAGTGTTCCGTGGTCACATGTCACCATCTGTTGGTGTTCGTGAGTTGGACGACTGCTTGTAGGGTTGGGTCGGTTCTATACTGTTCCGCAAACTGCTCCTTCGTGATTGCCGGGGGAAGGGCGTTCAAGGATAGGTAGGCAATGTTTGCTTCTGCGCGAGCTGCATGTTGGTGTCTGGGGCACTGTCAGGGTGTCTTGACAAGTAGTCTGCAGGCTGCGCTTTCCCCCCAGCCTATGGATGATGGTGTAGTCATACTCCTGGAGGCAGATGCTTCAACGTTCTAGGCGCAACAGCATGTTTATTTTGGGGTTCCCAAATAGGGACAGGAGTGCTTGGTGGTCTGTTATGAGTATGAATGTTCTCCCAATGATGACGTGGTGCAACTTCTCGCATGCCCAGACTGCAGCTAGGCTCTCACATTCTGCCTGGGAATAGGCCTGCTCGATAGACAGTGCTCTACTAGCATATGCCACTATGCGTGTCTCAGTATTTTGCTGTGGGTTGGTCTGAGCTAGAAGGGCACCCAGCCCAACGGGGATGGCGTCCACTGTAATTTCTGTGTCCCACTTCGGATTGAAATATGCCACCTGGCAATTATTCACCAGCTCCTGTTTGATCGTGGAGAAGGCATCCTGGCATTGTTCCTCCCTTGCAAAGGGGAGAATCTTCTAGAGAAGTTGTCTCAGTGGGCTGGTGAGTTTCGCGTAGAGGGGAAGATATCAGGCACAGTATCCCGCCATACCAAGGAATGATCGCAGCTTGGACACGTCCTATGGGGACTCCAAGTTGACATCGGCACTGATTTTGTCAGAGAAGATATGTCTGAAAAAAGCACAGGCTTGTTGATGGTACACTTGAGGCCATTAAGGGTGAGGCCGGCTTCTTGAATGATGTTACCTACCTGCCGCAGTGCCTCGTCATGGTGGTCTTGAGTGGCTCCAAAGGCCAAGATATCGTCACAGTCATTGAAAGTGTTGGTGACTGGCGCTATCAACCTGCATATTGTCTCCTGGAATATCTCAGCTGCCGAAGATATTCCCAAGTTCAGCCAATTGTAACGGAACAGGCCTTCGTACTTCGTGAAAGTTGTTATGGGTCTTGATTTGGGGTCGATGACCAGCTGGTGATAGCCTTGGTTCAAAACCAGTTTCAAGAATTGGGTGGCCTGGTTAAGACTTAACAGCATATCCTTGATGTTTGGCCCTGGACACCTCTCTCTTTGAATAGCAGTGTTGGGAATCCTCATGTCGACGCAAAGACGGAGGCGTCCATCCGACTTGGGGACTTCCACCAAGGGGGACACCAAGCGAGTGGGCCCTTACACTCTTTCAATGATGTCATTGTCCAGTAATAGCCGTGGCTCATGTGTTACCTTTGCCTGTAGGTGGAATCCTATCCTCCTGCGGTGCTGCGGTACGGGCCATACCGAATAGTTGATGTGGAGTCTGATGACTGTATCCTTCACCATGCCTACGCCCTTGAACAGGTTGGAGAACATTGTCTTCAGTTCATCCATGTGAAGCGCCTTCTGGGACAGGGTACGTATGGAGTGAGCATGTGGGGGGAAGCCTTGGATCATCTCAGATTGATCATACTGGATGCCAGCGGTGGCCGTTTTGTAACTGAGAAGGCACCTTCTGGTCACTGGGCTATGAATGACATGAATTGTGACTGGGACCCATCCCCTGTGCACTAGGTCGCACAGGAATTGTCCTTTGGATTTCAGTGGCAGGGTCACACCCCACTGGAAGAAGCGCGCTTGAGATGGGTGTAGGGGATACGTGCCTGTCAATGCCTCATATGTTTTCTCATTCATCACGTTGACAGTGGCTCCTGTATCGACGAGGAATGGTGTGTTAAGTCCTCTGAGGTGCACTGTCACTCTTGGTGCTGTACTGTCATCAGATGTGACATATGTGAGCCGGACATTTTCTCTGCTGTACTGGTCATAATCTTGATACAGTTCTGTCCTTGGTGGTTCTTCTTCAATGGGTGGGTTCTCGTATGGGTCTCCCGTGGCGAATTCCCTTCTATTTTCTTCCACATGGTCGGGTTGTATATGGTAGGGATGCGCCGAACTGTCGTTTGCTCCATTCGAAGTGTCGACTTGTAGGTTCCCCACAGCTCGAATGAATCCGGGATCTGTTGTGTATGCTGTACTCCTATTGAGGCTGTTCCTGACATTGTCCCTCTCCGGGTACGGTGTGGGTTAGGTTGCCTTGTTGGGTCATATCTCCTGGAGGGAGTCGACTGTGGTGGTGGTCTGTACACCGGCAGTAGTGGGGTGCTTTCCCGACATATGCTCTGGAAACGGTTTTCCTGGCCACACCTCATACACATTTTACCAATGGCGGGGCATTGTCCTTTGTGAGGGAATTCGAAATCGCAGCAATAGCATTGTCTCTCGGGTTGGGTTTGGTGGCCGGTGTTCCAGGTATCCTGGCGAGACAATGTGTTCCAGGTGTCCTGGCGGGACGATGTGCCAAGAGGGCGTGTCTGCCCTTGTGGGTTATTGATCTTGGCGGCGACTGTGTCCAGCTTCTTTGGGTTTTCCATATTGGCTACTTGTGCATCGACCCGTTCATATACCCTTACCAGTTTGGCAATCTCCTGTAGTGGGAGAAGTTTCTTCAACAGGTGTTTCCGGAATTGGGATGACAAACACCCTTCTATCATTCGTAGATGGATGGCTTCGTCATCATTAACGTTCACAAAGTCACAATACATTATCTTCCTTTGAATACGTAGTATGAACTGTCCAATTGTCTTATGGGGTGCCTGGGTGCACTGGTTGAATGCATCGTTTGTAGTCTCTTTTGGGCAAGACCACTAGGTGTCTGTTGATAGCAGTGATGAGGAGTGTGTAGTCCGATTTTTCTTGAGCAGGATGGTCTTGATGATGCTTTTGATTTCCTTTCTTGCCAGGTTTGTAAAGATGTCCAGTTTGTTGTTTGCATCTTGATTTCCCACCGCTCTCACAAACTCCTCAAATTCGTCCATCCATTCCTGCCATCTCTGACCTTGATTTTTTTGTGGCCCCAGCGTAAAGGGGTTGGGGCGGTGTAGAAATGACACTGGGTTGGTGGGGGTTACTCCTACTACGTGCGGTGCAGCACTATCAACTGCTCCCGCACCCACTTGTGATATCCTTGTCTGGCCTTGTTGTGGGTGTTGGTAGCTGTGCCTGCTTTATCTCCGCAGGTTTCACTCTGTGTCTGCGCTTTCAAGTTGGTTTATGACTCTAAAGCAGGCCACCCTTTGTTGTTTTGGTGTGTGATCCTAGCTTTCTAGTGGGTAGATGCTGATATTCTGCTTGTGCGGCATGTGCAGCGCTGTATAGTCAGCCAAACCTTGCTTTCAAGTGGACTTGTGTGTCATTGCTGTGTCGCCGTTATTAATTACCAGTCCTCACTTTCTAGTGGACTCATGCGCTTCCTGGTTCAGGCAGCGTTGGCGTGTCTTCATACAGCACGTCTTACTGCTTGTCTCTGCCTCCCTGGGACTTCTCCTTACCTGGTAGCTTGTGATGCTGTTCCTTCCTGCAGGAACGCTGCCGGTCAAAGCACTGCTTGTCCTCATGATCAGCTCCTCTGCTGTCGGTCTTCTTCCAGCAGCCTACACCCGCAGTCCTCCACACTGCTGTTCTCTCTGCAGCGGCTCCTGGGTCTTCACCCCCACCACAACCGCCAGCTCGGGCCGCCTCCACCAGCCACGCAGCTATCCTCGGCCACCTCGACAGGCCTCACATATAACTCTGCCTCTGTATTCCACTGTTGTCTCGGGCCAGCATTTCTAGATAGGCTGCGTCCCCTTCTCACTGGGACAATGGCGTAGGCTGACTGCTCATCACCAGTTGTTGCATTCCAACTGGGCCCATACACACAACAACACACAGACCCGGTGTTATGTCTTTCTCCTTTATTGTTCTATCTCTGACTGTCTCTGGTTTCGCTTTCCCCTAAAACAGTACCCCGTTGCCCGTAACAGGGGAAATACTCCTCTATCAGGAGCCACGTTGGCACGTCAGCACAATGCAGAATGGAGCTCCTGCACTCGTATCTGCTCAGCTGCTCAGCTTCCTAACCACTTACCAACATTAAAGAGACATAACCCCATGAGTCAGCAGTCCTAGACACTCTAAAGCAGCCCCCTCCCTCCACTACAGGTAGGTTGGTCTTCTCCTTCTCGTTTACAATCAGGCTGGCAGAACGGATACAGCAATCTGAATAGTCTAGAGTAGTCTGGAGAACGAGGAGCCCTGGTCTGCCGCCAGAGCTGCTGCGCAGCTGAGAGGAATCCTAGCGCGTATCACGTGGGCATGTCAAAACAACACTGTGTTTAACCGCACAGCCACTTCTGATGTGACGAGAGCAAAAATCGTCTTCTTATTTAAATACGCACAGTTGCTCGCCTTTGCACTCATATATTTATTTCATGTAATGTTGACAATTAGCAGATCTCTCCAAGCCGTAATATTTAAAATGAACTCGTAAAATGAACACCCGCTACCTAATGTCCTTGTTAAAAGTTAGGCTGTTCTAACACCAGACCCCAGCATTACCTAACACACACATTAAAGTGTATGAATAAATACCACTTTGTGAAATTAATTTGTTAAAGCAGGCCATATGTGTTCATGTGTGTGTGTGTGTGTAACCAATTGGCTAGAAAATGTGTCGGCAAAATAATATTTGAGCCTTTCACTCACTCTTCTTTAATATGTTATCTAAGTAAGTTCTTAACAGAGCCCCATAGCATTGACATCACTTCCGACTGACTTTAAAATCGCATCCAGTGAGTCCTGGGTTCGGGCCTGGAAGCAATAGGAGCACAGACAGAGCAATCAGGAGCGGAGAGACCTGCATGCTTGCTGATGACTTTTTCTCAGACACAGGTAGAAAGCAGATACAATAGAGAGGAAGCTGAAAACTTGCTGTTTTTGTTGTTGTTATTCTCAGACACTGACAGGGACGGATGAAAAGGAATAGAGAAAGCTGAAAGCCTGCTGTGAGATTTACCCCAGATACTGTCCGAGACCAGGAGAAGAGGAGACCAAAGAGCTGCAACTTTAATAAGGGCTACATCTTAGTCCCTGGCAGGAGTCAGTGGTAAAGAAGGAGAGCCAGAAGTCAGCTGACAGGCTACAGGCTTTAGCCCAGGAGAGTGACCTATGGCCATAAGAGGGAAGATATAACTGCCTGTAGGGGTGTTTCACTTGAATCCCCTAAACAAGGAGGGAAGACATGCTTTCCAATGAGAACATGCTACAATTAGTAATCTAAGGAAGGTGGTAAGAAACTCTTTCTGCTAGAAAAAGTCAAAAATCATGATGGGCATATTATATCACTGTCTCTGACTGGAGTGATAGGGTGGAACGTTGAGAATTAGGGCTGCTGTGGGCAGGGGTTCCAGAGATGGCAGTTGGGCAAAGTTGTCCCACATTGTTGAGGGAGAAGTTGATAAAAAATTGTCCATGTGGGGAACTTAAGTGTGACTAGAAAACAGGATGTCTTGTGAGAGGACTTCTGGTGGCATGGGTTTGATTGAGACATACAGAGAAGGTTGAGCGAGTGTTTCAAATGTGAGAGGTCTTGGACGAGTGCAGTGGCTCATGCACAACTCATGGTTAAAGTGGGTGTGCCTAGATTTGTATGGGATGAGCTGGTTATGGATGTGCTCAGTAGATGTTTGAGGGCATGGAAGGTTCATCAGGGTGGTGGTGGATTTGCTGTTACAGTGGGTGGAGTGCAAGGCGGTGCAGGAGTTAAGTGGTAAGATAGCAGCAATGGCATTCCTGGACAAGATGTGTGAGAGAGAGGGCTCACCAGGCAGCATATTGATTGATAATTGGAGTCAGTTTGTGGGAAGTATATTTGAAGATTATTTGAGGAGGTGTGGCATTGGACACAAGTGGAACGCACTGTATCACCCGGGTATGTAATGGTATGGCTGAGAGGGTGAACAGATGCATTATGGATGCAATAAGGATGGTGAGTGTATCTGGAGGTGACAGGAAGCTGGCTGTGAGTGGGAGGTTGCATGCACTTAGGATGTCCCTGCATGCTGAAACAGGGGTCAGTCCATTTGAATTGATGAGAGGATTGAAGGGGATTATAATGATTTCCCCACTGTGGTTGGAGAGAGCGAGGGAGTCTGATTGTGTGGTGGAAGATTTGAGGAGGAGAGTTGATCACTGGAAGGAGGTGTGGGTGAAAAAAGCGAATGAGAAGAGACGTCGGAGTGGTGTGGAAGTTCGAAGGGGAGACAGGATGAGGGTCAAGAAGGGAGTAGTGAGGAAGAAGGGTGATTTGTTATATAGTGAAACAGTGCAAGTTGATAAGGTGCTGTGAGGTGTGGTGGGGGTTTAAGGTGGGCAGGTCTGGAAACTATGGTGGGTGGCACAAGTGAAGAAAGGAAATAATGTGGTTGGTGTGGAGTGAGGAAGGAAGGGAGATGTGTTATTTTACTGTCTCTAACTGGAATGAGTAGGGTGGAATGTGGAGTGTTAGGGCTGTTGTGGGCACGGGTTCCAGAGTTATCAGTTGGGCAAAGTTGGAGGAGGCTGGAGGCTGGGGGTCCCAACGTATGTTCTTATGCAAACAATAAATGCATTGTTGAACATGGATGGAGAACTTGCCTTTATATCAGGGCACTATATTCCTGGAACTTAAAGAACAAGAAGTAAGCCGGGTGCTATATCACTGGGACGAAGAAGTCAAGAAGCACACTGGACACTATATCCCTGAAACTGACTTTTAAGCCAATAAATGAGCTACCACAATTTCACTGAGACTCTGTGTTAAGTTAGGGATGGCCTGATAGTACTTTAGAGTAATTCCACCAATTTGAGAAAGCCCCACACTTTTGAGAAAAACTGTCACTTTTGAGTTTTAGACAAACTCTCTAGGCACTATCATGTACCCTTTCATTTTACAGGTCCCCAAAAGAGAGTAAGATGTGTGGCCTCTGAGAGCGGAGGACAGACCAAGTAGACTTAGTAAAGTGAATTCAGGATATCTGTCTAAAGACCCAAACATTATATAATTTGATCATTTGATTCTTCCAGAGCACTATTTGATTAGGATTTTAAGAACAGCAGTGTCTGTTGTTATGGGGAGAACACCACCAAGTATGCATTCCAGCTGAACCTGTTGTGTTTGAAAATAAAGGCAAATGTTGTCTGTGTTCTGTTGATCCTTCACCAGAGTTTAGACTGAACACTCCTCTCATGAACCCTTGTCCCTTTCACTGTGTTGCTACTTCAGTAATTCTTGCAATGGTACACTCTAGATTAAGTATGAATCCTACCCGTCATTTTTGTATACAATGTAGACTTGTTTGCCACACTGTGTGTCTTTACCACAGAAACTATGCAAGGCAATAATTGATGATAGGTGTGGAAAACTATGCTTTGTTGATTATTTTTTCTATTCCGGCGTTAGGTGCCCTTTCAGTAATGCTATGTACTTTCATTGTTCTTTCTGATGTACTTGGTTTTATTTCAGCAAATATTGTGCCCCTATTTTATTTTGCATAGTGACCCAAATGCCACACATTATGTTTCTGTTGCAGTCGTTCTATTATCAGGCAATGCACGGGACGTTCTATCAACAGTTAGCCAAACCCCATAATTGCTGCCATGTTCAGTTGTCTGTTTGTTTAATAGTTATCTGTAATGAGTGAGGAATGATGATACTGGATGCTGTAAATGAAGGTACACCGTTTTGTCAGTACTGAGACCCATGTATGAAGATAAAACGTTATTTAAGGCTCTCTTCCTTTAATTCATTCTGCTCTCAGAGACATGAATGGCATGCGTTCATTAGGGATGTCATTTCACCAAAAGGCCAGGGGTAGCGGAAGTGAAATCACATGACTCTTGACATCTGATGACATCACAGGAAGTGATGTCATTTGACCCCACCCTGAGTCTAGCAATGTTTGTATAGAATTCCAGAAAGACAATGTATTTGTTTTAACTGTTCTTTCTTATTTAGGGTCACTGCTCAAAGTGTTACACTTGTGCAACCCCCTGTTTTTTTTAAATAGGCCTCAGCAGAAATGAAAGCCACTTCAGAAACAAAGAGCCACATGGCACTGTCCACAGCCCAGGAGGTTCAATGTAAAGAAATACATTAAAATAAATCGTTTTTTAAATTATTTGTTTAGGGGTAGCAATTGAGACCACAGGGGTAGCAAGAGGGACCTCAGGGGTCGCAGGTGCGAGCTCTGGTGACCCCCTAATGACATCCCTGGCGTTCATGACAGTTAATGGAAACCATATTTTATTTTTCATCAAAAGCAGTGAGCCTGATTCTCAAAGCTTTGGACTGAAGCAAATGAGGAGATGCCCATGAGTGCCTCAGATTTGCTCCTGCTGCCTTGCACCCAATTTACAAAGCTTAAAGCTAAAGCCAATCTGGATTTGCCTGCAGCAACACAGAGATGCTTACTTGCACATGCGCGTCACGCAGGTCTGCTCCAGGGCATATCAGAGATGATGCACGCATCTTCAGATGGGCACTCATTGCAAGATTTATGAATCCCTTATAAGGTAATATGTTTAAATCTGAGATGCTCTGGGACATCTACACATTTGCTCCAGTGCAGGTCTTTGGGAATATGGACAGGATGCGAGGGAGGTGCCTGAAACTCCCTGTGTTTAGTCTCCTAGGAGACCTGAATGCACCCTGGCGTGATTGGCTGGCTGACTGTCGGGCAAGGACAACCACCCTGCTGGGTGAGTGAAATCTAGGCTGGAATGAATGGGGGGAAACTGTTTAAAAGCAGGTCTCTGGGACTTGGAAAGCAGAGTCGACCACTGGGACAAAAGAACCGAAGACGAGCTGAAGGAAGACGACTGCTGCAACTCCTGGTACACCAGTGAAGCCCTGCTGTAGGTCCAAATTGCCTGAAACTCCATCGACAGAGAAGCCTTTCAAGGTTAACTTCTTCCCTTGAGTTTGGTGGGAACAGCCAACTCACAAGCCACCTGGACGCCGTCTCCATACTGGTCGAATTTTCTTCAGAATTCTGTTGAAAACCACATAGCCAGTGAGAAGGATACCAGTTTGTGGAATTTAAGGCACTCACAACCTAAACCAACGTTTTGCCAAACTTGTGGCCTCTTCCCTGGGCACTGCAGGAACCTCCTAATGTCCTCCTTCTTGTCCCCACGACTGAAGATCAGGAACAGTGATATCTGTAGGAACTGCCAGGAACAACTGCCTCAGCTACAGCTTTTCTTCATTTAAAAGGTACTGTGCAAGTGCGGTCAAGAAAACCTTTCTGCTGTGGTGAAAGTTTGTGAAACTTTCCCAACCTTGGAGGCTTGTCCTTCCCTAAACCAACATATACATTTTCTTCTGGCAAACTACTTCTAAGAGCAGTGGCAAAGACTTAACCGTTTACTGTCGGAACTTTGCTATCCTATCCAAGACACTGAACCATTGACTTTGGACCAGGCCTATTGAATTGAACTGCCTCTTGTAGTGAACCCTAAATATTTGCCCTGCCTATGAAAGTAATTGTGTGTTGATTCTTATAATCTTTGTCTTTCTATCCCTCCTGAAAGTAACCGAAGTGCCATTTTGCTCCCACTTCAGAGGAGCTTAACTTGTTCAGAAACGTATTTGTTTACTATTGTAGTGTATTATAGTGTGAACTGAGCTGCTCTTGCTAGTGGAATGTTTTCTAACCAAATGTGTAAATAAACATATATCCTTTTTTTTAACCAAGAAACCTTGTGTCTGTTTGAACCACTGTAATTGCAAGTCCTTTGTGTAACATCTTGTGCTGCTCACTTCCCTCTTGAGATAAGTATGGCTGCTCAGCAACTGCTACCAGATAACTGTGTAGTACAGACTTGGACCAAAGGTGAAATTGTACTTACACCTGTAGTCTTAATTGTGTTCCCAAAGGGTACTGCATGTGATTCTACCTAACACATGGCATGAGGAAAAGAAACAGCTACAGAAATACATTGGCACACTAGAATGCTTATTGTGTTATGCTTTTTAGTTGGTACTGCAGCCTGAACTGAACACAACAATATTCCTCAGACTGTAAGGACCACTGCGTGGCAGGTTTCAATGGATCTTCAGTGTTTGTTTTGTTCATGTCTCGAAGTGCTGAATTGACAACAAGTTTGCCAGTCAAACTTCGCAAAAGCAAACAAAAGTTGCATCTTAATCCCTGGTTCACACCCCAGCTTAAAGTACTACGACTCCAAACAAGGAAACTCCAAGCTATCTGGTGACATTCTCCCACATTCGAGAACAAAACTACACTAACCAATTTCACCAAAATGTACAAAAAAGAAATAATCCTTACCAAAAGGAATACGTTCAATGAAAGAATCACCAAGGCTAACTCTAACACTGAAGAGCTCTTTACCATCCTTCACGAAATGGAAAACCTCATTCCACTACAGATAATATCCTGAAAGAAAAACATTGGAGCACTAGCATCCAAAATGCTTTATCTAACAAAATAGCTACTCTGCAGACTAAAATAGCTGACAAAAAAGCATCCTTGCGTTCCACTGAGACACACCCTACCCCACCCACGGCTACTCCAATCATTGATATACCCTTCAGTTTCACTAATATCTCCATATTGGAAACTGAAAAGGCTATACTATCCCTGAAGCCTTCTAACTGCCAGAGCGATAGCTGCCCAGCACAAATAATTAGGGATGCAGCTAGAGAATTAGCACCATATCTCCAAGCTAATTACGCTTCCTTTAAGTCAAGCACTGTCCCTATCAACCTCAAAGAATCTTGGGTACTACCACTCCTTAAGTAACACACCCTAGATCCGGCAATACACACTAATTACAGACCCATTACAACGGTCCCTTTCCTCCTCAAAATTATCGATAGAGTAGTCTACCTCCAAATACAAATTTACCTGGAGGCTAATCGTCTACTAGGATTGCGCCATCCGGATTCAGACCACAACATGGGACTGAAACAGCGTTAATTGACTCAAAGACACAAACTGACGATCTGATAGACAAAGACAAAACAGTCATGATACTCCTCCTCGACCTTTCGGCAGCCTCTGACCTGGTGGATCATGCAGTGTTATGCGAACACCTAGCGTCAGCTGCACATTTCTCGAGTGATGCCATAGCCTAGGTACAATCCTTCCTAGCCAACCATACGATGAGCGTTCTCCGCTTCGGCCTCAGCAGATCCAATCCAAATTACCTGTGTTGTTCCACAAGGTTCATGCATCTCACCGACAATGTATAACATCTTTACCAAGCCACTCTTCGACAAACTTGACAGGCTGGGTGTCACATACACTAATTATGTTGATCACACCCAGATCCTCATACCCCTCTCGGGCAACTTCGTCGAAGACACGGCTGTGGTGAATAAGATATACCTCCACATTCAGGCATGGATGGCCTCACATGGCCTTTGCCTGAATGATAACAAAACTGATATCCTGATTCTGGGTTCTGACTCTAACCTAAAAGAACTAAGCCCCAGTTATGCTGCATTCAACATCGACGGCAACAATAATCAAAGTAGTAACTGACATTAGGTTTTTACCTTGATTCTACATTATCACTCAAAAAACAAGTTAGCTCCATGGCCTCATCTACAGTTTATACCTGTAAACTGATTAGGGCCTGTAGAACCTTTTTATCCAAAGCTAGCTGCATTACGCTCACCAATGCACTAATAATGTCTAAGTTAGACTACTGCAATGCCTTATTCGCAGGCACTAACAAAAAATCCTAAATAAAATGCAAATATTACAAGATAATGCTCTGAGAGCAGCCCCGAACATACCTCGTAGAGAGCATATTTCCAACTTCAGAAGAGACCAGCAATAGGATACTCTTCAAAATGGCATCCCTCCTTCAAATGCCTTAACAATGCCACACCTCCCTATCTCTCTGTCAGACTGACTAGAAAAGTTTCTACTCACCACACTAGATCATCCAACCATCTCTGCTTATAAATTCCAAGATTCAGACTCTCCAAAGGTGGTGGAGCTAGCTTCCCAGTTAAAGCTGCTCTTTCCTGGAATGCACCCCCCGCTGCCCTTAGAGTGGAACAGCCATACTCTAGATTTAGACGTAATTTGCTGAACTGGCTTCGATCCAAGGACACCTAAGAAATTGCTCACTCACTGTGTTTCTGACCTTTGAACAATCTGTGTGTCTCTTTGTGTATCACACTACTGTCCCCTTCACTGTATTATCTACCCCTTTACGCTAATTGTATGCACTGTAAATTGTTATTTATTATGTACTGATCTGTATGCTGTAACTAAGTCTCAAATATTTTTGTAACTGCTGCGCCCAGCTCCCAGAGGGTTTGGTGTGCATGATCAAATCAATAAACAAACAAACAAGGTGACAGGCAACAAAGTGATGGGGTGGTACAGGGGAGCAAGATCACTGGAGATGCTGTAACATGTAAGTGACAAGGACAGGGTCAATGAGCCCTATGCCCCTTTCCGGAAATGACTGTGTGCCTATGTGTATCAATTTTATATTTCTCACAGGGACAGCAAATTAGGTATTCAGATAGAGGTATATAGAAGCATAAGATGGAAAACGACCAAAAAGGCCCACTGGCAAGTCTCAGAACTAACCTGACCCCCGAAAAATGTGATTCTTGCAATCCAAGCCCCTGCTGTGGGGATAGATTCGTGCAATCCGACATGCCTGATACACTGAGTGAGGGGTTAAGATAAAGAAGGGGAATAGGTGCTGGTGAATGAGTGTGTGTGTGTGTGTATGTGTGTGTATGTTTTTGTGTATGCACGTCTCAGTATATAAATCAGTTACAAACGAATCGAGATTGACATGTGTTCTGTTAGAGAGACCCTGCTTGAGGCAGTGTACTTTCTTCTCTGTACTGGCCAATGTTACACTTAATAGAATCATTTCCCTGCTTCCAAAGCGCTGATAGAAATTGATGATATGCCGCCATTTGCAGGAACGTTCACTGTGCTTGGAAAGGCAACCCATGCCCGGGCTCGCGGTGCGACAGGAAAGGCTATGATAATTGATTTTTAATTGGTGATTGCCAAGCATGAAATCAATGGCGAGCACGCTTGTCAAATCCTGAGACTTAACTGCAATGGGTAAAATGGAGAGCGGAGCAATTAACTAGAATGCAAATTTTGAAGATGTATTTACCCGTTTTAGAATTAATTGCATGTTTATTAGTCGATGGCATCAGAAATATGATGAGGTCTTTATTAAGATGCTAATGTATTATGTCTGCATTGCTAGTGTGAGAGCTTTAGGACCCTAAAATACTTGACAGAGAGAAATCCAGTGGGGTTGGTGCATCAGTGTAGAGTGCAAAGTCAATCCAACCTGGGTCAAGGGGGGGGGTAGGGGTTTAAGTTGGCCATAGGCAATGCTAACTAGGCATTATTGGGGCCCTTATGGTTATAATATGACTTACATCACTGACTACACGTACAATGTTGAGCCCTTTTAAAGATAATGGTGGTACCCCCAGCCCCACTGTATCACTTCTCACTCCCAGATTGCATCTGTCCTTCTTTCTTCTTTGGAGATTGAAAGTAGAGTAGTATCGGTTGCAATTTCAGTTCATCATAGTGTAAAATGCACTACAGCAATCGCAAGGGGCATTAATAAGTCATAACGCCCCTCTCCATTTTGGGAAAATGTGCAATGCTTGCAAGAACCTGCTACATCAATGTGCACTGTTTTTGCAGCCGTGTATCCGCAGACCCGACTTGTGGCAGTGTGCTGTTAATTTAACACTTTAAAATGGACAAGCAGCTGCTAAGTACTTTTTATGATAATTTCCCCATAGTAATAACATTTTCACTAATATAGCAGAATGGGAAATGTGAACGAATTGGGCTGTTTGGTACCCAGTAGGGATTGTTTACAGCCCCTTCCATGTCATTTCTCCTTGCTTAGATCTCTGAGGGCCGTTTCCACAGAGAGTTTTCCAATGGGATTGTGCCATTATAAAACGCTTTTGTGAATCAGGCCCTTAATGTGCTATTCATTAATGCACGCCTCTTCGAAATAGAAAACCCGGTTGCAAGTGTTACTTCCAGATGTTGGACCTCTTTGTCACAGTCGCTTGTAGCCATGGCAACTCATCAGCTGGGGGCATGTAGTAGAGGATGACCATCACTACCCTTGCAATCTCAAGCATCCGCAGGAAGAATGCCACTCGGCCCCTCGCTGCACTCATGCTTGAAAGATGAAGCAGATTACCATAACACTGCAATCAGCTGCACTCACACTGCCTCACACACATCACTAATACTGAAAACTTCCATCACCATACACACTGCACCCCACAACAATCACATTGCATTGAGTGCACTCCGCTTCACTCACACTGCACCTATAATACACGAGCTGCTAGCTCCGCAGCCCTTGCATTGCACCCACAGCTAAGATCCTTCATTTACATATGGTACACACAATCTTCCCCCTCTTTTGCTTGAACTCGCAGGAAGTACATGTTTCAGCAGGCAGTGGAGAGCTGCCCCAGGCAATGCAATAGATTGTATTTATATTTAAAGAATTACAGTAAAGCACGCTTGCTGGCCTTAGTTCTGGCAGACTGTAGCTCGGCTTGAAAATAATCTTTACAGGGTGAATTTATAGAGAAAAACATATCGCTTCGTCAATAGTACAGGATTGGTTCCACTAATATTGCAGCAGGCCAGATTGTCCGAAACGCCCTTTTCAGCCCAGCTTGCCCACTGCGGCAACACATGCATCTTCCTCTGTAGCCCTTGCTCTCCGACCATCTGCCCAATCTGAGCTCTTCTGTCTTGTGTGGGTGATTCCCACAGCCTATGATCTTGATATGATAGGTTATTTATAACGCGCTTAATACCCAGAGTTTTTTAAGCAGGGACCCGGGACCGAACCTGTGTTGCTCTGTGTCATTTTGCTTCCAAGGCGAGCAAGTTGCCCCTGAGCTATCCTCCCTCTTTCACCCATTGATCATCCCCTGGTTGGACTGGGCTAGGGGGCAGGACTGCATTTGCCCTACAGGCTTGCAGTGCTTGTGCACCTAAGGCCGAAGGGCTGTTTTTTTACCCAGCCCCCCTCTTATTTTCATTCTTCAAACTGACAGTTTGCCTCATCACGCTCTTGGGTGAGATGATGCACTCTAGCTGATGGCCTTGGCAACAAATGCTTAAAATGTGCCTGGCCGTCCACTCGCATGCTCATTAATATGCACTAGAAATAACAAGAAGAAGAGGAGGCTGTTCGATTTCCTCTGCTTTCGATTGTATGGGAGTGATGCTTTTCTTCTGTTCTCGCGCGTCCCTTTTGCTACTTACAGCAAGTATTTATTTTAGTAACACTCTGGGCCGGACGATCAAAAAACATTACATATGAAAGCAGAACAGAGTATGCACTTGTTTTTTTCGGCGCTCTTTAAGAACTGCTCAGGTCACCTTATTCACAAAGGCAGCTGGAGCATTTGTGAAGCAGCTGGACAGTGGCTCAAAGATGTGCTGTCCATCCCCCTTGCATGCATTAGTTTCGGGAGGTATGACGGGCTGCCAGCAACTACATGGTTCATAGGAGTGCGTGTCACCAAGAGGGGTAGTTAAAGGCCGGTCTCAGTGAAATGATACAAAAAAAAGCATTTCCATCCCTGTTTAGGGGATGGAAATGCTAGTGTGACCACTGCAGTTTAAGCCACGGCTGCCACATTCAACAAAGAAATCATGACAGGGTAAGAAATGGTGCCATGATTTGCCCCTCCCCCTCTGCCTGTTCAAAAGGTGCAGGGGGATGATGCCCTTAGTTTCTGGGTATTTTAAAGCGCATCCTGTTAGTGAATTCGGAATGTGCTTTAATAAAATGCCCAGAAACGCGATCTTATTTGCACAGATGCGCAGAGGGGGAAAACAGTTTAGCCTGAATGAGGGCAATAGAGATGCCCTCCTTCAGATGCACTTTACGAATTGGGCTGATACCATTTTTGACACAAATGAGCAGATGCGCTATTGCTAATCTCTCGTTCCGCTCTCCACCATCTTGCCTTCTGTCTTTCCTCACACTTTCCATCATGACCTTGCTCCCTTCAATCCTTCTACCTCTGAAAAGCTTCTCAAGTTCTGCCACTACTTGCCTGGTTCTTCCCCTCCAACTTCTGCCACCTTTGTCATGTATTGCCAGTTTGGCCCTTTTCTGTGAGGTGTGAATGGCATGACCCATCTCTACTTGCCTGCGTTTGTTTTGAAGGCTCAGCAACAGTTTGCATTGATATCTAAATGGGAAGGGGAAAGCTTGGCAGAAATGTGTGGGGAGAGTTAATGACAGTGATAGTAAAGGGGTCGCTGGTGGGAATAAGGAAGGAGGCAAACAAGCGGTCCCAGTGTAACTTCTATGAACATCCGGGTGCTTACTTCCGTACTCGCATATTTAAAGGTGTGCCTCATTAATTCAGAATGCCTGCTTAATAGGATGCTCGTCCATGGTCCAATTAGAAGGGGCCAATTCAGAGGAATTAATCTATTTAATGGAGTGCATCTTTAAAGTGATTATTTGATGGAGTGCATGTTTAATTCTGAATGCCTACACTGTAAGATCCTCTTCCACGGCTCTATCAGAAGGGGGTGGTTCAGAGGAAAGCAATATTCTACACTGCTGGTAAGTGGTTTGAATCTGGGCAAATGATCACCTATTGATGACCTGTATTTGGTGATGTCATGAGAGGGAGGCACACATTTTATTAGACATTGCTCTTAGCTTTGCACAGAAATTGAAGAAATGCTTTGTGTGTAAGCAGGAAATATGCACGGGGAATAAACTGGTGGAAGGGCACCTTGAAAATCAATATTGGGCGGCCCTGGGATCGAAATAAGTATTTGTTGCGCAGGAGCAAAAAGCAGCTCCAAGGAATCTGACATGGTCCAGTATCCAGGGACTTGTACATAGCAAGTATCAAGTCAAACTTTATCATGAGAAGCATGTTACAACTTCTGTCTATTATATATGGCCCATGCCGGTTTAACTGTCTTCTAGATGTGCCCTCATATTACCCTACACGTATTCCCTAGCACTTAGAGTTATTGCCACATAGGTATGTAAATATGGTACCAGTTGATGTGGGAAGCCAAAAAGGGATTCTAGTAGCTGTTGTGGGGTACATTTATCTGCCCAGCAGAACTCCCCTACATCACCAAACCACATCTCAGCAGTCCCCAGCAGAATGGCTGCGCTGGCTCTGTTGAGCACTATCACCTTGCATTAAAACTGCGCTTTGCTGTCACCAAAATAATGGCTGTGCTGTCTTACCAGCCACAAATGGGGCAAGATTAAACAGGGTGCACCCCAAGAATTTCTGCCCGTTATTTTCTTCAATTGCACCAAAGAAAAGAATTCAAAGGCAGCGCTGCTATGCTGCCAGTTCCAAACTTTTCACTGAAAACGAAAATATTCTGCCTTTTAAAATGACTGTGCCCTGATGCTCTTTTTAATCTGTTCAACAGTACACAGTTCTGATCCAGTGAGACCCAGCTATGTCTATCCATATTCAGGTTGTGCTCCAGCAAATGGGGGCATTTCTCACTGAAAGACAGGCTGTGTCAGGCAAGATCTGTGAAACCTGAAATAATAAAGAAGTTCACTCCAAGCCATACCCAAAAACATGTTACATATGCAACAAAATATCACAGCTGAACTCCTCAGAAAAAGCCCTCTCTCTCTCTCCTAGCTCATGTCAGTTTCAAAGGATCTTTTATTTGAACAGATGCCTGTGCATTAGAAACATGACTGGGGCTTTGGAAAGCTTCAGCAAATGGATGAGAGGAAGGCCGCATTGTGAAGTGACAGCCAAGGAAAATTAACCACGTGGGAAATGGTGTATTTTACAAACAAGAAAATATCTGTTTAAAAGTGAAATATTTAATTCAGCCCTGTCCTTGCATAGAAATGTGATGGGGGGTTGTTTTAAAACATACATAGGATATTTAATTACAACAGACTTGCTTTCTGGTTCAGGAAAGAAAAATAAATAAATGTGCTGTGGGGCCAGCAGAACCAAAGGTACAGGCCCTGGCTTCAAAGGATCTTGCTTCCCGGGGCATATGAATAGGCAAGGGTGGAGGATTTTGCACACTCGTCAGACAATGCGGCAGTGCTCCAGCCTGGGACAAGGGATTTCCAGGACACATAGGTGTGACTTTCTGGTAGCACCTCCCCTCAAATCAAACCGGAGAGCTTCAAAGGTAACTCCATGGCAATGCTGGACTCAGGCTGGCTAGAGCCTGACATTTGGCTGTGGGTTGGGAAGAATGCCCTTATTTGGAAGACAAAGCTGGCCCATTTGGGGCAAAAGACTGTTCTTATTTAATAAACTGTAAGACTTTTATTTCTGCAACCGGAAAATGCACTAATGCAAAGGTTTAACAGTTTAAATGTATTTTTTGTGGCATTAAAACAAGACATTGTAGCTTTCCCTAGCATGTAGGGGACGCAAATGGCAGGGAAATGTAAATCATGGGAAAAGTATACATGGTACAACTTTGAAATTTAATGCAAACATGCTCTGTGATAATAGGTACACATAGATAAAATTGTAGCATTTTTGGTGAAGTGGTTCCCACTAGAAATTGTGAAAAATTATTATAACGACTAAACAAATTCGTACAAACCTGGGAATTGGAATGACAGGTTCAGTGTAAAATATGGAATCTGCCTATGTGATTTTCCAAAGTGCCACAACTGTAGAAAATGTACAATTTATGCCATAACTGATTTTGGCAAAAATAACCATGGAAGGGCCCTGGGCATTGTAGGCACACACCATAAAACTGATGTCATGTCCCTGAAGTCCAACTGGCTGACAGGAAGGCAGTGCCAGCCACCCCTGACCAATCCAGTTTTTAGGGGCATCTCAAGCCAAAGGTCTGCCCCCATAGTAAATCCTCTGATGTCATCCTCCTTATAAAAGGTGGAGGCTCAGAGGGACAAAGGACTGACTCTGCTGACTGACTCTCCTGACTTCCGCTTCAGCATATCCTGAGATCCAGACATCACTACTCACACTGCAAGATTCCAGATTCGAACTGCCAGGAAAGGGATAGCTGATCTAGAGCCCCCTATTCAGGCAGAACTATCATTCAGAATTATACCCCACAACCATCCCACTAATTCAGGGAGAAAGGGGAAAGGTGTCTGAATCCTCATTGGGATTATCCAGCACTACCTGCTTGCCCTGCTACCTGCTTAATCCAGCTGATGCACCTCGCTATCTATTGAGACCAGACCCTGGTTACCAGCTCTCCCCTTCCAGGAGAGCCCACCGCTGTGCCATGACCAGATCCTTGTCCCACTGTCCAGAAACCTGATTAACTGTCCCAAATTCCAAATTCAAGTGCTGATTTTAAGTATCACCCCATCCCATGGCAAAACACAGAATACCCCATGTTGATACACTACCTTTGTTCCAACCTATAAGTAATCCCATCCATACCCTGAGAACGTTTTAAAATAGTCCAAATCCTCTGTGTGTTCTGTTCCTTGGTTTCTAGGT
Source organism: Ambystoma mexicanum (assembly GCF_040938575.1). Taxonomy (NCBI): domain Eukaryota; kingdom Metazoa; phylum Chordata; class Amphibia; order Caudata; family Ambystomatidae; genus Ambystoma; species Ambystoma mexicanum. The sequence continues at coordinate 724,326,234 of NC_090924.1, forward strand.
GTTAGCGTAATTTTTCCCCATTCTTATAGTCCATTGCATAAATCCTTAGTCATAGTTTGAATAATTTAATTAATTCATATATAGTGCTGAACGCGGCGTGAATAGGTTAACCTTGCAAATTAACCTTCGAGCGTACGGTGTCTTTCTTTAACAATCTAGTCACTAAAGTCTAGTTTAAGTAAAACTTGTCATTTCCTTTCCAACTAATTTTCCTTGTCCACTGGTTTCATTTTAAAACCGAATTTCCTTTCCTATTAAGAATCTCATCCGGTCAGTCATTTAGAGTTATCCTTTCACTTTCTTATTATTCCTGTGATGTGTATCTGTCCCTTAGCATAAAAATCGCATTCCAATTTTGTCTGTTGGACCTGTGTTTCAAACCGTTTTGACATTTAAATCCGTGAAAATGAGAAAATGTTATTTCTCCACGTGTGATTTGGCTGCACTGTGTTTTTCCTTCCCAGGTCGATTTTATTAATGTTATGCCTGTTGTTAGGACATTGCTTGGTAGTTTGCAAGTATTCCGATACTGTGATACTCAATTCTACATTTTCCATTCGACCGCACCTGTAAAATAAACATTTAGTAATTTCCCGGGCCGTTTTGCTTAGTTTTCAGGAGAGCTAAATCCGGTTGTTTGCCTCCTATTCAGTGGGGATAGGTCGGATTCTGATTATTGCATAGTGTATCTGACTCCTTGCTACATGTCCCCATCCATGCAAAGTTTGATTAATAGGGGTTTGAGGGAGTGTTGCGGGGGGGAATAATTAATTGTGATCCAATTTAAAATCCACTCAAAAGATAATTTTGCTTTCTTTCAATTGTGTAGTGTTTATCTTACATGAAAGGTCTAAATAAGTGCATTCCATCAATTTACCATGAAATTATCACTCCACTGGTGATTGCTGCCCAATATTGAATATGTGTGATTTCATTTGAATTTTAAAATAAATAAATATTGTATTACCACCCACCGTCCTGGTTCATGGTCCATTGTGACCCGGGGTATTTGTAACAGAGGGTGGGAGATGGGTTGGGTGCCCCGTCTCAATCTGAATTCTTAGTAAATAAAGTAAAAGTGTTTTAATTATGCGCTGCATCCTAGGCCAGAGGCAAGAGTCTGGGTCTGGTGTGTGACGCCTCTTTAGAATCCTTAACAGATTGGGGGCTTGTGCTGGGATAGAGAAAGTGTTGCCACCCATGGCAGCTTAACACAGCAGGCTAACCTTCAAGATACTGAGGCTTTGTGGGGTTAGAAGGCTGTTTTACACTGTAGAGACGCCTTCTGAAAATATAGACCCTAAGTATCAGGCTTGTGTGTACAGAAAAATTTAAATCAACCCCAAACTAGACAAAAAAGCAACAAAATACAGGTTACCTAAAGATAAATAAATTAATAAAGAAATAACTCTCCATAATGACCACAGTAGAGATAAACATGGCTAGGCAGCACCTTCTGCATAAATTATTTGTCAGAGGGGAATGGGCACAGCAGATGAGGAGGTCTGGCTAGGAGAAATGATGCAACAGGTCACCGCCATCGACATGGGTGTGTGGCAAGACGGTAGCCTGTTACATCAAGCTTTGAATGAGTTCTACATTACTCCAAATATTAAAGAAGAGGAGATTAAAAAGGTCTGAATCACAGCCTACATATATCTCCATATGGGGATTATGCAGAAAATATCTGAAGAAAACAGAACTCTTGTGCAAACCCAATCTGAACTCTTAACTCAAATTCAGACTGAACTGAAACTAGTGGAAGGGAAATTGAAAAAGAGCCAAAATTCTGAGGTCAAAGGTGAGAACTACATCAAACTGCTAACAAAGGACTTGGCTCGACAACAGCAAACTAATTCAGACCAAGAGGACCAATTAAATGCATAAGAGTGGAGTGTCAGGAAGAGAGTCAACTGAAATTAAAACAAGTGAGATACAATAATGTCAGCGCAGAGCAAATAGTTACTTTACAGAGTGAGATAAAAAATTGGAAGAGGAAAGTAATAAACTAATTTCAAAAGAACTCCACTTTCAATCAGAATTTGATGAAGAGCACCAGAAATGAGGCACCATAGCACAATAAAGGGATGACCTGGCTGAACAAAGGGATGCTCTGTATCAGGAGAAAGAGGCCCTATACCAGGAAATGAGCAAATTAAGAACCAATTTGGAGAGTCAGACCTTCAGGGACTGATTGCCATAAAAGAAGAATGTGAAAAATATATGGGACATAGGAGACAAATGGAACTCGAGTTAGAGCAGGCCATAGAGGCTAAAAATATGCAGAGAAAGGAGGTTCACCTCCTGCTACAGAAATGGTCTCAGTGTTCTCAGACCATACAGGTAGCACGAAGAGACAATGAGGCCCTCTGTGAGGAGAACAATGGACTCCACAAGCAGGTGGCAGCTCAAGAGGCCAGTCAAGCCCTGATACCCGAACAAGTAGAGAGGGACAGGGCAACCTGTTAAGTGACTTCAATTCAGCACTCCAACTAAGTCAATGCCTAGTCTGGGATGCCCAAGGGAAGCCCTTATTTCTATATTTTTATGACAAGTTCATAGATCTGGATGATAAACCCGTGTATAACACCCCTCTCTTTGAATCCCCCTGACCTCACTGAGCCAAGAAGTAGGTTTGTTTTGCAAATTAAAAGATTTATTTGAAAAATTAAACAATATATATATATATATCACACTTTTATGAATAAATTAATATTTGATAGCACACTTATGAATATAATGTTGATCAACAATGGGTAATGTTACAATTGCACACTCTTTTCAATCAGTAAGGAGTTAGTAGAGAAAGGATAAGGTAGCAGAGAATACTTTTATGGTTTCAAGGAAAAGCAATGATGGAAAGAATGCAGCACAGAAATAAGCTGATATGGTTTCAACAAGAGATAATATGATCACTTTTTCTTTTGACAATTCATTCCCCTCCTATGCAATATAAGGAGATGGAAGGAAAGCACACAGTTTTCAGGAGTACAATCAAATGCAATACAAATTCTAGTTCCCCCCTAGCAAGCTTGGAGCAACAGGTATGCTTTTAAAACATGCAGAAATACTTTTAATGTGATTTGCAATGAAGTGAAAATATGCTAAAAATTATTTAATTCCCTCTAGGAGATTCAGGGTAAGTGACAGCTACCTTGAATTAGTTCAGGTCAACACTAGCAATGATTCACGAGGGATTATCAGGTTGAAAATGAATTTCAGCAATGGAAGTAAAAGACAGCTATTTTTGACAGGTGAAGAAGTTGGGTCAAATTGCAATTCGCGGCACTTTTCCAAGTGCCTCGATCGCGATTACGGAAAACTCAATTTGGGGATTTTTGGAAAGCTTGTTTCTTAGTTTTAAAATGAAAGTTAAATCTCGTTCCTAGCACGTATGGTTCAAAAGATACGGACGATTTAGTGGAGGTAGATTCTCAGAAATAAAGTAAGATTCAAACGACAAATGAAACTTTCATAGGTTTGACATCACAGAATGGACACACGATGTCTATGTAGTTCTAAATAGGTGGAAATGGTTTGAATTAGATTATTTTAAACTAAGAGATTGGTTTTGCACAGCTCTGGCTGGATACTCACTCCTAATTTTGGAAGGAATGGGCCTCGTCACAGATTTGGTCAACAGGTTTAGCTGTGGTTCTCTCTACTCTGCTGGTCTGGAACTTTGGTTCTGGCAAAAGTTCTTGGCACTGCACAGCGGTCTGGTCTGTGGTTCTGGACACAGCACTGCTCTCTGGGTCTGGTTCTGGCAAAAGTTCTTGGCTAGAATCAAACAGCACAGCCTGGCTGTTTTATTCTGATGTGCCCCTTGGAAGTCTGGGGTAAATCAGTTTGCAAAATTGTAAGGCCAGCTGAGAATACGTTTAGCTTGCAGTAGGCCTTCTGCTTCAAAGTTCTGGAGTCTGGTTTTCTAAGTCCTGGTCTCTAGATAGTGCCTGAATTTGGATGTCGTCCGTCAAAGTGCTTCGCAAAAAAGTTGAAAGCACAGCCCTACCTGGGCCTCAGTGGCTCTTTTTATGTCTTTTGAAAGTGGGTGGGAAGGCTAACTTTCTATGCCCAACCCTCTGAGGATCCTGATAGGCTCTGAGGATTCTCTGTTGCGTGACTTGGGAACTGAGTTGTGAGTCAGAGTGATGTGACCATTTTACAATCTATTGAAGAAACGCCCCTTTGCTTTTACTGAGAACCCAATTTTTCATAATCAAACATGTTTCCCAAATATACAAGTGGTTCATAATACATGTACACATCACCGATGAATTAAGTCCGGTCTCTGTTCAAACCTCATGTTCCTGCGAGCTTGGGTTCAGAAACGACTACATTTTGCGCTTTTAGTGGGTTTTGCCATATTGGTTTTTCATCAAATCTTCCACGGAGGTACACCCCCCTCTACGCATATTACAGTAAGTTTTCATTTTTCTAGCATACACCCTGTGTCTGCAATATTGATAAATCCCGGGGTTTAGCCTCAGAACATCCCACAACGTTAAGCTTAGCCTCAAAATGTAGGTACATTTCCCATATTAAGAATACTCAAATTGTACATTTCTGTCAGCGTAATACAATATTTTATAGTCAATTTAAGAAAACATACATTTGCCTCCAATGGAATTCACATCTGAGTCTGGTCCGCCCCCAGGTGCTTGGCTTGACTCAGAGATCAAATGTCTTGCCTTCCCCCAGAGCGACTGTTGACAATTACACCTCAAATCAGCATATCCTATTGAGTAGAAAGAGTCTATTGTGTTGACTGAGGTCAGCAGACCAGGGTGCCACTCTGCATCTGGTTAACACGACCATGTGATCTCCTGTGCTGTTGCTGATAAGAGCAGGTGTGAATGTTTCCCATGGACAGAGGCCTCTTGAACTTTTAATTAAATCAGACTGCCTTCTAGTATACGGCCCGGGAACAGTAGGTGTTAAGAATTCTCATTAACCAGCAAGGCTTTGAAGTTTCCAGCTAACTCAGGTTCCTTCTCAGCTCCTGAAATACCGATCTCCTGGCAGAGTTTAGATCGGTAGCGCCGGTTAGTGTCAAGGGCCAGTGCTGCACCCATTTTTGGGAGCTGTCTTGAATTAATACATTTCAAAAAGGGGATTTTACTTGAAAGCATATGATCCTTGCTAACATTGTATTAATGTGGATTCTGCAGTAGAGTAATGTAGAACACCCAACCAGAAGTTGGATTTTTTTGTCCGGTGGTTTTGTGCCCATGATTCTAGCGATTTTTGACATTAATTAAAACAGATTTTGAACAGCACCATATTCCTTTGCACTGATTTCGCTCATGGCACTTCTGGCCCATCACGCTCACACTGGTGGGTGGCAGGTCAGGCGACCATTTTGGTGTGCGCAAAAACTGCACAGCTTTCCTGGATTCTGGCACAAATGTGGGCTTTTCAGCCATCTTGGATTTTCTAAGCCCACAGCATCAAATGTTGCAGCATAATAACTTGAATGTGGGTCGATACACCTGACAAGCCGCCCCGCCCGACTGCACTTTGATTTCGAGTCGAGGGGGTGTCGGGTGCACAGGATGTTTTGATTCACGCGCTGGGATGTCCGCATCATCTTCTTTCGATTCCACAGTTCAGCATCTTTTCCTCCATCAGGGTGGATCGATCGGTTCTCCCCGCCTGTCCTGATGGGAGTATTGGGCGGTACCCCGGGCCCCTCGGATCTTTGCTCCCGGTCCCCGGGTCATCCTCCTTGGTCAGTCTCCATGGTTTCATCTCTCCTAGGATGACAAAGCAAAAGCGGCAGAAACATATATTCGTAGACATTTCTCCACCACTATTAATGGTGGGGCGAACATTTACATTTTATACATCAGGAGACCTTTACATTCAATTTTATAGGCCATATGTGGAATATTTTAGGGTTGGACTTGTATTAATCTGGAGCGGTCCCCTCTGGGATTGCAGAGGACTCCTCCGGTTCCTGCAGAGTGTGCCTGGGATGGCAACACTTTAGCTGATTTATATGGACACACTTGTCTTCCCCTTCTACCAAACTGCCTTTGGGGATGCGGATCTTGTAGGGGACTGGGGAGATCTTGTCTACAATTTCAAAAGGTCCCTTCCATGTAGTCAGAAATTTCCACTGTTTGGCCTGGTTCCTTTGGAAATTGTATAGATAGACACGGTCTCCCACATTGTATTCTTTCCTAGTAGTCTTCAAATCATAATGAGTCTTCATGCTATCGGCTGATCTTTCTAGGTTTCGCTGAGCATAGGCAAAAGCATGTTGGAAGTGTTTCCTTAAATTTTCAACATACTCATGAGTTGTGGAGGCATTGATCAATGTCTGCTCTTGGGTCCTGTAAAGCAAATGCTGGGGAAGCACCATCCTGCGTCCAGTCATCAGCTCAAACGGTGACATTTTGGTTGCAGATGAAGGGGTAGATCTGATGGCCATTAGGACAAGAGGTAATCGAATATCCCAACTTGGCCCAGAATCTGCCACAAACTTTTTTAAGATGCTCACAACGGTTTGGTTGTAACATTCTACTTCCCCAGAAGAAGCTGGTCGGTAAGCAATGTGTAGCTTCCTTTTAACCCCGAGTATCTCCCAGATCTTTGTCATTACTTCGCTAGTGAAATGGCTACCTCTGTCTGACTGAATCCTTTGGGGTAGACCAAAACGGGAAAAGATGTGGTTGATCATCAGGGCAGCTGGTGTTTCTGCCTTGCATTTTGGGGCCGGGAGCCATTCCACCCATTTAGTAAATAAGCATGCCACCGTCAACATGTACTTATTTCCCCTAGAGGAGCGAATCACGGGGCCTATGAAGTCGACTTGCAAATCTGACCATGGCAGTGTCATCCCCCTCTTTTGGCGAGGCGCATGGTGTGTGAGGGATGTTGGCTGAAATTGTGCGCACACAAGACACCCCTTCAAGTATTGGTCGAGGTCCTGCAACCTCTCTTAAGATCTCAAGTGTTGTATGAAACCCCGTATGACCGGCGGTGGCCGCATCATGGGCGTGACTTAACGTCAGGCTTCGGAATGAGGTAGGAACCACCCACTGATCATGGCCAGCTTGGGATTTCCTTACCAACAAATCGTCTTAGATTCAGAACATTTTTGGACATTTCATCAACACTCTAAGGTCCTCTTTCCCAATGTAATCGGTATCCGTCAGGGGAAAGTTCTCAGGGTCCTCAATGTGTTGGTAAAACTTACCAATTATTGGATCCCCCTTCTGAGCCGTAATCAAATCAACATCTGGGGTCTCCTTACTCCATTGTGCAGTTGAAAGATCATTGTGAGCATTTGTCTGGGACCTAGTGATAGCAGTGACCTGGATTTCCCCCAACAGGGACTCAATCTCTATTAGATCCCCTTGAATGGCCCCGGTTTTGGCCAGCTGATCAGCTAAGTCATTTCCAGTTTTGTCTGGTCCCTCTACTTTGGAATGACCCTTGATCTTCTTCCAGTAGATTGTCATCCTATTCACGGTGATCAGATCATCAATGTTTGGAATTAACTTCCCATGTTTCAAGGGTTTGTTATTAGCACATAACATGCCTCTGGTTTTCCAATTAACCAGGTGCTCCGTGAACCCGTTCCGTACATAATCCGAATCTGTGATTATGACGAGTTTGTGGAGTTGATGTTGGACAGCAGTGAGGATGGCTTGATACACAGTCATCAACTCTGCTACCTGGGGACCAATCTTGTACCCAGCGGAGGGTTCTGGGGAATCATTCACCCATGCATTCCCTACGCCGGCCACAAGTTCTTTTTCCCCATTGTTGTCAACATGGTAAGAGCATCCATCCACATCGATAGTGGACATTCCCTCACGCTTGTCTTCTTCAAAAACTTTGTGTGGGGAATTAAGGTATGCCTCCATGTTGTCCTTGATTTTTAGACTTTCGTCCTCAAGGCCGTTTTCTCTGGCACAATCATGCAAGTCAGCCAGACCTTGCGCAAGGGGACTCTTCTTGTTTTGGCCATATCTGACCTCCACAGGAAAGCCTTGCATTGACAGAATCCAGGAAGTAATTCGGGAATTACTCACATTTCCATCTCGGATTCTGTCACTTTGGAGGTATTGCAGAGGCTGGTGTGGAGTCTCCACTATGATGTGTTCCCCCTGGATAAACGGGTGGTAGTTCTTCAATGCCCACACCATTGCCAGGAGTGCCTTCTCACAATCGTTGAATTTTTCCTCCACAGAGGATAAAGTTTTGCTCGCATAGGAGATTACTTTATTGACCTTGTCATGCTTTTGATATAATACTGCAGTCAAGCATGTATTAGAGAACCCTGTCTCCAAGAAAAACTCCTGGTTTCTGACAGGGTAGGCTAGGCAAGGCGCTTGTGAGAGGCTTCTTTTGAGCTGTCTTACTGCCTTGGATTGTTCTGGACCCCATTCCCACTTGACCCCCCCTTCAAGAGATGAATCAGGGGTCTGGTGATCTCTGCATAGCCCTCAATGAACTTTCTGCTGTAATTAGTCAGTCCCAGGAGGCTCCTTAGTTCCAGCAGAGTTGTGGGGTCTTTCAGTTTCTGAAGTGCTTCTACTTTCTTTTCCTGGGGACAGAGACCCTTAGGAATAATCTCATGCCCCAAGAAATTAACACAGGTTCTACACCACTGTGCTTTCTGAAAGGAAAGTTTTGCTCCGGCGGCCCTCAACTGTGTCAGAACATAACGGATCTCCGCTATGTGTTCTTCCACAGATGAACTTTTGATGAGGACATCATCTGCATAAGCCAGGTTGCCCCTCACACCCAGGTCGGGCATGGCCTTATGTAGGAAAATGTTGAATTCATTGCCGGAGTTGAGGTATCCGAAGGGAGTCCGGGTCCATGTGTACTGCTGGTCCCCAAAGGTAAAAGCCAGTTTGTATTGGTCCTTGCTACTGACAGGCACGGTCCAGTATCCATTGGTCAGGTCTATTGCAGTGAATACCTGTGACCCCTGGATCTGGGCCAGCCCTTGGTCAATGTAGGGAAGAGGCCATCGGGAAGTATGGACCCGTTTGTTGAGCTCCCTAAGGTCGGCGCAGAGTCTCCACTGGCCGTTTGGCTTCAATATTCCCAGCACCGGATTATTGAAGGTGCTGTGAAGTGAACGGATTATCCCCCGGGACTCAAGGTTCTTAATTGTTTCAGTAAGGGACTCCATTGATGTGAGAGGCAAGCGATATTGCTTCACAAACACTGGAGTCATGCCAGGGTCTGTGGGAATTGTTGTTGTGTGGATGTCGGTGCAACCACAGTCATATGAGTCTACCGCAAAGAGATATTGAAAATCCAAGAAAACTTGTTTCAACTTTTGCTTCTGTTCTCGAGTCACACAGGCATCAGCTAGGTTGACTCTCTCTTCCACTATCTGCCTGAAGCCTGGAAAGACTTCTGGTTTTGCTATCTCAGTGGCCTCCTCCAGCTAGGTGGAGAAGTTTCTGGTCAGAGTGCTGATTTGGACTGGAGGCTTCAGGTGGGAAAGGCAGCCCTCATGGACCTGGAAAATCACCTCAAACCTTCTGAAGTCACAAGTCACATCTTCCTTACCATAAGGGCAGGAAGTGTACACCAGGAAGTTCCCCCCATGCCGGGTAAAGATCCTGTCTGGTGTTGTGTTGTCATCACTGTCACTGTCAAAACAGTCCTTGGGGATTGGTCCTAACAGTTCATTTCCTAAATCAATGGAAAAATGTCGGTCATCAACCGCCATTCCAATAATGGTTCCTGCGGCTAGAGTAATACTGTTTAAGTCGCTGTTATCCACCTCTATTGGAATGGTGTCATGTTCTATATTGACTAATGGTGTTGGGTTTACCCCCAACCCTTGCTGATGGAGATAAGCATTTAGATGAATATAAGCATCAGGGTTTTTCAATTTTTGTCCTCTTTTAACTTACACTTCCAGGGAGAATTGTCGGGTCCTTTCTGGGATGGTGACTTCCTCTCCAATCTGAATTTCAACTGCATAAGGCAGCAGTTGAGCTGACCTAACTGCTTTTTCTGGATCATCAAAGCCCATGAGATTATCCACTAATCGGGACCAAGCTTTGAAGTTTATTAGGTCCAAACTAATGGCAAAGCGATTGAGAATGTCACTGCCTAAGTAAAAGGCGGCAGGGACGTCTCGCACGACCCAACAATTATGGACTATGCTCCTGTTGCCAATGGAGATTTTGAGCATACACCTGCTTGGCAGGAGATGTTTGGAATTGGGTGTTTCCAGATCCATTTCCATTTGTCTATCAGTTTGAATGTGGGAATGGCTGGATCTTTTGGGAGTTGGCGGAACATAGCTTCGCTGATGAAGCTCTTACCGTTGTTCACACACACTCGGGCGAGAACAGAGTCCTTCCCATCATTTAACTGAACAGGGATGAACAACTGCTCTCCAATTTGCTGAATATCAGCCAGGGTCTGAGCTGATTTCACATCTTTCTGGACTATTGGAGTGGGAATGTCTGATTGTGGATTAGTAAAGAATTTCAGAGTGTTTCCTTCCAGTGTGGAATACCACCTTAAACTGGAAGGAAGGTTGATTTTCAGAAATGGAGAGGACCCCCCATCACCAGTCTTTTGTCCTACTGCTATTACTGTCACGTCTGGAATTTGGTTGTTCTGGAAGTGACCCAGATCCCGTAGCATGTTTTGGACCTGGCGCTCTAACTGTGAAACCCGCTCAGGCTGATACGGGGTTCGGTTTTCTCCCCTGGGCTGATCCCGGGAAGGGTAGCTATCCCTTCTCTGGTAGTACCCCAGGTTGGGAAGATTTGGGTACCCCTCCACCCTTGGCATCCCCTCTCCCGGATTAAGTGGTCTGGGCTCAGGGAATTGGGGAAAGAAGAATGGATGATTTTGGGGTTGGAAATTGGGTGGATACCTGGGAAAAAAGTTCTGCCCAGTATTTGGGGAATTTCTGCCCTCCTGTGGGAAGTTAGGAGGGGTTTTCCCTAGGTTAGGTGCTTGGCTGGATCCCCCCCCTTGGGCCAGAGGAGCCCACACATAACCCAGGATGGGTCAGTTTCCCTTGTAACAGAGACTCACATAATCAGGGGAATGAGGGATCCCATTTGAGGGACTACTTCCTTGACTCCCTGTTTGTGACTGTCCCGAGGGCCTTCTGGGCTTAGAGTTATTCTACGCAGGCAAGTTTTTAGGCCCCCCCATCTCCAAATCTAAAATGGGGGCAACCTTTACCTCTACCACCTTAGCAGCAGCAGGGGTGCTGGTTGATTTGGGGCTTTTCTGGGTGTTATTTTTATTTTCTATGGGCTTCTGCACCTCATAGATCCGGGTAGCCTGTTCAATGACCCAGTCTAGTGACCTTTTCTCGTGAAAATCTCTCACTAGCTGGGTGATTATGCATTTGGGTAAGGCATGGAAAAACGCATTTCAAAACTCTTTACTGTCCGTGCGCACCCTTTTGGTAGTCTGCGCAAAGGCACACTTCAATTCCTGCACAAATACCTGTGGGGCCTGATCCTCCCCACATTGCAAATTGTAGACTGCCTTGCGAGCCTCTTGGGGATTCCGGTGAACAGAAAAATGTTTCACGATGGCCGCCCTATATGTGGACCATCTTGAATGGTTTTGGTCCTCCAGCCCCGCAAAGAACTGGAGTATTCTGGGGAGAATGTCCATTTTACATACTGGATGCAGCTACTGCTGTCCTTCAAATGGAAAGTCTCCATCATTTGCTCGTAAAGCTCCAAGTGTTCCCAAACAGAATGCTTGGTGTTCTTGTGATAAGGGGTGATGACACTCCTTATTGCCTTAATCTGTTTTAAGGGGTCCTTAAGCAAGGCCCTTTTTTGCCTTATTGGCCTTTTTGGTTCGGGCAACCCTGGTCCATTCATCCTCTGACTCAGACGCACTGCTCCCAGAGGTGCCCGTCTGATCTTCAAGGTTTTCCCGGATTCTGCGAGCCTGGGAATGGCTGGCAGAATGTGGGGACCTGGTCTCCTGTGTCCTGTGACGCTCAGAGGAGTCTTCCGATCCCTCCTTGCTGCCAGGATTTGATGAGTACCCCCCCCACTGACCTAACTGGGCAGAGGTTTTTAGGATGCCCTTATTGGGCCTACTCTCCTGGGGTTCCCCACTAAATTGCACTGTACTTAGGTGCCCATACCCGGATGCCTGCCCATCCATTCCTGGGTGGTACTGGCCTATGAGCCCCATACTTTTGGCTGGATAGTAATCTGCCATTCCTGTGGCCCTGTGCTCACGTGCGCCAGGGGACATGGGGGTGGCAGAGTCCAGAGACTGGGAGAGATGAAGGCCTCTGGTACTAGGGCTCCAGAGGTTATGCTCAGGTGTTTCCCTTTACTGACTAAGAGCCTGCATCTGTGCTGCCAGGTCGTCCCTCTGCTTTTGAAAGGCACCAGCTTTCTGGCGCTCCTCCTCAAATTCTGTCTGGGTATCCAGGTCTTTCAGAATCAGTTTGTTGCTCTCTGCCTTCTCCCTATCTAGGTGGCTTTTCAGGGTGACTGCCTGCTCTGCGCATGCCCTATTGAAGTCCAGTTGTTGCTCCAGATTTTTCTGGCTCTGCAGTAGGGCGTCCAAACCTTCTTGGTACTCCTTCTGCAAGGCCAGAAATCTGGTATCCTGGTCAGACCTTTCCTATTGCATGATACCCATATCCTCTTTGATTTTAATGATATACTGTCTACTCTCATTTTCTGACTCCTGGCTCCTGTGCAGCCTCTGCTCAGAAGAGACCAGGTCAGATTGGGCCTTCTCTAATACCATCTGTTGCCTATTTGCCAGATCTTGGCCTCCAGCACATTTGTCCTGTATGGCTCCCATATATAAATATAAATATGCCGCTATCCTGACAATCTTGTCATGCTCATCTTTGGCTTTAGGGGCCATATATAGTTCACTCAGGGCCACATGTAATGGACCCTGATCTCTCCATATGTCTGACCCTGTTGCAGTGATCTCGGGTGCGATTGCCTGCAACCACACCGTCTGGTCATGTTCCGTCCATTCGCCTCTCACAAATAGCTTATGTAAGAGATGCTCTCTGGCTATTTTGATATCTACCAAGGTCGTCATTCTGGAAATTCATTTCCTTCCTGATTTACAGAAGCTAGTATTTTATTTTGCAAAACAGACCGTCTCCTTAGAGCATCCTTCTTTTGAGGGGTGCTTTTACAGTGTAACACAGCGTGGTGATCCAACAGGATTTATGTATCCTGTCAGTTAGCACACTGTATTAAGATGCACAAGTGGTAGTCTAATCCAGACGTCCTGGCTCGAGCCCCCACTCTGTTAAGTGACTTTAATTCAGCACTCAAACTAAGTCAATGCCTAGTCTGGGATGCCAAAGGGAAGCCCTTATTTATATATTTTTATGACAAGTTCATAGATATGGATGATAAACCCTTGTATAACGCCACTCTCTTTGAATCCCCCTGACCTCACTGAGCCAAGAAGTAGGTTTGTTTTGCAAATTAAAAGATTTATTTGAAAAATTAAACAATATATATATATATCACACTTGCATGAATAAATTAATATTTGATAGCACACTTATGAATATAATGTTGATCAACAATGGGTAATGTTACAATTGCACACTATTTTCAATCAGTAAGGGGTTAGTATAGAAAGGATAAGGTAGCAAAGAATACTTTTATGGTTTCAAGGAAAAGCAATGATGGAAAGAATGCAGCACAGAAATAAGCTGATATGGTTTCAACAAGAGATAATATGATCACTTTTTCTTTTGACAATTCACTCCCCCCCTATGCAATATAAGGAGATGGAAGGAAAGCACACAGTTTTCAGGATTACAATCAAATGCAATACAAATTCTAGTTCCCCCCTAGCAAGCTTGGAGCAACCGATATGCTTTTAAAACATGCAGAACTACTTTTAATGTGATTTGCAATGAAGTGGAAATATGCTAAAAATGATTTTAATTCCCTCTAAGAGATTCAGGGTAAGTGACAGTTACTTTGAATTAGTTCAGGTCAACACTAGCAATGATTTATGAGGGATTATCAGGTTGAAAACAAATTTCAGCAATGGAAGCAAAATACAACTATTTTTGACAGGTGAAGAAGTTGAGTCAAATTGCAATTCGTGTCACTTTTCCGAGTGTGTCGATTGCGATTATGGAAAAACGATAAGGAGTCAGTTTGGGGCTTGTTGGAAAGCTAGGTTCTTAGCTTTAAAATGAAAGTTAAATCTCATTCCTAGCACGTATGGCTCAAAAGATAAGGACGATTTGGTGGAGGTAGATTCTCAGAAATAAAGTAAGATTCAAACAACAAATGAAACTTTCATAGGTTTGACATCACAGAATGGACACACGATTTCTATGTAGTTCTAAATAGGTGGAAATGGTTTGGAATTAGATTATTTTAAACTAAGAGATTGGTTTTGCACAGCTCTGGCTGGATACTCACTCCTAATTTTGGAAGGAATGGGCCTCGTCACAGATCTGGTCAACAGGTTTAGCTGCGGTTCTCTCTGCTCTGCTGGTCTGGATCTCTGGTTCTGGCAAAAGTTATTGGCACTGCACAGCGGTCTGGTTTGCGGTTCTGGATACAGCACTGCTCTCTGGGTCTGGTTCTGCCAAAAGTTCTTGGCTAGAATCAAAAAGCACAGCCCAGCTGTTTTATTCTGATGTGCTCCTTGGAAGTCTGGGGTAAATCAGTTTGCAAAATTGTAAGGCCAGCTGAGAATACTTTTAGCTTGCAGTAGGCCTTCTGCTTCAAAGTTCTGGAGTCTGGAGTCTGGTTTTCTAAGTTCTGGTCTCTGGATAGTGCCTGAATTTGGATGTCGTCCGTCAAAGTGCTTCGCAAGAAAGTGGAAAGTGCAGCCCTACCTGGGTCTCAGTCGCTCTTTTTATGTCTTTTGAAAGTGGGTGGGAAGGCTAACTTTCTATGCCCAACCCTCTGAGGATCCTGATAGGCTAGAGGATTCTCTGTCACCTGACTGGGGAACTGAGTTGTGAGTCAGAGTGATGCTACCATTTTACAATCTATTGAAGAAATGCCCCTTTGCTTTTACTGAGAACCCAATTGTTCATAATCAAACATGTTTCCCAAATATACAAGTGGTTCATAATACATGTACACATCACCGATGAATTAAGACCGGTCTCTGTTCAAGCCTCATGTTCCTGCAAGCATGGGTTCAGAAACGACAACATTTTGCACTTTTTGTGGGTTTTGCCATGTTGGTTTTTCATCAAATCTTCCACGGAGGTACACCCCCCCCCCCCTCTACGCATATTACAGCAAGTTTTCATTTTTCTAGCATAAACCCCGTGTCTGCAATATTGATAAATCCCGGGGTTTAGCCTCAGAACATCCCACAACATTGAACTTAGTCTCAAAATATGGGTACATTTCTCAATTTAAGAATCCCCAAATTGTACATTTCTGTCAGCTTAATACAATATTTTATAAGCAATTTAATAAAACATACATTTGCCTCTAATGGAATTCACATCTGAGTCTGGTCCGCCCCCAGGAGCTTGGCTTGACTCAGAGATCAAATTTCTTGCCTTCCCCCAGAGCAACTGTTAACAATTACACCTCAAATCAGCATATCCTATTGAGTAGAAAGAGTCTTATGTGTTGATTGAGGTCAGCAGACCAGGGTGCCACTCTGCATCTGGTTAACACGACCATGTGATCTCCTGTGCTGTTGCTGGTAAGAGCAGGTGTGAATGTTTCCCATGGACAGAGGCCTCTTGAACTTTTAATTAAATCAGACTACCTTCTAGTATAGGGCCCGGGAACAGTAGGTGTTAAGAATTCTCAATAACCAGCAAGGCTTTGAAGTTTCCAGCTAACTCAGGTTCCTTCTCAGCTCCTGAAATACCGGTCTCCTGTCAGAGTTTAGATCGCTAGAGCCGGTTAGTGTCAAGCGCCGGTACTGCACCCATTTTTGGGAGCTGTCTTGAATTAATACATTTCAAAAAGGGGATTTTACTTGATAGCATATGATCCTTGCTAACATTGTATTAATGTGGATTCTGCAGTAGAGTAATGTAGAACACCCAACCAGATGATGGATTTTTTGTCCGGTGGTTTTGTGCCCATGATTTTAGCGATTTTTGACATTAATTAAAACAGATTTTGAACAGCACCATATTCGTTTGCACTGATTTCGCTCATGGCGCTCTGGCCCATCACGCTCGTACTGGTGGGTGGCAGGTCAGGTTACCATTTTAGTGTGCGCAAAAACTGCACGGCTTTCCTGGATTCTGGCACAAATGTGGGCTTTTCAGCCATCTTGGATCTTCTAAGCCCACAGCACCAAATGTTGCAGCATAATAACTTGAATGTGGGTCGATACACCTGACATACCCCTGATCAGTGTGATGCCCTCTGTACTAAGGGCCTCAAACCCATTTAATACTTTGTATGCGCAAGATACTGCTTACTTCATGTCTACTGGATCACATGAGCCGGAAACCATGAGGCAGTCAGTATTAAATAGGCCTAGCATGGTTAAGCTGACAGGTCAGTGCCCCTCAGAAATTGATGGACGGGCGGCCCTGTCTAGATACAAAAATCTTATGGCTGATGTCTCTGACCAGGAAGCCTCCTATGAGGAGAAAGTCAGGGAATTAGACCTGCAGAAGCACTATCTCCAAACGGACCATTTGGTTCGATTTGCAGAAAAATATCAAGAAATGAGGCCCCAAAAGAGCATTCTGAAAACCTCCACCCAATCAGGACAGTGGGGGAGATCTTTCTCTAATGCTGGAAGCAGAGTGGAGTCAGAAGACTACTCTCCTGTGCGCCACAGGGGAGAAGAAACTAGACCCCACCATTCTGCGAGGCACTCAAAAGCTCAAAGAATCAGGGAGCGCCTAGAAGGTCATGAGGGGACCTCAAACAGTAGCAGCTCTGAGTCTGAGGGCAAGTGGACTCAGGTGAGGTGGCAAAGGAAGGCAAATAAACAGAGGAGGGTTCTGGTGAAAGACCACATTAGGCAGATCAAGGCTATTAGGAATTTCATAACACTGTACCACAAAAATGCAAAATATTCTGTCTGGGAGCATCTCGAACTATATGAACAGATGATGGACACTTTTTACATCAAAGTTAGCCAGAACTGCATAGACTATGCCAAATGGACGTTCTCTCCGGAGTACTTCAGCTTCTTTGCTGGACTGGAAGACCAAAACCATTCAAGGTGGTCCACCTACAAGGCAGCCACCTTGAAGCGCTTTTCCTCACACAGAAAACCCCCTAGAGGCTCGCAAAGCGGTCTACAATTTGCAATGCAGAGGGGATCAGGCCCCAAGAGAATTTGCGCAAGAGCTAAATCACGCCTTTGCACAAACTACCAGGAGTGTGCGCACGAATAGTAGAGAGTTTATAACTACCTATTTTCATGAGCTCCCAAAATACATAATGACCCAGCTGGTGAGGGATTTTCATGACAAAAGGACCCTAGACTGGGTAATAGAGCAGGCTACCAAGATCTATGAGGTCCAAATACCTGCAGAAAATAGAAACCAGACAAAATACCCCAAACCAACCAACAACCCTGAAGCTGCTAATGTGGCAGAGGTGAAGGTTGCCCCCATTTTAGACCTAGAAATGGGGGGGCCTAAAAAAAAACCTTCCCAAAATCAGCAACATCAGAGGCAAAGAAGGCCATCTGATCAATCAGAAACAGGTGGCAGTCAGAGAGGTAATCCCACCACTGGGACCAATAACTCTCCGGATTACATCAGCCTCAGATATAAGGGCAACCAACCTATCTTGGGGTACTTATGGACTCCCCCAGACCAAGGGGGGATCCAACCAGGTGGATACTGCCCCAGGAAACTTCCCTCCTAACTTCCCTCAGGAGGGCAGTAATCCCCCAAATCCAGGGTTAAGTTTCTTTCCCCGGTATCTACCAAACCCCAACCTGCAGGACAACCCTCCTTTTGTTCCCGCTTTCAGGAGTTGAAACCACCCAATCTGGGAGAGTGGAGGCCAAGTGTGGAGGGTTACCAAGGGAATCTCCAATACCCATGGTACGCTGGGAGAAGGGATAGTTACCTTCCTGAGAACCACCTAGGTATGAACAAAGACCCCCGTGCCAGCTGGAACAGGTGCTCCCAACAGGAGCGCCAGGTTCAGAACCTAACTCAGGATCTCAGATGCATGTTGAGGCAGAACCCTAAAATGAACATGGTGGCTCAAAACCCTTCAAACCAAGGGTCTGGCACCCCAGAACAATGATGGGGAAAGAACCCTGACAATGCACTGGTTCTAGAGGAGCAGGCATGGGAGGAAGGGGGTTGTAAGCCCCAGAGGAAGCTTCCTTCCTCACCTGTGAAAAGGCCCTGGACACCCCAGAACCAGAACTAAAATCTCCTGCCCCTGAAAATCTGCAACAGAGGATGGGTAGGAGAAATAAAGAAATCAAAAAGGCCTATTTTGTGGAGGAAGTTAGAGTCCTCCAGTTTGAAGGAGATGAATCCTTAGAGGATTCTGGGAAGAAAATGTTCTCCTTCAGGGACGGGGAAATTCCTCCCAAAGAACAATTGGTCCCGAGAGATCTGAATGGAGACTGGGTGGATGTGGGGACTGATTCAGAGTCACCCATCTCTGAACCCCAGAATTGTCATCCTGAGAAAAAATAGTAATGGAGGGATCCTCCTGACAAATTGGTTTTAGTGACTGCCACCAGGTAAGAGGGGGCAGAACAGAGCTAATAGAAAGAAGGGATTCAAAAATCCCACCTATTTCAGGATGCCAAATTTTTGTTACAGATTCCCAGACTCCGGCACAGAAAAATGTCCAAAACCCCACCGTGTCGGAGTCCAACATAAAGAAATTGACCACCCAGCGTGCCCAAAATGCCCTTTGCCTTTACCCGCTGGAGTAGAATGAGGGGAGATTCTATGCCCCTGTCCGAGTACAAGGGCAATGTGCATTTTCAGCACTGGTGGACAATGGATCCCAAGTCACTCTTCTGTCAAAAAGGGCCTTTGAGCAGCTAACTTTAGGAAGAGGTGGAGAGACACCAGATCCCTCCCACCCCTCTTCCTGGACAAATCTAGAACTTTGATGGGAATTAAATTCCTGTTGAGGGGACTGCAGCTCTGGAAATAAAAATTGGGTGACACAAGGTGAAACACCCGGTCATAGTCGTGACTCCATAGGGAACCCCCTGTCTATTAGGGAATGACATCCTTTGCAAGTTGTCTCCCCTAACAGACTGTGTTAACAAGGTCCTCTGGACTCAGACTAAACGGCCAATAAAATTAGAACAAAGTGTCAAGCATGTTAGTTTAAATGGCACATGCCACATGGTTGAACAAAAATCTGATCATATTGAGTTTAATTTCCAAAATAATCAAACACCTGATGTTACAGTAATTGCTGTAGGACAACAAACTGGTGATGGGAACTCCTCTCCATTCCTGAAAATCAGCCTTCCTTCCAGTTTTAAGTGACATTCCACACTGGAGGGAAATACTTTGAAATGTTATACCAATTCACAATCTGAAAATCCCAATTCTATAGTCAAAAGTGATGAAAAACCAGCTCAAAGTTTAGCTGACATTCAGAAAATTAGAGAACAGCTGTTCCTCCCTAGTCAGTTAAATGAGGGGAAGGAGTATGTTCTTGTCCGAGTGTGCCTGAACAACGGAAAGAGCTTCATCAGCAAAGCCATTTTCAGAAAACTCCCAAAAGATCCAACCATTCCCACATTTAAATTGTTTGATGAAATGGGCCTGGAAACTCCCAATTCCAAACATCTCCTGCTGAGCAGGTGTATGCTCAAAATGTCTATAGGTGACAAAAGCATAGAGCATAATTGTTGGGTCGTGCGAGATGTCCCTGTTGCATTCTATTTACTCAGTGACATTCTCAATCGGTTTGCAATTAATTTGGACCTTATAAATTACAAGGCCTGGTCCCGACTAGGGGGCAATCCCATGGGCGTTGATGATTCTGAAAAAGCATTTTGGTCAGCCCAATTGCTGCCGTATGTGGTTGAAGTTCAAATTGGAGAGGAGGTCACCATCCCAGGACGGACCCGACAATTCCCACTGGACTTAAAATTTAAAAGAGGACAGAAACTGCAAAATCCTGATGCCTATGTACATCTCAATGCCCATCTCCAACAGCAATGGATGGGGTTAAACCCAACACCGTTAGTCAATGTAGAACACAACACCATTCCAATATTGATGGATAACAGTGACCCTAGGAGTATCGCTCTGGGTGCACGCAGCATTATTGGAATGGCGGTTGATGACGGTCATTTTTCCATGACTCTAGGAAATGAACTGATAGGACCAATCCCCAATGACTGCTATGACAATGACAATGACGATCAGATACCACCGGACAGGATCTTCACCCAGCAAGGGGGGAATTTCTTGGTGTACTTTTCCTGCCCTTAAGGGGAGGAAGAGGTGACTTGTGACATCAGGCCGGAAGAGGGGATATTCCAGGTCCACAATGACTTCCTCTCCTACCTGAAACCCTCTGTCCATGTCAACACTTTAACCAGAGACCTCTCTACCCAGCTGGAGGAGGCTGCTGAGATAGCGAAACCCAAAGTCTTTCCAAGATTTAGGCAAATGGTTGAAGAGCGGGTCAACCTCGCTGATGCCTGTGAGACTGAGCAGCAAAAGCAAAAGTTGAAACAGGTGTTCTTGGATTTCCAAGCTATATTTGCAGTGGACTTGTACGACTGTGGTCTCACCGAGATACATACTACCACAATTCCCACAGACCCTGGAACTACTCCAGTATTTGTGAAGCAATATAACTTCCCTCTCGCATCTATGGAGTCCCTGACAGATATAATAAAAAATCTGGAGTCCTATGGGATAATTCATCCAGTCCACAGCACCTTTAATAATCTGGTGCTGGGGATTTTAATACCAAATGGGCAATGGAGACTTTGCGCAGAGCTGATGGAGCTGAACAAACGGGTCCACATGTCCTAATGGCATCTTCCCTACATTGACCAAGGGCTGGCCCAGATCCAGGGGTCAAAAGTACACACTGCTATTGACCTGATAAATGGATACTGACCATGCTCGTCAGTAGGGAGGGCCAATAGAGGCAGGACTTTACCTTCGGGGGGCAGCAGTACACATGGACCCGGACTCCCTTCGCAAACATAAACTCCGGCAAAAAATTCAACATCTTCTTACACAAGGCCATGCCCCACTTGGGTGAAAGTGGTAACCTGGCCTATGTGGGTGATGTCCTGATAAACATCTCAACTGTGGAGGAACACATAGCGGAATTACGTTATGTTCTGACCCAGTTGAGGGTTGCCGGAGCAAACCTGTCCTTCCAGAAGGCCCAGTGGTGCAGGACCTGTATCAAATTCTTGGTACATGAAATAACTCCTGCGGGTCTCTGTCCACAGGAAAAGAAAGTGGAAGCACTACTGAAACTAAAAGACTCCACAACTCTGTGCGAGATAAGAAGCCTCCTTGGACAGACTAATTACAGTAGAAAGTTCATTGAGAGATTACGCAGAGGTCACAAGACCCCTGATCAAAAGAAGTCTCTCACAAGCGCCTTTTCTAGCTCACCCTGTCAAAAACAAGGAGTTCTTCTTGGAGACAGGGTTCTCAAATACATGCTTGGCAGCAGTATTATATCAAAAGCATGACATGGTCAATAAAGTCATCTCCTATGCAAGCAAGACTTTATCCTCATTGGAGGAACAATTCTATGTTTGTGAGAAGGCACTCCTGGCAACAGTGTGGGCATTGAAAAATTACTGCCCGTTCATCCAGGGGGAGCACATCATAGTAGAGACTCTACACCAGCCATTGCAATACTTCCAAAGTGACAGAATCTGGACAGGAAATGTGAGTAATTCCATAATTACTTCCTGGATTCTGTCAATGCAAGGCTTTCCTGTGGAGGTCAGATATGGCCAAAACAAGAAGAGTCCCCTCATGAAGGTCTGGCTGGCTTGCATGATTGTGCCAGAGAAAACTGTCTCCAGGACGAAAGTCTCAAAACCCAGGACAACATGGAGGCGTACCTGAATTCCCTGCACAAAGTTTATGTGGACGGGTGCTCCTGCCATATTGACAACAGCAGGAAAAAGGAACTGGTGGCCAGCGTTGGGAATGCCTGGGTGAATGATGGCCCGGAACCCTCAGCTGGGTACAAAATCCATCCCCACAGTAGTCAGGTGGCGGAGTTGATGGCAGTTCATCAGGCCATCCTCAGTGCCATCCAACACCAACTCCACAAACTGGTCATAATCACCGGTTCAGATTATGTCTGGAACGGGTTCGTGGAGCACCTGGTAAATTGGAAAAACAGAGGCATGTTGTGTGCTAATAACAAACCACTTAAACATGGCAAGCTAATACAAAATATTGATGATCTGGTCACCTCTAATGGGATGACCATCTATTGGAAAAAGATTAAGGGTCATTCCAGAATAGAGGGGCCACACAAAACTGGAAATGACCTAGCTGATCAGTTGGCCAAAACCGAACCATCCAGGGGATCTCCTTTAGATCTAATCCCTGTTGGGGGAAATCCAGGTCACTGCTGTCACCAGGTCCCAGACAAATGCTCACGATGAACTCTCAACTGCCCAGTGGAGTAAAGAGACTCCAGATGCTGATTTAATCACGGCACAAAAAGGGGATCCGATTATTGGGAAATGTTATCAGCCCATTGAAGACCCTGAGAATGGAGTCGGAGGCTGAGTCTTGGGGCTGCAACCTGATACCTGCTATTCCTGCTGTTTTCCAGTCCCCTTTCTACTGCGATCAACATCTACCTTTAAAATCCTCCTCCCACTGCGGAGCGGCCGCAGAGTTGGAGGCTGAGTCTTGGGGTCTTTGGGTCTGAGGAGCTGAGGAGCGGGGACCATAATTAAGCAAAACTGGTAAGTCTTCGCAAGAAATTGCGCTTTTCTGCCTTGTGCCTGCTTAAACTCCCACCTCTCCAAAGAGCCCAACTTATCCTGCCACATCATTGCACATAAGCACATAGCCTAGTAAATTGAAATAGATGCATTTCTCTCGTTCTAAGCGGTGCTTTTCGATCCACCCCCGGTGCTAGAAGTGCATATGTATAAGGTGGAATAGGAAAAACAAGAAAAACAGG
This sequence comes from Ambystoma mexicanum, assembly GCF_040938575.1. NCBI lineage: Eukaryota > Metazoa > Chordata > Amphibia > Caudata > Ambystomatidae > Ambystoma > Ambystoma mexicanum. The sequence continues at coordinate 724,349,309 of NC_090924.1, forward strand.
ACTGGATTTACAGAAACTGTTCTGTTTCCTTTTGCTTGCAAATATTTTGAACGGGGACTGTGTACCTTGCCATAGAACTAATCCTTTAGTAACTTTCACTAGCGCCTGTAACGCAGAGCGGGGACTGCAGGCTTTTGCCTTTGACCCGACTCATAATATGCTTTCTAGTGCCGGTGAATAGAAACAAAGAATATAGGCATTGTCGTTGACCCGTATTACATGCAAGCATTCAAATAAACATATATTTGAGATCATTAACTCAAACAGTCTTATAAAAGTTGTTGTACACTGAACACTGCAACTATACTTGAAGAATACTTTGGACCATTCAAGGAAAAGAAAGAAAACCTCTATCCAAGATGTCTGGATATAATTTGCGAAGCACAATGACTGGCCTTGAAGCTCACATACCAGAATCTGATGAACCATCAATTCGATGTAAAAATACACCCATAATAAACAGATCAATATTTAAATCACCCATCTGTGATAGGAAAACATCTACTTTCCTTTAAATACAAAGTATTTATCTGATTGATGAACAATTACCTTTGGTTTCTGGATTGTCTCATCTCGCTACTAACGACAATATCGGTGCATTTACTCCAAAGAACAATAGATGTTATGAAAATGCACCCTTGCACAAGGACTATACGTTAATAACAACGATTAAAAACACAATACTTAATTATTTCCCACGAAATCGAAACTCAGATGGAATGCAACGAAGTGATCTAAAAGAGACTCAATTCGTAGGGAAAAAAACCTGAAAAAATTGATGATCATCAAAATCAGAATACTAATCAGAAAAAAAGATACGAGGATTGACCTGTCGAATCAAGCTTTGATCCATTCCGACAATCACCCCAAGATAGGTTTGTCATTGGATCTCAATGCTATATCGGCCCTAATGGACGATACGAATGCAGACAAAAGTCAGCACAGGCATCCTTCAGAACACATAAAAGACAAGAATGAGAATAGCCTTCATGTAGCATCTAAAGGAAAAACCATTAAAGAAAACTCAACTTCATCCACAATGATAGCCCTGAACTACGTACTTACATCAGTAGTAAAAGTCTATGAAGAAATACGTACAGAAGTACGTTTACATACAGGACATCTACTAGAGATCACAAAGGATTTAGAAATCAATGACACCACATTTAGTCGCTCTAAAGAATGCAATAAATGACTTAACAACATCAAATAAAAACGAAATACAGTCATATTATCAAGACATGATGAAGAACTTTGAAACTATAAGACAGAGAGATGAAGATTTAAAAAAGACCATGGCAAGTTTAATCGCCAAAATACAGCAATCTGAAAAATATTCTCCCACAAAACAGGAAAAATCATGTAACTGCGATTTGAAACTGAATGAAGATGGGATAATGGATGACACACCTCTTTCAGAATCAACGAAGCAAGAATTCATACGTCTTGCACAACTAGCAGAAAATGAAGAGGAAAACAATAAGAAAAATGGAAAAGATTACAACCACAATAAAAAAAAATAGCCATTGCGGGAAAAAACAAGAAGACAGAACCCGTCAAATCTGATAAAGAAACAAAAAAGAAAACTCAGAAGACAGATAAAAAATGTTCTCCGGTTGCTGAAATACATTCCACAGAGGATGAACAAAAATTGAATGATGATGATCCCACTATTAAAAAAAGGAAGAAAAAAACAGGAGAATCTAATAGATTCATCCGGAAAGAAAAAACAAGCTGAACAAATAATAAAGGAAAAAAAGAAAAAAAGATAGGAAAGCTAGCGAAAAACAAAATGTTAAAACACCTCAAGAAAAAAAGGCTATTGAAAGTAAAAAAGCAAGTTCTACTGTAGGTAGTCAGACAGAATCCCCGAAGAAATTGCTAAAAATAGCACCAATTTTCTTGAAACCTCTAAAACAGCACCTAAGCTTGCCCCAATTTTTATCAAGCGAAAAGACAAGAACACTGATCAAAATATATTGCAAACAAAAGAGGTAGATGATGAATTAAGCAACAGGAGAGCAACTCAAGACACTGTTGATTTAAAAAATACAAATCAGAAAAACGCTTCATCTGACATTTTGAAGAAAGTCATTGAGGATTTCCGAGAGCAGATTTGCAAATTAATAACAGGATACATTCTATCGAGCGACAAACCTTTTAATCATCAAATTGAAAGTCCTTTTACTCGCGATCGACAAGAAGAACACCTCATAATTAGGACTGCTGCAACCATTAAGGAAATACGAGAGGAAATAGAAAAGAACTTAATTGAGGTGAAAACCTATCAGCAAGATCCACCCACTGTGAATGAAGAACTACTGCTGAAAGCTTCAACCCTACAAACCCGCGTGTACCATGGAGGAATCAACTTCGATGAAAGATCTGACAAAAACATCATGGGTAATCAAGTACAAGGAAACAACAACAAAACCAATGTGAACTCAGTTCAAGAGAGAATCCCGAATTCGATCAATACAGAGGATATGGTACCTCAAAATAAACAAATAAATGAAGATTACATCCGTGATGAAATACGAAGGTGCATGATGATCTACAATACTATTAATCAGGAGACTCCACATAAAAACTGGACTACCAAAAAAGAACAAACAAACAAACAAAAGATATAATCCTCACGTTACCCAAAACACTCAAAAGCAATTAAAAACATCAGCTCCTGTAAGAGAATGGATAACACCGCGAAATGAGGTAAAGAATAATAACAGATCGTATAATTGTCATAAAACAGCGACAAGAAGCACAAACTAATTGGACGAAGAACTCATCTCAACTCTCAGATAAACCTCAACTGATAATATGTTGTAGAAGTCATCCCTACCCACAATATGACCTGAACAGAACGAGTATACTAAATATACTACATGAAATTCCTAATTTAAGGAAAATAGACACCAATGATATAGATGGATTTGATTTCTTGGATGACAAAGATCTGACAGCAGCTCGAATGACACTAAAATCCAGAGTCGTACTGGATTTTCTATTAAGAGAAGCAACATCATTGAATAAATTGGGCTTCCTTATACATCAAGAAACTTTGAACTTACAAGATCATTTCTTTAATGATAATAACAAGAACATTGCGCTAAGAGGACATCCAAGAAACAATGAGAAAAACCAGAGTCTGACAACTGACTTGCATAAGAACAAACAGCACGATTATTTCTATCGGGCCTAACTACCAATTGAACGAGAGACGTACCATCTGGTATCTTGGAATTCGAGGGGCCACCGGCATTTGATAAACTCCCATACACACGAAATGGAGCTATATGAAATTGTAGATATACGAAGAATCTTGGCTAAACACCATGCCCATTTGGGACAACTACAGGATAAGCATGATTCCAGCTGATACTTCAACTCAGGGGAGACCTACCTCAGGCCTACTAATTGCAGTTAACAAAACCAAAGGCTTTGCAATTAAATCATGGCCTTCCACTAGCAATTATGTCCAATTAGTAAAAGTCACTATAGAGCATCATGTGATTGCCATACTAAATATATACTGGGGTCGGGCCAGCTTAACCCCGGTTGACTTTTTCAAACAAATTGAATTTACACTCGAGGCTATATCACTAGACTGTGATGTAACACACACCAAAATAATGGGTGATTTGAATCTCCATCTCCTGAAGAAAGAGAATGGTACTGAGCATCAAATAAAAGAAAGATGGAATACAATAATGAAGGAGCATTCAATGATGATGTTAAATGGTTCACTATCAGGAGATATTCCTGCCAAAGAATTCAAGAAGCTACGATAGATTTCATCTACTGCGATACTTCATTCATGCATTTATGCTAAAAACTTGAAATAAAACATAATACACAAAGCGACCACAAACAGCTTTGTCTTGAATGGACTTCTATCAAATCGAGAAGATTAATTGAGAATACCAATATCTCTCTCATGATAAAGGTAAACAATCAAGGAAATAGTATAAGATGGACATCTGAGAAATTTGTAAACTTTCAAATAAACCTAGAGAAAAGCATATATGAAGGAAACATTGATCCCAACATGTACATCTCATCAATGCAACTATTCAAAACATCCTTCATGAGCAATCGTGAAATTGTAGTTAAGCACACCCATGCTTTTGACAGTGAAATTAAAATAAAAAAGAACTTGTTTAGGAAAAAAAGTAAAACAACTTCTAAATCGTCCTTCTAATGCCTCTATTACACAAATCAAACACTTGAAATGCAACTATAGAAATTGGATAAGGAGAATTAGGAGACACAATTGATATTTCCTAAGTGAGCTCAGGGACAACTCAGCCCATTCTGAACTATACAAATAATCAATATCATGTGTATTACATAGGGATCCACACAGCAGTATACTAAACCATGTATGTCAGGCTTTTTGCTTAGTGCACACTGAACTAAGTTCTTGGACTTCAAAGTTTTCCCTTTGTAGTCTTTTAAACAAATTTCATAAATAAGCATCAGTGGGCTACTCCCTTTCCTTATCCTCTCAGCGACTGGGCACCTGGTCATAAATGGTCACCCGTACTTCAAGGGGGCAATGGTGGGAGGTTTAGCCCATTATTGTAGCCACACATGTGTCATGTAGTTAGGGTAGTTGCTGATAAATTCCCTCACGGGACTGCAGGAGATGGTGAGTTGTGTTTTTTCTCTATTGTCTGTCCATGGTGTTTACTTTAAAAATACATTTCTGGGATAATCAGCACTTAATTATGTTTTCCTATGTGTTTTACTTCACAAGTACTTTTGAATATCATATATATTAGTCAATATTATATATCACATAGTCCTCACCTGCCTATCCCGCTTTATAATGTTCAGGTGACTACCCCACAACCCTCAATCTCTCACCCAACCACCATCCTCAACACCTCTTATCTGCCTAAATCCTCATCCCGTACCTTGTATAACTCCACAACTCTGTTCTCTCACCCCTCTGTCGTCCCAATACCTCCGCTGACATACCTTCTCTTCCCTGCATCACAAGCAGCTTCCGACGTGTGCTGCTACAACATTTCTGAGAAAGCGGGACAGAACAGAAGAATTGAGAAAAAGGAAAATTTGTCAGGATGGTTTTTAAAAAAGGGACACATAATTGAGAACCCCTTTAAGAGGAACCAGAAAAGGCATAGATTATGATTATGATTGGTTATTTATAACGTGCTTAATACCCAGAGTTTTCTAAGCGTGGACCCGGGGATCAAACCTGTGTTGCTCCGTATCGTCTTGCTTCCAAGCGAGCGCAGTGCCCCTGAGATCATTTGCAGACACTTTATAATTTATTCAGAGAATTGTGACAAGATTTTCCAATTGGCGATCATAAAGGGCTGCATCTCCACTTTCTTTAGGGAATGTTAATGACACGCCTCTCTTTTTTCTGAAAGCCTTGTCCATGGATATTCATAACAGAAGCACACCAATTTGGATATTAGCAGAACTGTCAGTGTATAGCATGGTCTTGCCCAACAGCACAAAACATGCATTGAAATCATTTTCAAAATGACCACCAAGAAAGGCCGAGAATATCCTCACCAATTTCCTCACTCAATCAAACACAGAGCTGCCTCACAGTATGTTATGTTATGTAGATTTCTTAAGCGCATGGTCACCCGAGGGTATCTTGGCGCTGGAGAGGGAAGCATGTTAAACAAAGTCCTAGGGGATATCAACAAGGAAAAAAGCCAGTACCTAGAAGAGCTCTGTTTTAAGTGCCTTTCTGAAAGCCAGATGGTTCGGTAGTTTCCTCATTGCTAGTGGTAGTCAGTTCCATAAATTGGCAGCAGCTATGGAGAAGGCACGGCCACCTACCCTCAAGCGCCGGAACATAGGGATAATAAGAAGATCCGCAGTGGAGGATCGTAGCAAGCAGTCAGGCTGATAGCAAGTCAATTTAGTCTGAAGAAATTCAGTGCCTTGGAAATGAAGAGACTGGTGAACTATGCACAGGGCTTAAAATTTAATACGGTGGTCCACAGGCAGCCAGTGCACAGAGGGTAGCACCGGAGTTATATGGGCACCACAAGGCATGCCCGTGACCATGCGGGCAGCCAGGTTTTGGATGTGCTGTACGCGCTGCGTAAAACCCTTAGGTTGGGCTAGATACAGTGAGTTGCAGTAGTCTAAACAAGATAAAACCAGAGCTGCAACCACCGGAGGGAGGAGAGGCTCAGGTATAAAAGGCAGCCCTTTCTTCAAGACCCTAAATTGGTAATGGCCTGATTGACAGACTGCTGCAACTTGATTAGCCATGGACAGAGAGGCTGAAAGGATAACCCCCAATTTTTTCACTTTATCAACCGGACTGGGAGGTGGACCAAAAGTGGAAGGCCAGAAAGAAGACACCCAAAGTGAGGCATAATGGGGACAACCCACCACCAGGACCTTCGTCTTGTCTCCATTTAATTTGAGCCAGTTGTAACCCATCCACTCATCAATGTCAGTCAGGCAACTCTGAAGGCGCGACGACACCCCGTCCGGATCCTGATACAGACGGATCAGGATTTGAGTGTCATCAGCATAGGAATAGCAGTTCAAACCGTGGGAGTGGATGAGACACACCAAGATCCAAATATAGATCTTAACCAAGATTGGAGACAAGGAGGAGCCCTGTGGGACACCGCAAGTGAGGTGAAAAGGAGTAGATAGAAAAGGTGGCATAGAGAGAGGCTACATGCAATCCGCCAGGAACAAGGTGAACCAGGCCAGTACCTGTCCCGAGATTCCGATCTGGGCAAGACAACAGTAATCTTAAACTAAACCGGCAAGATGTAAATCATGATCATGCCACCTCATGATGCCACCTCACCAAAGGCAGCAATACCCTGGCCTACACAAATGGGTACCCTCCCGGAAATCTCAAAAGTGATCAAGAACATTCGGATTCTTATGGACAATGGTCTCATCTTAAAACTACAAATCAAAGAATTGGCTAAGAATTGTGTCTACCACGGGTGCATGATGCCCTGCCTTACACGCCTGCATGGGACGCTCACTGTCATATTGCTGGTTTTATCTAGAATGTATAAGACAACAGCATATGCCTTGGCATGCCAGATCGACTAAGAAACCTCAACACGCCCAGCACACAGCAGCAAGGTGGTTTATGTTGCTCGAGCTCAAACATACGCTGTGGAATAACATCCCCCTTTTCTAGTGTGTATATTTGCAGGATATGAGGCACTATAGCATACCAAATCGGGTAGTGTTCAGTGATTCATACCCCATAGCATGCAAGAACAGGTGTGGGGGTTATCTGATAACACTTAGAGAACATTCTAGAGAGCCTGTGATTTTTACATTTATTTTAAATAATTAGATGAAACGGGTTCATTTTACACCACATCTTTCAGAAAAACAATTGAAAAAGTCATTCCGTTAACAGGTATGTCTTAACTCATACAATCTCAGCAACATCCACTCAACCTGCTGAGCTACCTTTCCAGCTTCGTGACTGAGGACTCACCAGTCAACTTTCAAAGAATTCACCATTGATTGTAGATGCCCTAATACTGGTCAATAACTCGGTATTATCAACAATTGCTATAAATTGCTTAAAAGCCAATGGTGTTTCAACTTCAGCAACACCAACACTGTGCATACTCTCATTTCGTGTATGTAGTTGAAACATATAACTGTAAAAACCTTCAGGGTTCAAAGTGGGGTTTCTCGCCCAGTTGTAAAAGAACAGAGCGGCATTTGCCGCCTTGAGCATAGCCCCCATTCCTTGGATTGTGAACAGTTTATGTAAGAAAGAAACTTACATGCTAAGTGTGTGCAATAAGGTTTGGCGTGCCATAACTTACTGAGCTAGACATTTACATCCGACCACGGGCTTTCTAGTTCGACATTTAGATCAAGATAAATGTTAAGGTGTTAGCCCTGCAGTTTGCTGCAAATTTGGGGTCGTTTAGGGTTCACATGTGAGGGACATTCCTCTACACTCTGGCACTGTGGTCATCCTGTGAGGGGTGCTAACTATGTGAAAGTAAAACATTCAACATCTTTTGTATGAAAGTAAGAGAGAGTGGGGTTGTTGCAGATATAGCGACAAATGAGATGACCGTGGAGCTGTGTGAAATAGATTCCCAGAGCTGGGGGGAATGATTGTACTGCAAGGACTACCTGTTTTCGTCATAATTTTATTTCTTTACGTTTTGTCATTAATACTTATTCTGTATCGTAATTCTTTTTGTGGCGCTTTGGTGAAAAGACCTACGTATATACGAATGAAATATAAATAATGCTCTGTTATTGGACACTTTGCTCTCTGGAGGTAGGGCAAAGGATCACTACTGCTACTTGTGTACCTGGTGCAAATTGTGCAAGTTAATGAGGAGGACTCAAGGGTCCGTACTACAGAAAATTGAGCAGTGCAATTTTTGTTAATTCCCAAAAATGTGTGGACGTGCGAATATATGTTGTTTCAATAATTAGTTTCACTTGCACACATTTGTAATGGCAATCAAATGGCACTGTGCCAGCGAAATGAAGGCCCAATGGTGTTGCAGGAACAGTGCTGTCGGTATTAGTACGAGCACACCACTGCAGACTTGACACAGCATTGATTTAGATAATGTTTGGACCCAGCACAGCCTGTGGGCCCGATTCATAAAATAAATGGCATGAGACCAAATCAGGAGGTGCCAGTGAGCAGAGCTATGTCTAGAACATCTTTTGATGCTGCAGTACAAAAACTGATTCACGAAAATGTGCAGAAGGGCATCTCAGATATCCATTCTTATTCTTTGAGAATAAAGTAGAAGGTTCAAATCAGACATGATGGCAGACATCTGCTCACTTGTTCCAGTGCACATCTTTGAGAATCAGGCCTTATGTGTGCTGCATCAGGTGTACGCCAGACTTTTCCTGATCAGGGCCCCGGGAAGTTGTAAAATCGTATATATTGAACTTGTGGAAGTTTGGTCTCTCCTAATACCGTGTATTGAATTACCATATATGTCACAACTCATAAGTAACAGTCTTTATTTACTGTGCTTTAATCACTTCAACAGAAATTCATCCTCTGGCCCTGCATACACCATCCCCTTGTAATAGTTTATTTTCAGACTTTGCCTTTTTCCTTCTCCATTCTAACTTTCCCTGTGTTGGGATGAACGTCTTACATCCCACACGTGAGAGGAAATACACACTAACAAAAGCCATGAAACACGAGTCCGAACATACATTCAAGGCCAAAAGTCCAGGTCCCAAGCAGATCTCCCTTTCATCCCTGCCAAATCCCTTCACTGAGCGATAGTGATTTCCAAGATTTCCAACACACACACACACACACACACTTTGAGATTAGATGCACAGAAAGATGACAGAAATTATTGACTGGCAACTTCAAGAGTCAATTTAGCAATAGTAAACAAGCAAGCGAGTAGGCCTCTAGAGACAGGGAGCACAGTAGGCAATATAGTGAGCATTCATTCGACAGAGCAAGCTGTAACAGACCCAGACAATTTGCACAATGCACCAGTATGTATGCTACCTCCCTTTAACCTGAAATAGATAGTAGTCAGCTAAATACACATAAATAGGTGTATGTATGGGTAGGCCTTAACCCATTTAAGGGATGGCGACAACATAATAACATAGAGACGGAAATTAGCCTCGACCAGAAACACACACACATCATCAAAGATCAATAAGAAATGAGAAACACTTCAAGTAGTTATATGAGTGTGTAGTAGAGAATTCAACACACAATATATATATATATATATATATATATATATATATATATATATATATATATATATATATACAAACAAAACTGCAATTGGGCAGTTCACAACGGCACTCCTCCATTATAAGTTTAGAAATCACGCCTCAGCCGCTTTCACCGTAGTAAAAGTCCTTTATTGATTGGTAGGTGGGCAAATTCAAAGAACAAACACACAATAACATGTTTCACCCGAACTGGGCTTCGTCAGATTGTGAATGGTACAATGGTGTTTTGACATTCAACCTGTGACTTCTAAGTGCCCTCCTTTACTTGGAAACACTAGACTGTAAAGTTGTTTTGCACTCATTGACCTCTAAAGGCAGCCATGTTGGATATCCCATAGGGTTTGCCATTATCTTGGTGACGCATGAACACCTACATCTGCTGACATAATATTGCTTTAGCTAAATAACGTGTACAATGTTTACCATATTAAAGAGCTGATTTTGCAAATATTGCATTTAGAAAGTGTCTAGTGCAATAGAAGATTTAAGACATATGATCAATGATCTGACGTCTTGCTACTTCTCGTGTGTAGTTTGTGCAAATATTGCATTAAATGAAGTGTCTAATGCTTTTGAGAATTTAAGAATTTAGATCACCTGTTTGGTTGTCCAAACTTAATGTACCTGCACAGTGCTCTAACTTAATAAAGTGCAACGTGCATACCATGCTGAATTGTTTATTATGTATATATGGTATATTCATACTGTGTCTAGTACTGAATTATGTAAGGGTGGACGTAAAGTTTACTTATTTTCTAAAGTGCCTAGTGCGTACCTTGATGGTATATATTTATCCAACTGTTTTCATGCCATGTATTTAATGGGGTGCTACAAGTGTGCCTTATTGGCATATTTATTATACTAATGGTATATCTATACAATGTCTGTCTCCAAAAAATGTAATTTGAACACAGAGTTCCTTTATTCTATAAAGTGCTTAGTGCATTTAGACTATATTTATCCAGCTAACATCACATTGCAGATGTGTTTGATGTGTTGTTTTTGGACAGATACTGTAATGTGCAAAATTGCTATCATTTTCTAAAGTCATCATAAAACATATCATATATTAGATTTTTGATAATAAACCAGGCTAACCATTGTACAAAAAACCATCATTGCTCAAGTGTCATGGCAGAGTTCGTTGCCAAGCAAGGATTGTGATTTTGTTAAAAAAAAGTCAGATTTTTGTTATTCTTATAGACTCCATTTTGTCATAAAATAATTTTTTGTTATGCTAAAAACATATACTGTGTACGGGACTATTGAGTGGGCCTATACCCAACATATATGAGACATATCTGAGACAAGTTAAATTTAAAAAGATAGGCATACTACAAACATTTGTTCAGTTTGCAACCCCACATGTTCTTGATTTTTCCTTCTGTTGAGTGCACTTGATGGTCCTACTGTTATATTTAACTTCATATTTTGTTTGCTGAGACAGGGTAGTGCAGTCAGCATATTTAGTTTGTGAATTATGTTTTAAAATGTTTGGGACCATATTGTCATATCCAATCTGGAACAAACTGTACACTTTCCACATGATTAGTCATTGGGTTATTCTCCTATAAACGTATAAAGTTCTTCATCTTTATTATGTCCACCTGGGGATTTGGTGTTATATTCAATTATATATCTGCTTTCCAATTGTCGTAGCTGTCTCTCTCTGTCCCCACCTCTTGGATGTTGTTGAACATGATTAATGCCAAAGTATTTGAATGACTGTATATTTCCTTTGTGTACTTCTGCAAAATGTTTTGCTAGAGGATAAGTTGGATCTTAATTTTTAATTGCTCTTATATGCTGCAAAATTCTGATTTTGACTTCCAATTTGGTGCTTCCTATATACCAAAGGTTACAGCTGCAACTGATTACATATATCACAAATTTTGTGCTACACAATATAGTTTTTGTGATTTCCACTTTTGATCCTGTGCGGGGATTTTTGTATTGATTGATATTTTACCCGAATTTGCACGCTTTACACCTTGTGCATTTTTGGAACCCTTTATTTTTATCCAGAAGCCAATTCAGTCTGGATTTCGTTTGAAACAAACTTGGAGACACTTTCGATTGTATAGATTTTGCTTTTCTATACATTACAGTTGGATTTGTACTGAGCAATAGGTTAATGTCTTGATCTTTCCTTAAGACTTGCTAATGTTTTGACAGTATTCTTTTTACATTCCTTGCTCCACTGTCGAAGGTGGTAATAAATCTTATATTTTCTTTCTTGTTTATCTGATTCTCACCTTTATTGTCATTTGTTTCATAAATGTTTGTGAAAATTCCTTGTCTCGTTTGTTTGTTACACTCAATATATGCTTTGTTGATAATTGATTTGTTATATCCTCTAGCTTGAAACTTAGATGCCGTTAGTTTCGCATTTTGCCCAAAGGTCGATGTTTCACTGCAGTTCCTTTTCATTCGGAGAAATTCTCCGTATAGTATGCTATTTTTAAGATTTTCTGGATGGGCACTTTGTGCATGCAAGACCATATTTGTACTCGTTGGTTTTCTGTATACCTCTGTGGTAATTTCATTGTTCACAATTCTTATCTTAATATCTAGAAAGATGACTTCAGTTTTATTGTGATTCTCTGTGAATTTTAGGCTTGTACTTCGAGTGTTGATAATTTGGAAAAAATCTGTCCATTCGCCTGTTGATCCTTCCTACAGAATGAATAGATCGTCAATATATCGACGACAAAGAATTACTTTTGTGGTATACATTTCCATTGTCTCGTCTGCAAACAGTTTCTCTTCCCAGGCCCCCATATACAGGTTTGCAAATGTCGGAGCCACCGCTGTACCCATCGCTGTGCCGCATATCTCTGTGTAATACTGGCCAACGAACATAAATGCATTGCGTGTTAAACAGAGTGTCAACATTTCCAACAACATGAGAGAGTGTTCTCTGAAGCTTAAAGATCTTGTCGATAGATATCTCTTAATCGCTTCCATCCCATCTTCATGGACAATACATGTATACAAGGAAACTACATCTAATGTAACCAATAGATAATTAGGTTTCCATGGTATTTTGTATATTTTCATTAGAAAGTCTGCTGTATCTCTTGTATATGACGATAGAGTCTTTATAAAAGGAAACAAAAATGTGTCCAAATATTTGGAAGTGTTCTCTAAGAGGGAACCGATTGATGCCAGTGCCACGATGCCACTATTGGCCTGCCCGGTGGTCTGGTACTGGATTTATGTAACTTTGGTATAAAATGAATGATTGGAGTTATAGGAAAGTCTTTGGTTAGATATGTTTTATCTTTCCAGGTGATCAGGTCTGCTTCATACCAATCAGCTTGTTTGATGTCATATTCTGTTTTGTAATCCAGATATGGATTTTTTGCCAATTTCTGATAATGATCTTTATTTTTCACTATTGTGTCATCACTCTGCAGGTCTGTAATAGCTTTTCATTCTTCTTTGGTGACATTGTAATTTATTTGGCATGAGTGTGAGGCGAGATGTTTGAATTCTTCTATGACAAGATCCTCAAATAGGTCAATGTGCGGTGTACTTTGAGCTTGTGGATTGAATTTAGATTTCTTCCAAAGACCGCTGGGTGCTTTCATGTCTTGTTATCAGATAGGTTGGTACTGGGGCAGTCCATTGGTCTTGATCTGTGTTGTTATCATTTAGTCCTTCATCTTCCCCTGTATACCATGGTTCCAATGTGTTCAAAGTTGGTATGTCTTGAATTGTTAATTTGGACGGCAAGTTTTGGTTTCAAGTTTGGATTCATCCGTGTTTGCAAAATACTTTGCCAATCTTAATTTCCTAGTGAAACAATGCAGATTAATTCTCGATTGTGTATAGTTGTACTTGCCCGTCAAACAATAAGACAGCCCTTTTTCCAATACATTTGTTTCCATATACGTTAGTATTTTCTTTGACAAATTGACAACTTGTAGTTTTTGATCCATTTGTATTACTTCTTCTTTTTTCCAGAGCACATCTGACGGCCTGATGATTGGCTTCTTTTTTTGGTTTTTCCTTTGTCCTCTTCACCCTCGTTTGTTCTTCCTCTTGTTTGTGTGGCTGGGTTTTGTTTTTTCCTGCATTGATTTCTTCCCTGTGTTGTTTTTCCCACTTGGTGTAACGACCTAATTTCTTCTAAAAAATTCAACCTTGTGGGTGTCTCTTCTTTGTTACTCGATATCGATGTATCTGTGGAAGAGCCTGTACTTATTTCTGATTCTGAATCTGGGTCTACATTTTCTGATGGTTCACTTGTTTTTGGGTTTGAAAGCCCTTTCTTACCATGGCAAAAGTATATGTTCGTCCTGTGGCATAATTCTCTTTGTCACGTATACATTTCCTTTGTTTCCTGTCTTTAATTTCCTCTTCATACTTGGAAATGTTTTTATCCATATATACTTTTAGATCTTTCACAGTGTTTGCATCAGATCCTGTGTAGAATGCTGTCTCCAATTCCTCTATGTTTTTTAGTGCTTTTGCTCTATCGCTTTTGCCATATTTGACCAATGTACCCAACATTTTGAAAGAACATTCATTAGTTGCTTCCCTCCATTCTTGTAACATTTCTGGGTCTGGGTCCTCATAAGTGGGAATAGTCAAAATTCGCAGCCCTCTTGGTATTCTTTTGCAGTAGCGGCCGTTCAGTTATGGTCATGTTGCTCAACCTATAGGAAGAGCACTTTTTGGCCGGCTTATAACTTTGCCCTTCCCCCCTTCATTAATCACATGCCTGCTGATTGGATGGTGAAAAAGCGCAAGGTGCGTCATATATTTGGAAATGCTTGCCATGTTGGATTTGCGAACACAGGCCGGTGTCCGCGGATAGCGTGGCAGAGAAAAAGTCTGGAAAACACATTTTGAGTTATTTGGTGGTGAAAAGAGGGGCTGAGAAGGGTGGGGGAGTGGAATAGAGGTGAAATGGGGCTGTTTTTTTAAGGGAAAAAATTGGATGTGTGTGCCGTTCGCTCCGCGGACACCGGGTACGAGTAGTTTGGGAAAGACATTTGGGGTAATTTGATGTCTGAAAGAGGGTGTAGAAATGTTAGGGGAGTGGTATGGAGGTGGAATGAAGGTGATATGGAGCTGTTTTTATAGGTGAAAAAGGGTTTGGAAATACTGCAGAATCTGCGGTTTATTTCACTGTCTGCGGACATCATTTTGATTGCAGGGGGTTTAGGGTGAGTTTTGTCATTTGACGGTGTATTGTATGTAGTTTTTATTTGGTTAATTGTCTTGTGGTGTTTGTGGCCAATGACCAGATTCTGGGGGGCATGGCTGTAGGCCATAGGCCATGCCCCCCAAGAATATGTTCACTGGCCACAACCACCATAGTAGTAATATGTGTGTAGTAATTATAGGTAATGTAGTAGGACTATGGCCATACTCACCACAGTAGTAATATCTGTATAGTAATTATAGGTAATGTAGTGGGAGTACAAAGTGTTTGTAATATGGTGGAATGATGTCATTGAACTGTATTTGGTACTTATGATTGTAGTACAATTCAGGATACTGCTTATAGAATATGGATTTGATTATACTTGGTATAGTTACTTATTTCAATAGTGATATCAAGCTGGATTCTCTGGTTTATTTTCTGTCAAAAAACAGTAGAATTTGTTAAGCAGGATAGTTTAAACGCTTTAGTTTTATGCAATTTTACATAATTTTACTCAGCTGCTTTTAGACTGCATTCAGACTGCACTGATGTGTTTATTCAGTTCTACTAAGGTGAACAATCGCTTTTAGACTGCTCTGATGTGTTTAGTCAGTTCGACTAAGGTGCACAGTCGCTTTTAGACTGCTCTGATGTGTTTAGTCAGTTCTGCTATTGCAATGTCCAGCACATAGGTGCACAGTTGCTTTTAGACTGCTCTGATGTGTTTAGTCAGTTCTGCTATTGCAATGTCCAGCACATAGGTGCACAGTCGCTTTTAGACTGCTCTGATGTGCTTAGTCAGTTCTGCTATTGCAATGTCCAGCACATAGGTGCACAGTCGCTTTTAGACTGCTCTGATGTGTTTAGTCAGTTGTACTATCGCAATGTCCAGCACATAGGTGCACAGTTGCTTTAGACTGCTCTGATGTGTTTAGTCAATTCTACTAAGGTGCACACTCGCTTTTAGACTGCTCTGATGTGTTTAGTCAGCTCTGCTATTGCAATGTCCTGCACTTAGGTGCACAGTCGCTTTTAGACTGCTCTGATGTGTTTAGTCAGTTCTGCTATTGCAATGTCCAGCACATAGGTGCACAGTCGCTTTTAGACTGCTCTGATGTATTTAGTCAGTTCTGCTATTGCAATGTCCAGCACATAGGTGCACAGTCACTTTTAGACTGCTCTGATGAGTTTAGTCAGTTCTGCTATTGCAATGTCCAGCACATAGGTGCACAGTCACTTTTAGACTGTTCTGATGTGTTTAGTCAGTTCTACTAAGGTGCACAATCGCTTTTAGACTGCTCTGATGTGTTTAGTCAGTTCTGATATTGCAATGTCCAGCACATAGGTGCACAGTCGCTTTAGACTGCTCTGAAGTGTTTAGTCAGTTCTGCTATTGCAATGTCCAGCACATAGGTGCACAGTCGCTTTTAGACTACTCTGACGTGTTTAGTCAGTTCTACTAAGGTGCAAAATCGCTTTTAGACTGCTCTGATGTGTTTAGTCAGTTCTGCTATTGCAATGTCCAGCACATACGCGCACAGTAGCCTTTAGACTGCTCTGATGTGTTTAGTCAGTTCTGCTATTGCCATTTCCAGAACATAGGCTCATAGTCGCTTTAGACTGTTCGGAATGTCATTAATAAGCTCGGCTTTTGCTATTACTTTTTAGCACATAACTGCTCTAGTACCCCTAGCTCACTGCTAATGTGTTAAGCAAACACTCCTGGCACCACCTAGATTTGCATTTCCAGACCCCCAATCACGTAGCAGCAGCCTCCTGTATTGTGACTTGCCCAGACCCACTATATAGGTGTGACATTCCAGTTACACTACGGCTAGTCGGCACCCAGCCGGCCCTCCTCACTTAACCAAACCATGCCATGTTGCTTACTACTCATGATCTTTCCATTTTGTATTGTACCGTATGATACACCCTGCACAGGATCCCACTTTATTATCCATGATAATGTCTTCTCCAGAGTAGCATGCCTCTGACCAATCCGTTTCCCCAACATCTCCACCTGATTAATGGCCCTACAGACCACACAGGGATCCAAAAGCCACAAAGAACCAGCACACCCTCCTCAATTACTACTAATAAACCACCTAAAATGACTATTCCGGGCCTCAGCTCACTTAGACGCTCTAGACTTAGCTCACGGACCGTCACCACGTTATGCTCTCCGATCAGAAACTGCCCTAAAGTCAAGCAAACAAAACAAATCCCACTACTAGGACTCTTAAGAACCCAAAGACTCAGAGCCCGATTCTTAAACCATCCTAGCATAAGTGCCTCCTCTTCCTTTGCCATCATAGGAAACTCACCTCCACTAGTGACCCACACTAAATGCGCCAAAAGGATCGCCACACCACCACAAGAACCATCCCCTCCTTTACACCTCAAAGCAGCACTCATTAATGCACGGTCCATACCTGCTCATGCCACAGAAATACATGACTATATCACCAAACAACAACTTGACCTACTTATAGTGACGGAAACCTGGCTCCACCAAGCATCTGGTCCCTCACTCTCCATTGCCATTCCTGCAGATTACACCATCCTTAGGACAGACAGAATAAAATCAGTAGGGGGGGAGTAGCTATTATTGCTAAAACCCATCTCAAAATAAGAACCTGCCCTATTGAGAACACAGACTCTTACGAAGTCCTGCTAGCTAAGTTAGCTACAAACCATAAGACTACCATAAACATAATAACTATTTATAGAGCACCTAATGCTAAATCTCAGCCAGATTTAGATATACCACTACTGCTAATGCCACTTATTAAACCAAACACAAAATGTCTAGTCCTAGGGGGCTTGAATTTAGGATTTAATGACACCCAAGACCACAAAGCAGAAGCACTACACAGTGCACTCAAAGACATGGCTTTCACACAACTAGTGAACGCCCCTACCCACACAAAAGGGAGAACATTAGACTGGATACTACCACTCAATACCACCGTATCCATAGACTCCATTAACCCGATACCCTGGTCAGACCATCACAGTATACATTTTTCTATTTTGTGTAACGAACCAGACCTACCTAAAACTATCGTTGAGGAATCTTATGTTACAAGGAACATCCAGAAATTTACAGCAGAAAATCTCAACCCTCTATTAGCCACTCCCTTAATAATAAAAAGATCAATACTGAAAACCCCTGTGCCCTAGATGAAATGTATCATGATTGTCTCACCAGTACAATTGATACCCTAGCACCCTGTGTTAACAAAACCAAACGCAAGGATAAAAAATCCTCTTTCTGGTTCAACGAGGAACTAGTCACTCTTAGACGGATTAAAAGATCGCTCGAACACCGGATAAACAAAACCCATACCTTAGAAGCTCTGGAAGCATTCAACTCTGCAAACAAAATCTATAAAGCAGCTATCATTACCCATAAAGCAGATATCTTCAACACCAGAATCAGTAATGCATCCTCTGACAGCAAAGAACTGTTCACCATACTCAAGGAGTTGGAGAATCCGATCCCCATAATCAACCCAGCCCAACCAAGTAAAGAATGGTGCACCACCATCCAAGATGCCCTGGCATCCAAAATCAAACTATTACAAAATAAAATTATCTCCAAAAGAAATCTCCTTTCCGATAAACCGCCACGTCTAACCAAATTTCCACGAACATAGTAGACACCACCCCTCTCTTCAACTTCTCACCAGTTTCACATGATGTAGTGCTTAATACCATATCTAAACTTAAAGCTTCAAACTGCAAAGGAGACAATTTTCCAGCACACCTAATCAAATTATGTGCCCCTACTCTCACACCCATAATTACCAATTTCGTGAATGTCTCCTTCCATACCAATCAGGTCCCAGCTAGCATTAAAGTGGTGTGGGTCACACCTCTACTAAAAAAGCCTACATTAGATCCATTAGTGCCCACGAACTACCGGCCCATAACGACTGTCCCCTTCCTACTTAAAATTATTGACAAAATAGCTTACAACCAAATACAAACCCACCTCGAACAAAATAACTTACTAGGAGCCAGACAATCTGGATTTAGGCCCAACCACAGTACGGAGGCAGCCCTCTTGGATTTGAAAATCCAATTGGACTCTATCAGAGATTCAGGCAAACTAGCCACCCTTCTGCTACTGGACCTATCAGCAGCATTCGATCTGGTAGACCATGACAAACTTTGCGACACCCGAAAAAAAGATTTTAATTTCTCTATTAACGATACTCAGTGGATCAAATCTTTTTTAACGGACCGCACATCCAGAGTTGCCATCGGAAACTATGCAGCGGACCCTATAGTAGTACCCTTAGGTGTCCCCCAGGGATCCTGCCTCTCACCCACCCTCTACAATGCATATACTAAGCTCCTTTTCTCGGCTCTTGACGATATGGGTGTCATCTACACCAACTTTGCAGATGACACCCAGATCCTCATCCCCATCACAGGTGACTACACCCAAGACACTGACACTATCAACAAAGTTTATTCTATAATTCAAAATTGGATGGCCCTAAACAGTCTCTGCCTTAATGATGAGAAAACGGAGGTCCTCATCGTGTGCTCCCAAAAAAGATTAAGCTCCCTCCACACCAACTACTTGCACATCAACATTGACGGTACACAGATCCCAGTACTCAAACAAGTTAAAACTCTTGGTGTATATATAGATGGCAACCTCACTATGCACAAACAAATAGCAACCCTCTCCTCTTCCACAGCCTACACAGCAAAACGTATTGCACTCAGCCACTAATTTCTCACCCCCACAAATTGCATCACTTCGGCAAGAGCGCTGATTTTAACAAAATTGGATTACTGTAACATCCTCTTCCTAGGAACCTCCAAAACCAACTTAAATAAAATCCAACTTTTACAAAACAAAGCCCTTAGAGCGGCTCTAGGTATAAAGAAGTCAGAACATATATCTAGCATCAGAAGAGAAAACCACTGGCTGCCAATTGAAGCAAGAATCATCTTCAAAACACTCAGCACCGTCTATAAATGCATCACCTGCAAAGCGCCTAGCTACCTCAACAACACCATCAAGAAAAAAATCTCCTGTAGGACACTGAGATCTAATAAACTGGCCCTCTTGGAAGTTCCTCAATACAAATACAGTAGAGCAGGAGGAAGCAGCTTCAAAGTCCTAGCCCCATCACACTGGAACACACTACCCCTTAGTATCAAAAATGAGGACTCCCTACTAAGATTAAAAAAAGCACTGAAAACCTGGTTATTTAACAAATATGAACCCAATGGAATGCCTCTGGTTTACCCCTTCTTTGACTCTAAACAGCAAACGCAGCCCCATGGTCCTCATGTAACGCTAGGGGTCACCTCTAGATCTGCAACTAGCCTTTAAACAAAATGTAACCTGCTACTTTGACCGATTGGAACTTAGTATAAGAAATGTGATTACATGATTTATTTGCATTTCAGTATAAAATATGTTCTATGTGATGGTAACTGTAACCCTGTATAAAAATGCTACAATTTATTGAATTTTTGCCGTGATACCCGCGGGTCGGGGCGAGTAACAAATGTAATAAATAAATAAATAAATAAAATAAAAATATACATTTTATTTTTAAACCCTCATAAACATTAAGTACTACAGGTGATACAACGTTAGTGTATGACACACTGCTGTTGTATTGACATTAAATAATCACTGGGTCATTAAGAGAAAAATCCATACTGGGTTTTAAAAAAACCCGATTAGAATTATGTGAGTGTAAGTGTGATAGTATGTTTGTTTGAAGTATGCCGTGATTAAGGGAATTCTTAAAATTGTTAGATACCTGTTGGTGTATTCTAACTACATTAGAGGTTAGAAGATATTTTGTTGTATGATTATTGAGATGGCGTATTTGAAGTGTTTTGCAATGAAGGGTATTTTTTAAGTAGTTAGGTACCTGTTGGCGTATTCTAACTATTAATTGTGCTACAATTTAGTGTCTACATTTGGGATGAATAAATATTAAGTAGGCATTTGTTACATTTGCTGGTAACCTATGTTTTGGAGTAAATGAGGTATTGTTACATTCAAACCAACCACTTAATGTTTTGGCATATGCAGTGTAGTGCTCTGAAGTGGTTGTGGCATCAGTGTGGTATATTATACCTACTGCTGTGAAGGTTTTCTTTACAAGCGATACTTGGTGGTGTGTGAAGCCTGTAAACTTACAGATATTTTTGGTACCATCTGCATTGTACCTTAGAAGCATTAGTATGCCATATTGGCTATGTGAATTCCTTTATGTGGTGGAACGACTGAATTGCAAAAAAAACATAATATGCTATGATTTGCATTCTGCAGAAACTGGTGAAATGCAATGGATTTAGAACTTGGTATGTATAAATATACAAATCGTTCATTAGGGATGTGCTCTTGTGAAACATGATTGCAGAGAGTGCATGTATGTTTTGATGTTCATGAAATTTTTAAGATTTCATATATAGGGATGTTTTTGATTTCCAGTACATCTATTAAGTAATTTTTTTTATTTTTATTGTAACATATATTTTATTACAAACTTTTATTATAACTTTCCACTCCCATTACACTCATTTTTCCCATATAATCTAAATAATAAACATTTCCTGTTAGATTTACTGATTGGATTCAGCCACTTCTTTACGATTTTAGTTTATGATTTTGTCCAGAAAGTTTATGACTGAGCAGGTTAGATGCACCGAGCTCCCGCTTAAAATGCGAAACCACCATTCGTCCATGTTTCCATCAACTGGTGAAATTTACCAAGATGAAGTGTCCTTTGGTCTTTCATCAGAGGACATTCTGTTATTAAATGTTTTATGGATTCTGTTTTGACCAAACAGTATCTGCAGGCGTCGTCCTTTGTATCCTGATCATGTCTCGTCACCAACATTTCATTTGATTTAAGTGCAATCGAAGAAAGTCATCACGATGATGTCACGATGGAAATTGTTGTAGATAAAGTGGCATTTTTTCTAGTTTGTTCAAAGTTGGACCTAGATCTAGAGCTGTAGCTAGTCTTTCACACTTGGACAGATTTTGAATCCACGACCACTGTTTTAACTTTCTTTTTCGCAATATGTGGCTGAGCCAACACAATATCCGTTGGTATGTCTGCTGCTTGCATGATCGCCTTCAGCCCTTGAGTCCAAGCCATTAATATGCCAGCGTATGGACGGATATCATTTGGCACATGTGCTTCGTATTCTGGTTCAGGGTTTGGGATGGTCATCTTCCTTAATAGAGCCATAGATTTCCATATCACAGTTGCATACAGCTCATCTAGTGCTAGCTCATGTCTAATGATGGTCATTGATATGTATTTTGGCAACCTCAATACTTGTTTCCAAAAGGTTCCTTCTATTTGAGACCAGATGCTGTGGTCTAAGTTCCATCCCGCTTCTGCACCAAAAGTGATAGCAGGTATTACTTTTTGTAAATAAAAAGTACGTACCGGATTTAGGGTAAATTTACCATATAAGCTATGGATTCTGGAGCCTTGTAATGCAAATGTTCTCATGCACCGGGAAATGTCTTGAACCCAACTCAATTCATGTATTGATTTGTTGATCATTACCGCTAAGTATCAGATTGCAACAATTTCCTCGATCACTTCGTTGTCAATCGTCCAGCGGAAGGTTTCGTTTTTGCTTCATTTTGATGGGCCAATTTTCAAAATTTTATTTTTTTTGACATTTATTCTTAGTTCATTTTCATTCATGTAGGTCTGCAGTTTTAATAGCAGTCGTTGCAGGCCTATTTGGGTGGAATTGATCAATTGATTAATTTTTGGAGCAAAGCACTTTACATCATTTAGGGCCGCGGGTACATCAGCAATAAACAACTTGAATAAAGTGGCAGCAATTGGGCAACCCTGTTTTTCCCCTTTATGAGTGTCGATACCCTCCGATAGTTCCCCTTTTTCATTTATCCTAATTCGGATTGATGTCACTGCGTGAAGTGCTTTTATTGGCTGTTATAGATTTTCTGGGCAGTCCCAATTTTCTAATTTCTGCCACAGTCTCTCCCAGTTTATTGTTTTGAAGGCTTGATGCATATTGATAAAAGCCAGGAAAAGATTTGACCTTTTTTCCAAAGCTTCCAGTTTCAACAGATTTACCAACATCAAGTTAATCTCCGTCCCAACTCCCTTTGTAAAGCCTGTCTGGCGACAGTTGGAAATTCCTTTTTTATTCCACCATGCTGTTCGTTTTTGCTGCAGGAAGGATGCAAATAACTTGCCGATTGTGTCGAGGAGGGCAATCGGGCGATAGTTGGCTGGATCAGCCCAATTGCCCTTCTTGAAAACCGGCACAATTATCGCCGTTGTCCAAGATGATGGAATTGCCCCTAGATCAGCAATTCTAGAGAATAGCTTTGCAATGAATGTAGACCACTCTTGTTTGTGTACTTTAAGCATAATATTCATTATGCCATCCGGCCCAGCGGCTCTCGAGTTTTTTAACTTGGCAATAGCACCACTTATGTCTTCTGCGGTCTCACGTATGTCCCAGTTTACCGCAGCTTCCACAGGGGCAGTTGAGGTTGTGTTTTTACTCCTAGAGAACACCTCATTGTAGTGTTTTTTCCAATCTCCTTCCGCCGCCCCATTTGCCATCATGCCACTTTGATTTCCAGAACCCTTGTTCAAAATGTGTCAGATTTCTCTTGAGTTATTCGTTTTTATTAGGGACAACACCGCCTCACCCCGTTCTTGGTCACACTGATCTGAGAACGCTTTTACCCAATTCTGATATTTTTGCTTCTGTTGTTTAATTTGACCAATAGCGCCTGCGCCCCATTTTATTTTTAATGCTCGTATATCCTTCTGTGCTTGTTTCTTTTCAGTGTTTACACTCGTACTCCATTCATGAATATGTGTTTTTGTACTTTGTATCTTTAGTAAAGACCTCGCACTTTGACAGGGTACTAGCGCTACACATTCTATTGACTCTCGGGCAGTTTTGTCTAGAATTTGGAAGGCTTTAGTCAATTGAGTTATTTGTTGTTTGTTTACGAGGTATCAGCACAGACATTACCAGAGCATCACAGGTCCACATGTAGTCCAAGATCTTGTCATACCCCATGTTGTGCCAGGTGTAATTAGGTGGTGTGTCATCATTGACATGTCAATTGACCATGTCACAATCACGTGCATCCATTTCAGCATCCCATCTTGTTCTTCTTGATGGGATTCTTTGCTCTCCTTTAGTACTCTTGTGAATGAGATCTTTTTTGCCATCGAACCATGCAATGTTCATGTCCCCACATACGATAATCGATAGATCATGATAGCTCATTAGATTTTTATCGATTATCGCTGCGCCGTTACTAATGATATGAATTTTCTGAGGTAATCTTAACTGGATTCCAGTACAAGTTAATTGTCAACAGCTGTTGTAGTTTCTGGAATATTCCAACGGAATTTTGAATTAGAGTACTTTGAACAAAACTGTTGGGATTTACGATTTCCAACACTTCCCAGTTTGTGCCAATTTTTAGCATAGTTATTAGCCCTGAAAAGGGACGACCTTGGGAATTTTTTTGCGGCTGGGTTTAGCAGTGTTATGTAACCGTCTTTCACTGGAGGACTTTGCAGCATAGTTTCCTATAGGCATATGGCAAAATTGTCTATCAAATCCACTGGAAAGTCATTGTATAAATGTCGAAATCCTTGTGTGTTCTAGGATATCAGCGTTGAAAGCACTTTGAGTCCATTGTGTTTTAGCTAATGCTTTCTCACCCCAATATTGCTTTTGCCAGTCAATGGCTGGAAGTTTGGCACAGTAGTCAAGTGTCTTCTTAGCTCATCTCTAGGCTGCTCATTGGTGACCTCAGTGATATATTTGTCATGGGTGCTAGATTGATTTGCTTGTACTTTGTGCGCGTCTTCAGAGATCTCGAAGCCCAGGATCAGTAATTCTTCATTTGCGGCCATTATGGTCTTTCATACTGCCAGGGATTTTATGTGCAGGAAGACTCTGTCCGCTCGTTCTTCTGAGATATATTCGACTATGCAGATGTCTTGAGTAGACACGGTCCTCAAAGCAGGTACTGTGTGCAAAAGCCGGGTAACATTTCCTCTTTTCAAATTGACATCATTGTCATCTTCAAATATATTCTCAATACGAATTTTCCATGCCAGTGGATTTGAGTCCACCTGTTTTTGTTGCTTCAATTGGATAGTTTTTTTTCTGTATTTGTGCTGATGTTTGTTTTGGATTCAGGCTCACCTGTGTCTTCATTTTCGTCTCCTGTTCTGCATTGACTTGTTTTTCTGCAGTTCTTCCTTGTGTGGTTGCGGGTACTAC
Organism: Ambystoma mexicanum; assembly: GCF_040938575.1. Taxonomy (NCBI): domain Eukaryota; kingdom Metazoa; phylum Chordata; class Amphibia; order Caudata; family Ambystomatidae; genus Ambystoma; species Ambystoma mexicanum. Next base: position 724,374,525 of record NC_090924.1, read on the forward strand.
TAAGCCTTTGTTTTCTGGTCCTTTTTGGATTTTTGCAGGTGACCTCGGGGCCAATGTACTCCGACTCCCCAATCCTGTATGACCGGTAGAACACGCCTCTTGGCACTCAATGCTGTTAACCTCCTCCAAGTCTTCAGAGTAAGTCGATAAATTACATAAATCTTCAGGTGAAGCCACTGACTGCATTGAATTAGCATCAGAGTCTATTCTTAGTCATTTTTTACGGTTCCACGGAATGACTTTTGAAGTGACCTCAACTGCTTTTAACAGGCCATCCATCTTTGCCGATTTAGTAGGCTGAGCAATTTGATCTCGTAAGAATGGTCTTGGTTTCCAAGGTGTTGATACATTTCTTATGAACTTTCTTGCACTTCCAGTCTCTTTGTTCGGAGCCAATTTTTTTTCCTTTTTTTTTGGTGGGTCAAGTCCCCGTGTCTTGAATATTCGGCATAGTCGGGGCAGTTTTCAGGGTTTTTGCTGCACCATTAAATATCCCAAAAGATATTTTTGAGGACGAGCAATGAGGAACTACAGGAGGCTTTGGCATAGGTTCTTTGTCTAATCTCTCCATGTTTGATTTTTCATTTGGCACATCAGGACTTGTATGAGCTATGGTTACACACTCATTTGCAGGGGTCACTCGAGTGCCAGTGGCTTTGATAGCCGCAATCTTATCAGATTGCTTACTGCACTGTGTGCCGGGATTCCCCGCATTAGTCACTGTGGGAGTTAAGCTCTTGATTCCCCATGAATCACTTGCAGGTTGTTCGACCGTTTCTTGCTCGTTATTTTTTTGAGTCCCATGGGGCGCTTCACTGTGAGACTGTGTTCCAACATTTATTCCACAGCACACCTGTCTTGAGTCCATATTTGATGTGTTATTAGTATTAGAGGTCATTTGTTTCATGCATCCAAGAACCTCCTCCATTAGCATGTTTTTTTTCGATGTTATCTTTCAAGGCTAAATCACTCACCTTGTTTTGCCAAGCTGCAGATTTTTCAGCCTCATTGTCCAGTCGCGCTTGCAATACTGCAGTTAAACTATCCATTTTCAGTATTTTTTTGCTCATTTGGCCTAATATTGTGTCATTGTTGTGAATTGCTTCATTTAAACTTTCATAAAGCTTTGTAAACGGAATAAGTGCCAGTGAAGTTGCGGCCAACACATTATTATGAATCTGTATGGCCGCCGCCACCGACAAATTAGCTTTTGTAGATGTCTCTTGTTCTTTAAGAATTCTTTGATTTTCCCACAATCCCCCGCGACTGTTGATCTGACTCATTTATTACAGTCTGTGTCATCGGCGAATGACTGTAGGACATACACTTTGCCGGTAAACAAATTTCCTCATTGCATTGTGCAGGTATGCTATTTTAATATTTTTTCTTGAAATCCTTGTACACGTTGTCAGACAAGCACTGGCCCCGAAATTGTTATTGAGTCATCGTGTAGAACTTGTGCAGGAGTACTAGTTTGTATTGTTTGCAGGGCTTTTCCTACTCTAGGTGAGTGGTGTTGATCTGACTCCAAAGTACATTAGGAATTCTTATGTATCTTCCTTTGTGTTTATGGCAAACTTTACGATTCCTGCACAGTAGTCCACTTATTGCCTTATACCTCAGACACTGTAAGTGTAAGTGTTGTTAGGATTATTTGCGGCATTTCCATGATGGACAAGTATTTGCAAACACAACTGGTCCGAGCCATTTAAGTAAATGTTGCGAAAAATTGGTGGCAATTGAAAGAGAAGATTCATTGTTACATTAGCATGACAATTTACTCCAGTTGTGTTGCTGAATTTAAATGGACCAGAGAGTTTGGTTTGTTGATCGTTTGATGGGCCTGCAGATTTTTCTGGAGAAGAGACATTTGTGTCTTTTTTTCTGATGGATGTGCAGTTGACTTTGTACTAGACAGTTTTGTGGTTGTATTTTTTGATGAAGACAGAGTTGGTCATTGTTTCTTTAGTGGTATTGCTGGGAGATCTGTTATAGATTCTGTTTGTATTAGTTGTCTTTTTAAAGGTTTCTTTTTTTGAGATACAGGCTACATATCTAGATGGGGAGTGTATAGTGCCTGTAGCCTGTTGTATTCCAGGATGCAAGGAATGTCAGCGTTGACTTTGCTTGCATCAAATTTAACTAGGAATAGTGTACACAGACGTGAAAGTGCTGCGTAACTCATACATTCTTTAAAGACTGTGCTGCCAATGTCAATCAATGCTTGATTTAGGGTTAGACTTTGTGATTTGTGCATAGTGACAGCATATGCAAGAGATACAGAAACTTGCTCTCTGCGTACATACATGTCTATGAACAGAAGGAAACGTGCTATTGTCCAGCCATTCTGTTTAACTGAATGTTACTGTCATGCGGATATGTTTGGAAGCCAAGAACTGTACCAATTGCTCCATTACCTAAACCTTGTTCTACATCAAGGTTATGTTTTGGAATTACTATGTAGTTTAGACACAAAGTCAATATTCTCTCCAATCCAGCTGTGTTAGAGATAGGTTTTCTAAGCTAGTTAGTCGTGCTGGTGCTTGTTGACACATAAGAAGTGTCATGTCTTGCACTTCTAGTTTGTCTGTTGAGCTGATATGCAGCATGGGTTGCATTTTTATCAACTTTTTCTCGTTTAATTGACTACACCTTGCAAGGGTTGGCATTAAGGATTTTAGATTTCTTTGCGTACATTGTTCCATGACAACAGGAGAAGATATGTTTCATCCATATAGCTCATGGATTAGTTTACTATTTAAGATGGATTTTGCATCTTTAGTAAGCAGACCAGTTCTAATTCTTTTTTTAAAATGTTAGCATAGGTGAGGTCTGTATACTGATGCATGCTTTGAGTTTGTTCTTTGTACTGAAAATGTTAGCATAGATGTACATGTCCAATGCTGCTGAGGATATTCTGTTATTGTTTGTGTTCTAATGTTTGGAAAATAGGTTGACCTTTTACTGGTGTTAACTCTAAGAGGTCTCCAAAAACAGTAACAGGTTTTCCTCCAAACAGTTCTTTGTAGTTGGTTTTTAGGACTTCTTGCATTGTGAGATGAATTAAAGCCAACATAAGGTTGGCAACCATGCTTACTTAATCTATCAGCAGAACTTTCATTTGTTTCAGAATTCTGTGTACTTCAGTAGCAGCTTCTGCTGATAATTTGTAGTATTATAATTTGTTTTGTTGTTCTATGGGGAGGGGCAGGAGCCGGTGTAAAGTTACACCTCCTATGTTGTAGGCAGCTAACCCTGTGGGGGCTGTTAGTACAGCCAAAAGGTTGTTGTTTGTTAAGTTTTGTAAACATTTGCTGATTATTTTAATTGACATTGTTTTACCAGAACCAGCTTCTCCACTTACATACAGGATCACAGGTTTATAATTTTTACAGCTACAGGTTTTAGTTTCGTGTTTAAACCCATGTTCAATTTCTTGAGTGACCTCTAAATAAATGGTGAGTTCTTCATCATTTAACTGTTATTCAGCACTGACAAGTCTTCCTCAGATTGTTTATATTGATACATGGTATTGTCTACCTCAGTCATGGCTATTTCTGCTTCTTTTAGAATGAGTGGTTCTCCAAGTGGTTCTTGGCTTCCTGTAAGGGAAGGTAGACTGCCCTCAAGAGTGTCTTTGTCTAGTTAAGCTTCAAAATATTCCTCTTGTTGGCGTTCATTGCCCAACATTTCTTTGTATTGTTTGAAATTGTCATTTGTTATACTGCTTTCATTTGCTTGAATGCAGCTTCAAATGAGTCATAGTCCTAATAATTGTTCTTCTTTTCGCCAAGGTTTAAAAGGTTGGAGTAGGGCCATGTAATACAGTTCTCTATGTTGTGGAGATTTGAACGATAACTTTATTTTAATTAGCCCGAGTTTGGTGAGTTTAACTAGGCTTCCTTCACAAGTTGAGATGGAATTTTTGCCAGTTGTCTCATTAAGTCTTACATTGTTTTTGTAGGTGTAGTTTTGGGCAATGTCGTACAGACAAATTTTATTTCCAAAGTAGTTCTTCAGTTTGGGTAGTATGTGTCAATCAAACTGTTTTTTAAAGTACCCTGGCTGTTGAGATCATTTGTGTCTATGGTTTCTATCTCTTGGTAGGATTTTAGTACTCTTTTTCAGGATGAAGCTGGACCAAGGTTCAGCCAGACAATGTGTTCCGATTGGCCATATAAGGCTGTACCTGTTAAACAATCTGCAGATTCATATGGGAGAGAATTTCTATACCAAAGCTGTACAATTTTTATGATTCTGTTTGTCAGATAGTATGTCTTCCCAGAGGTCTTTTAGTTCTATTTTCTCAGCGTTGGTGAGATAGGTTGTAACATATCTTGCAACTGTAGTGGAATTGTCTGCAATGTACTGTATGTCTATGTTTGCATTCCACAAGAGGGCAATAATTGCATTGTAGTAATTGATGTACTTGAATGCTTCATCCCTTTTAATGTTGTATGTATGTTTAGGGGATTTGCCTTTTACGCTGTGTCTAACAGAATATATCAAGCTATTTACTTGTCCTTTTTCACAAACTGGTCTAGGGAAGCCAAAACGAAATTTGGTATAGTATTTGCCTTTGTTGTTATGTATGTTGGCAGTATTTGCCACTGTTTTTGGAAGCATAAGATTTGTGTATGTAGGTCACTATCTGTGAAATCAGAAGGGATGTCGCAGGTAATGTATTTTTCAATAAACTATAAAACAGTGTCATTACTATCATGGCCACATTTAGGAGCATCTTTCATCCACAACAGCATGTGGATGTGTGGTGCTCCGCTGGATTCATATTTTTTTCTCCTAAATAAGTGTTGCACTTCTCCGAGAGGAGGGGTAGTTTTATTGCAGATAAAGTGCAGCATTGCAATGAAGCAATGGTGAAAGTATCTTGATACATTGACAGGGGGAAGAAAACAGAGTTCTCCTGGTGTTTTTATGTCTATTCCTTCTTTATTTTGGTTTGTAGTGCATAAAAAGTTGTGCAAGTCATCCCATGTGTACTGCGCACAACTTAAAGTAACAAACCATCTGAGTGGGCCTGGTTTCCTTAGCATGCAACGTATATCAGCGTGACATCAGCAACAGAATTATTTTCTACCACCCATGTTTGACAAGAGATTTGTGATACTTGACTGCAAAACTTCATCTTTGTCTTTTATCTTTTGAAGGAGTTGGGTAGCGGAAATGTTTGACATTTTGTCTGAATCAGGGGTCTTCAGAATACATTCTTAAAGAGGGATATTCTGATTCCCTAATTTGTGTGGACCTTTCATCATATCTTCCTCCTTTTCCTGTAGGAAAGAGTGGAGGAAAAGAATGTGCTTATACACTTTTTTCCCATATGCTCATTGGAGATCCTTTGGCTTGATGCATTTGATATGTTTCTAATACATCATCAATGGTGTCTTTGGGGTGTAGTGGTTGAATTGTATACTGGTGTTGGTGAGTCTTGAATTAGTTGGGTAGTTTCTATTAAGTTTTCTTTGTTTATATCTTTGTAGTATTCATTGTTTTCTTTTAAATATTGTAGGGCTCATCTACCTTTGTTTAGGTAGACTAGTTGTTGCCAAATGTGTTTGTCTTTTGTTGGTACACCAGTATCTTGTACAATTAAAGATTGATCTATTGGCCGTTGTACTCCTAGAGTTTCTACATTTTCTTTGAGATCTAATGGCAAATATACTACTTTGCCATGGGTGTCCTTTAGTAACTCGGATAGAGGTAATTTGGCTGATTTCGGTTGAAGGTGTATTGTAGTTTGAAATGGGTGTACTGTTTGGATTATAATGCTCTCATACAAGTTAAGTTGTTTATTTTTATTTATTTTTATTTTATTTTGCATTTTTAAAGCACTCACACAGCCCGCGGGCATCGATGTGCTGTTACAGGAATTGTTCGTTTTTTTAGTTGCGTAATGTTTTTCTTTTTTTTTGTCTTAGTTGTATTTATAACGCGCATAAACACCCAGAGGTTTCTAAGCGCGGACCCGGGGATCAAACCTGTGTTGCTTCGTGTCGTCTTGCTTCCAAGGTGCGCACGTTGCTGTTAAGCTATCCTCCCTTGTTGGGGAGCTTTTGGAAGTGGGAATATTTAGTGATAGCATCTGATGGCATTTGGTTATTGTCAAGCTTTGTGTTGCATTACGTACAAACTGTTGAGGGGTCAGTTATTTTGTATTTTTTTTTTCTGCTGTTAGATATAAAGCTAATAAGAACCATTGGGATTCTTCATTGTCCTCTATTTTGTAGGCTCTTCCAACTATTTTTGTGCTCTTTTTTATAAAATGTTCTGCGACAACAGACACATTTTTGGTCTGGTATTTCAGCAGATCTGTTATTTGTATGTCTTTATTAGGACGTTGGTGTTTATGAGGTTATGGGTAATGTTTTCTGAAGTTACAGAATTTTCTAAGTCAACTTCAGTTTCAAAGTATTTACGTTGCATGTGCTCTATTTCTTGAAGCAGTTCCTTCGCTGTTCCATGTAGGAGAATATTATTTACATTTTGCAGTTCAAGAGCAGGACTTTTTGCATAATATAGTCTATGCACAAGATGCACAAGATCCTGTATAGCAGAATGGTGTGTTGCTAACATTTTGATGCGGTGGAAGGTGCTTTTGCAAGCAGTTCCTAAAATGCAGGCTAAAGAATGTCCTCGAAGTCCAATGTGACTGTGCACTGGACAAGAGTCAAAAATTTTTAATTTCACTTTTGTCTGTTAGTTTCACATAGTGATTGAGGAATAGTCGTAAAGATTTAAAGGATTGTTGACGTACATTACACATTAAGCTTCATGTCCATTTGTACACTGGACAGTTTGTTTGGGTAAAAGGAGTATTTGGTTGAAAGTTTGTTGGGGACTTTTTTTCTGAGGGTTTCTTTTGCCATCCATAATGGTGTTTTCCACCATTTCATATCCTCACCCATCATTGTCTAGGGCAATATTTTTTTGTTGTTATTGTTTATAAGCTTCTTCATTGCAATAAGGTTCTGTGCTGGTTGTGTGAATCTATTCACCATTGCAGAAGTTTGAAAAGGTCTCTATATTGACACTGCACATGTTTAGAAGTACGTTTTGTAATGTATTGATTAATTTCGTTAGTGGTTTAATTCTGTTTAAAATCAATGTAAACAATTTTCTCTTTAGTAGAAACAAGCTGTCAATTACAGCCTGCAGGATTAGTCTCCTGCAGTTGTTTTTAAGGGTAGAAAGTGACTTTTTAACTGTTTTTATGTAACATACATTTTTTGGATTGCCTTACTGTGACTATGTTAACACTGGTAGATACAATGTTAGGTCAATAGGTCTGCTTTTCATTGTACATATTTTTTTACTTTTAGTTTTTGAAAGAAGGGCCTTACCTTTTTTTGTCGTGGCTAGATTAGTTTTGTTGAGTGAGTTTACAAGCTGTGTTGTTTTAATGTTTATTATAAATTGTTTTAGAGGTGGATGACTAGATGGTTTGGTTTTATTCATATCTGTATATATTTTTCCTTTCTTTTCTATGTCGTTGTTTTTAGTAGCCATGTTGTTGTGTATTTTGGGAAAAGAAAAGGTTTGGGTATGAAAGTTGTGAAATGTATATGCATGTATTGTGAATGGGTATGTGGGTGTGAATGGAGGGCTTAATACAGTGCTGTTTGGTTGTGAGGTGGCATAGGAGTTGTGGCTGGGATGGTTGTGAGAGTAAGAGGTTTGATGGCATTGGGGTAGTAAGAGAGTGGTGGTGTGATTGAATCAGTAGGGACATTGTGCTGTTTTCAGGAAAACAGTGGGTGTTGCTATGGTGGTGTTTAGATGTGAATAGGAACAGTGTGAATGGTGCAGTATAATGAATTGGAGTGAAAGAAATGTTGGTTCAAAAAGAGTAGTCTGGGGTAATATATAGTGGAAATGTGCTGTTATTATTACATACATGGTACATTAAGGTACTTACTTTGTAGGATGTGAAAGGTATTCTTTTTTCAGTTCTTATCTTCTTTCCTGTAACTGCAAAATCATTTTTGTGGGGATATGTGGTAATGGCAAAGCACTTTTAGTAAGCAAGGTTGTTATATATGAAGGTAGGAGGCATTTTTGTGAAAAACAGTTAATGAAATTCTTGGTTTTAAAAATGTTTGGTTTTAGGAGCATTTTCAGGAAAGTTAAGAAATGCGTATGTGCATTTATAGAAGCTCTGTGTGTAACATTTTTTAAAAGAGAAGAACAGTTGATGAAAAAGATTGTAGTACACTTTTAAATGGCATTTGGTTAGTGGACGTTTGATATGTTAGGAGTACATGCATACTTGCCAACATGATGCATTCTAATCTGTAGGCATTTATGTAGTCCTAGAATTTTTGTTTGCATTCTGGGACTTGTAGTTCCACTTTTCCCATTATAAAAGTTGGAGTACAGGTCCCAGATTGTAGAGGAAATATTAGGACTGCAAAAGCAGATAAAGATTGGAATGGGTTATGTTAGGAAGAATGCATGTACTGTCAATATATTAAACTGGCACACACTGAGGGCCAATTAAAAATTGTCTCCAAATCAGTTTTATCTGCTTGACTTTCGTTTATAAAAAAAAAGTGACACAGTGCTGCTATAAATGCACATATGCATTTTTTAATTTTCATCAAAATGCTTCCAAAAAGAAATATTTTGAAATGTATAGCATTTTATATGTTTATTTGATATACATGTCACAGTTTTGAATGTTCAAGTCCAGTCCTGTTTTTCTTCAGTGTATTCTGGGACTTGTAGTTTGAGTTTTATAATCGGAGAAGTGGAATTGGAAGTGACAGAATGCAAAGAAAAAAATTAAGACTTGATAAGCACCCACAGATTGGAATAGGTGATGTTGGGATGTATGCATGTGCTGCAAACATATTAAAGTGGCGCACACTAAGTGTCATTTCAAAATTGGCTTCAAATCTATTTATCTTCTTTTCCTTTCTTTTATGAAAAAGTGACACTGTGCTGCTGTAAATGCACATATGCATTTTTTAACTTTCATGCTGTTAAAAAGAAACATTTTTAAATGTAGAGCTTTGCAATTATTTGCGGCTTCATGTGAGCAGGTGCTGAATGCTGAAATGCATGGGTTTTGCAAGAGTGATTACAAAAGAGAATATGTTTATTGAGAAGCTTATTACAGGGTAGGTAGCAGGAACATTCGATTTATATTTATATATATTTAGTAGCGCAACTTAACCATAACGTCCCTTTAAAAAAGTTTTGTTACTGAAGTTCATAGGTTTCTAGTAGTGGCACGTAACCATAATATAAAGTAACATCTGACTTCATTGCATGCCTTCCGGAGAATGCCACATGACCATATGCTGGTGCACAGCACGGTGGCTTGTCCGAGAATCCGTACACTCTTAACAATAAGATATATGCCTCATGGACAGTGTGGAACTACATTTTTTACTGCTGTAGGAACCTGCAACTTCAACATTTCCCTTGCACAGCTCCAACACCTATTCATACTCAGCCATTAACAATGTAGTACACAGTACATACTTTTAGTAAAAGTACTATTTATCTGAAAATGACATGAGCTAAGGCCATCCCTCCTCCCCAAGAAACAGCACCACTGCTGTAATGAAGGAGCATGAGAAACACTGCCCCTACCTTACAAATAACACACGCACAACATTTTCCCCCGTCCACCTACCCCTCCATATTACTGTTTGGCGCCTCTTTGCTCATTTCCGTCCGCACCTTTCCTTCTTAGCTGTCCTTCCAAAAAAAAGCCATCTGTAAACAAATTAAATGTTCCTTTAAGAACCACCTTTCACAGTTTAAAAATATAAATAAATAAAAAATCGCATAGGCTCCATCTACTTTATATTTCTCAGGAAAGTACATAGACGAGATAAGATTTTCCAACATTTCCATTTGCAGTTTGTGTTATGCTAATGGGAATATTGTAGAGTTTGTCCTCCATTCCAGGGACTGGAACGGTGAATAAAGGGCCAGCAGGCCAAGTTATCAGCCCAATTGAAGCGAGAGTGCATAACGCAATCTCTGGATCATTATCCCCCCTTTCACCCGTAAAATGGGGTATGAATGCCATTAACAATCTAGATTTACAAAGCAGTAACCAGTGCTACTAAAAAAGAGGATTTTTCATCCTAATCCGGGATGGCGTCCCGGATTAGAAAACAAAATCCTTGTCCAAGATGGCCACCATAGAAAGGGAAGGCGGTTGTTCCATACAGGGCCCCTCTTCGCTTTCCATGGCAGCCAGCAAAAAGCAAAAAGAAAACCCTCTTAATATATTACCACAAGCACTTTTTTCTTCCCTTTGAAATGTATCCTAATGTCGAACAACTTTACCACAAAGCCAGTCCCAGGTGGACATGGCCACTGTAATCCTATCTTTTCTCCCTTCTGGTCATGGCCAGTAGCCACATTGTGCGGATCATGACCTTATACCATGACCCCGACATTCTGCCCACTCCCCATGACTACAGCCTACCGTCAGTCAGTAAACGTATACAGCTATGTTTTTTAACTACATTACAACACTTGTCTAATATGAAAACACTCCCACATCTCGTCACATAACCAACCCTAATGATATTGTACACCTTTTTTGGATGACGTTCCTCTCCAGCGTAGCCAAATGCGCCCATAAGCACCGACGTGCCGTGACGCAGAACCTGAGAATGAACACACAGCGACATACAACGTAGCACGTCACTTTTTGAAATAATAAACTAGTTTTTAAAAGAAAACATTAACATTTTAGAATGTGTAAAGTACTTTTATTTCACAAAAAACTGTCCGAGACCATCGGACTATTCCCATTTTCAATCAAATAGTAACTTTGTTTCTTCGGTCGTCATCGAAAATGTTAATTGTGAGGCACACGTTGTTCTTTTCCCATACACAAAGTATTAGTTTTCGATAAAGCAACCGCTTCGGTCGCACAATGATTTCCAAGACGTCGGCATGAACTTCGGCCTAGACCACCATAAAAGATGTTATGTTACTCCTAATGGCCACTGCAGCATACGGACAAATGGGTCCTACGCAATCGTCCCACAAAACAGTGACGGTTATGCAGCCGGTGACGAGTATGTGCATCTGGCGTGCGAAAAATCCATCACTTGGCATCTAGAATCCATGGCTATCACAGTAAGGCAGGATGTAGCTGTTCGGAAAACATAACAGAAAATATGTATCAATACCCAACATTTAGCAAACAATTTAAAAAAAGACAAAAAGAACATGGAAACTGATGCACAAATCGATGATACATGACATTTTAAAGAAATATTAGCGCTGAACATGGGTGAATCTAGTGATAGCCTACAAACTCTGAGAATCTACGCTCTCCATAACTATAAAAAAATGACAACTACACAGAAAGATGATACTTCAGTTACATTGCCAAAATTAATGTTCAGGTAATAAAAATGAAATCTCGTGATTTCAAAAAAAAACAAAAAAAACGTGGAAACTGATACCCAAATCGATGTGGTCATACATGACATTATAAAGAAATATTAGCATTGAACATGGGTGAATCTAGTGATAGCCTACACATGCCGAGAATTTGCACTCTCCATAAGTTAAAAAAAATTACAACTACATAGAAAGATAGTACTTCAGTTACATTGCCAAAATTAATGTTCTGGTAATAAAAAATGTAATCTCGTTCCGGTGTAGAGTCGTCAAAAGTAAACTTACACGATATTCACCATCTCCATTGTCTTCGTGAAACTCAGACAGCGATGTACTTGCACCAAAGAATCTTCTTGAACTGATATTACATGTGCCTTACAAACGTTTTGAATACATAACCTTATCAAATGGTTTTTTTTGCAAACTTTCACTCCCTGCATTCTTACTGAATTTTCCCTTTCGCTCAAGGTCAAAAAACAATTGACCCTTATGGGTTCAGTCGGATGCGTGGGCCTACTGAGCTCGAACCAAAAAAGCAAAGCAAGTGACCTTCACTCAGAATGCAAATACATTCTGACTTTGCAACACCATGTCTCAATGCATTCATGAGAACTGGTACTCCCATACACTTGCAGACCTGCTGTTTCCCTCAAACAGTGCAGGTGGCTGCCTCAGATTTCAAACTCTAAGACGCCAGTCTGACTGCAATATTATTTTAAATACATTATTGAGCAGCAACTTCCAATTTACCTTATGTCTTTGGTGACAAGAAAACACCACTTTTTGACTTCCTGCTGCCACATCCCATCCCAGCCTCATTAACCCTCACCTTCCAAGACAGTATTTCATAAGTTTAACAAGTGCAATGTTGTGTTGTTTTATATGTGTTAGCAGCGATGTCCGCGTACACCAAAACACGAATGAAAGATGGCGGGCGCAGCAAAACAATCTGACGCACTTCACGCTGTTTAACATCCAATCAGTGAACTCATCACATGTCTGTGGACATGATGCTATGGATTAGCCAATCGGTATCTTGTCCGCGGAGAGAATAGGGAAGTGTGACCACAGAGCAGACATAGATGATTCCTGCCCCTCATGTCCCCAGCCCTCCAAGATATCAGGCTGGAGCCAGGCCACGATCACCTACATGGCCCTGAAGGGCCTCTCCATCCCTCCAAACACCCACTTGGAGTTAGACTTGGCACGTGTGGCACCAGACTCACTCACTCCCATAGGATAACATTGGGGATTGGACTTGTAGTGCATTGATGGGGACAAGATGGATGCCCCCACATATTTCAGTTCCCAGAACTGCATGTGCAGTCTAGTCTTTTGGATGTGGTTCAGCCAAGAGACACCTGGGATACCCAGAGACTATTTAAGCCACGCCCAGGCTGAGAAACATGCTTTGCGTTTTCTGCACCTGCAGCGTGACACTCACCGTGTTCGGATCGGTCTCCAGTAGGCCTGAATCTTTCTTCTGTGCTCAGCTCCTGCAAGAACAAGAACACCGTTAGGAACAGCCTTACCTTGCGGCGCTTCTGCCCATCATTCATCGCTCCTTCTGTTCTGCGGGCATCTTCGGTGGTGTCATTCCCATCGCGGTAAGCTGCTTCCTGAGGAAAAGGGAAAAGAAGAGAAAAAAGGCATTAGTAAGCATTCAGAAAATCTTCGCTTATTTTTAAAGACTGTACGAGCTTCAAATGCTTACCTGAATCCCAGCCGCTCTGGGGGAACTCTGTCTCCGGAACTTCTCATCCATCTACAAGAGGGAAAAGACACTCCAGGTTAGCGTGGAAACATCTAGAGGCGCTGCATAGCGCGCTTACTAACCGCATTTCTTCTTCATAACCGGCATCCACGCTGAAAACGTTGCGCCACCTAAAAGACACAGAAAAAGAACTCAGTTCAATACAAATACGAAAGGGTCGCATTGCGCATCGCGCTCTCACTCACCTTCAGGGCTACTCATCTCAGAAGCACGTCGCCAACCCCGGATGCCGGCCATCATCTAAGGAAGGAAAGGAATGACGTTAGAGAACTGTTCAAAAGACTCATTATACTTACCTGTGAGACTCTTGCCAGTGAAGTAACTAGGCAGCAACGAGCCTGCATCAATCAACACGCCCCTGCACTAAAAGCAGGACAGAGAGCACACTTTCCAAGAAAACAAGGTGAGCTGTGGATCAAAGGGAAGGGTTGGACCCCGGGGAAGAAGGGGTTCATGCACACAGAGACAATAGGGAGTTAAACTCTACCAATCCTATGTTTCAGGCCCAGTCTCCAGTCGAGTAGACTCGAGGGAAGGGTTCGAGATCATAAGAGGTCAGAACAGGCTGAGTGACGTCCCCGTGGATACCAGGTGAGCGTTACAATATCACTAATTTTTTGAGACATACGTTTTGGTCGTTTTAAAGAAAACTACTGGATGTATTGGCACCAAATTTACAAAAGCACGCTTTCGGGACCAAGCTGGTGCTCCTGCCGCAAATTTGGTGAAAATTTTGGAACCCCCCCTATAACCTTTCCCCCCTGGAATAAACATCACCAAACTTTGCAAAAAAAATTCACAGTGGCCCATATACATTGCAAAGTTTGAATAGGATTCGTCCAGGGGGAGCGAAGTTATAAGCCGCCCAAAAAGTGCTCTTCCTATGGAAACAGCAACTTAACCATAACTACACAGCCACTACCGTGGGTGTTAGTGTTAGCAGTGCACAGTGGCACGAGTTATGGTTGCTTATCTTACCATAACTGCCGAATTTCAGGGGTTTTTCGGTTTTACTTTGAACCATAACATCCCTTTAACAAAGTTTTTTCACTGAATTTCATAGGTTTTCAGTAGCGCAACTTAACCATAACGTCCCTTTAACAACTTTTTTTACTGAATTTCATAGGTTTTTAGTAGCGAAACTTAACCATAAGATCCCCGACTTTAAATACATGTATCATAGAACATACTGAACCCCTAGCTAGTGATTTCGAAGTCCACGGACTACCGCCATGTCCGCGGACATACCGAAAATCTGAGCGTGGTGAATGTAAATTTAAATAGTGTGCCCCATTTCCCCTTTGAGGTTGGCTCTGAAAAGAGCCGTTTTTTTGGGGTTTTTTGCAGATGCTTCACAGACACCTGTTATTTTGTATTTTTTTTTTCTGTTTTTCTTACTTTACTCCTAAAATCTTCACATAACCTTCTCCAAAGCAACCCTTACATTCCAAAACAGCATGGCATTTCCCATAAAAGATAAGGAAATGCCATCTTCTTTAAAATAAACAGCATTACTGTAATCAATGTTCTCATTATTACAGAAGAACATACCAGCTCTAAGCATGAAGGCACACATGCCTCGGTTGATTACACACCTAGCATTGTTTTGCGGAGGACAAAAAACTGAACTATTGTCCCATATTGCCCTAGGTGGTAATCCAGAAAAAATTACTTTGGCATTTGGAAGGATGTTCATTACTGCTTGAACCAAGTGTTTCAAATCTGCCAACAAAGTAGGGGCACTGACATAGCCCAAACGGAAAGCACCATAGTGCAAAACTACCACATGGGGACTGTTGATCCTGCCCATATCTTCACAAACGTGTACAATTCCCTGTACATTGCAATCAGGCACAGTGCTCCACACGACCTCCACTCCTTTAACATCAAAATTCTTTGCAACATGCCTGCATTGAGCATACTGTTGTAAACCATGCACAAACATATCTCTGAGCACCAACACCCTGACTTTCTCCACTTCTGCCATCTTCACTACACACAGTCTCTTTCAACACAAATCCACACCACAACATCTGATTGGCTGATCCCTACAGTCTTCTTTCCATGCTGGATTTGCTGGAAAACCCTGGATGTAGCACGCCCTGTCCACGGACAGCCGCGGTGTCCGCGGACCCGTAACTCTTGGACAGCCCTTCTACCATTTCCACTTCACTCTCTGTGCAATTCCCACATTGCATACAGCTAAGCAGTCACACAATACGGAGAACGTCCTCACAACACCCCCATTTTGTTTATTTTCGAACATTTCAGGACACCGCGAGTGTTCTTATAACACATGCAACTTGCCAGCGAACAATATGGACAACGCCCTCAGAACACCCCCATTTTCTTTATGTACGAACATTTCAGGACACCGCGAGTGTTCTTCTGGCTCACTCTTTTTTCTTTTGCTGACATATCTAGGCCACATGGTTTTCTTCAGTAAAAGTCAGAAACTAAAAATGTTATTTTATTTGTAGACGGATCCTACAAGTAGGTTCTTATAGTAATTCCCTTAGAGTCCAGTCAAATCATATGAAACATATACATAGGGGAAGACACAAGCTTTAAAGACAGCATTATTTTCAAGCAAATAAATGATGATTTCTCTGTTTCAAAGCTGCTATTTACCCTATGTATATGTATATTGGTATGTGTTCTTGTCTCTTTGTGTTTTCTCTATAGTAATGCAATTATGTAATACATGGGTTTTATTAGCTACATATTACATATTTCACAGTACACAAAAATCTATTAAGAAAACAATTATCATTTCATTATTCAACATATTAACATTACGAATATTATACCTTCATCTTATACGCTGCACACAATGCTGTTTCTGCATTAGTAGCTTAGTATGCTAGATAGAACCCCATAATAGAATGCTATTTATATCAATGCATCATTCAAAGCACTAATTAGGGTATGATATTTATTGCAATGATCCTTGACACTTTTTTCACAACATTATAATAAGAATCCCTTGTACACATATTTCATGAAAAGTACATACACATGTGATGTCATCAGTGATACCATCAATGACATTTGTGATGTCATCTTTGATGTCGTGGGTGTTAGTCTTAGCAGTGCACAGTGGTGGCGCGAGTTATGGTTGCTTAGCTTACCATAACTGGCGAATTTCAGGGGTTTTTCGGTTTTACTTGGAACCATAACGTCCCTTTAACAACGTTTTTTATTAGCATGCAAACAATATACAAAGATGGAGTGTAAAAAGCAATTTCTCAGAGATGGCTGTACACAGAATGTTGCAAACTAAGAATTTATGATCGTTTACAGTGAAGGTCAGCTGCTTCCATTTTCTGCTTGCGTGCCAGAGAGGCCCACGACTCGCACTGTAAGGTTCTATTGTTTTTTGACCTTGACAGACAGGGATCGTGCTAAAAGACTTCTTTTGAAGGAATGTTGCAAAAACGTAAAACACGATAAGGATGACATTTCTGAAATGAAACCACTTTTATATATTATATCACTATGAGAAAGATCGTTGGCACAGACGGAGTCGTATTTTGCGACTGCACTACGCTTAGACAATGGAAAATGCCAATATAATGTAAGTAACCCTTTAGATTATTTTATACCAGAATATAATAACAATAGCGTGGCCTTAAATCCCGGTTAAGTTGTACTTGTTCGTTCAATGTGGCATAGTGTTTTCTACCGCGCACTATCACTGCCGAATTGGTCCCCTGTCGCTTAGAGGGCTCTGATAAAGGGAGAGGACAGAGGGTGGGTTAATGGGAATAAGTGAACATACTCTGTTGCACTATCCTCGCTAGCAAATAGTTTCACGCCCTAATAAATAAAAATGAATATTTTTAATGAAGATCGTCTGGTAAGACTAATTTATGTTTTTTAAAACAGGTACGTCCTTCCGTACTGTCAATGCCACGATTTTCAGACCCCGGCCGACGGATTTTTTAACTGCCAGGTGCAGCTACTTCTAAACAACTTCATGACCCTCACCATTTTATGGGACAATCGCCAAGGACCAATATGCCCTTACGCAGTACTAACGGCTAGAAGCAACATACCAACCATTATGGTGGTCTAATGCCTCGTTGTTGGAACAGCCTTCCGATTATCAGTGCGACCATAGTGCTTCTTTTGTCATAAACCAACACCCTGTGTACCGCAAAGGAACAGCGCGTGACTCAAGATGAACTTTTGCAGATCGACAGCAAAGACAAATGCAAATGGCTGAATATTCTCTAAACATTTGATGTCAAATAAAAGTACTTTACGAAATGTACAATCTTGCTGTTTGCTTTTAAATCACAGTTTCATATTCCCAATTGTGGCCCGCTGTGTTGTGAGATGATCTGTGTTGTTTTCGGGTTCTGTGTAAAGTTGCGTAGGACTGGAGACGACTGGGCCTTACGCGGTACTAGCGGCTAGAAGCAACATACCAACCATTATGGTGGTCTAATGCCTCGTTGTTGGAACAGCCTTCCAATTATCAGTGCGACCATAGTGCTTCTTTTATCATAAACCAACACCCTGTGTGCCGCAAAGGAACAGCTCAAGATGAACTTTTGTGGATCGACAGCAAAGACAAATGCAAATCACTGAATATTCTCTAAACATTTGATGTCAAATAAAAGTACTTTACGAAATGTACAATCTTGCTGTTTGCTTTTAAATCACAGTTTCATATTCCAAATTGTTGCGTGCTGTGTTGTGAGGTGATCTGTGTTGTTTTCTGGAATCTGTGTATAGTCGCGTAGGACTGGAGACGACTGGGCGCATTTGGCTACGCACCCTGTACCGTCACGGAGAGAGACAGGGAATATGAATGCTTTGATAATGTCAGGCTTAGGGGCGGGAGATATGATTTAGTGTTGCAAAAGCAGGTAAGCCAAGTCGATGGGACAAGTGATAGGATTATCACATAATGTCGGCGCACAGCAGCCTGATTTATCGTTTGTTTAGTGGACAAAAAGTCGGGTAAGGCCCATAGGAAATTGTAATGTCAACGGACATAAGGAGGGTTCTTAGAACACTTTCAACCTGACATCGAACAATACGAACAGCGTTCTCAGAACACCCCCATTTTGTTTAATTGCAAACATTACCTCCACGTCCACTCTTCCTCGTCCCAGTACTTACTTCATGAAGCCCCTGCCTCCGACACAGGACCTTCTTCTAATTCTTTAAATTCCTATAACTCCTCCCCCACATCCACATCACTCAGTTTCATATTACCAAGCCGGAGCATGGGACCTTCCCCGCAGGGAGGGTGAGGATGGTCGTCAGTACTGTGACGAGGAAGAGTAGGACTAGGAGTAATGAAGATTACCGGTAAGTAATCGGAGCATTTCAGGACACCGCGAGTGTTCTTAGAACACATTCAACTTGCCAGAGTACAATACGGACAGCGTCCTCAGGACACCCCCATTTTGTTTATGTACGAACATTTAAGGACACCACGAGTGTTCTTAGCTCAATTTTAGCTTGCTTGCGAACAAAACAGACACATACTCCCTCCTCGGAACACCCCACCATTTAGTTTATATAGAACATTTCAGAACAGCCGTGTTGTCCGCAGACAAATCGAACACAACAAAAGCGTCTAGCATATTAAAAAAGCAGAACATTGAACCTATCTCATACTCCCCCACCCTCCCCAAACACTCTTACACACCAACACACTCCACTAAATACAATTTTTAATCCAAGTTTCACCGTGCTGTACGCGGTCGTCCGCAAATGCAAGATGGCGGGTGCCACAGAAAATCTGATGCGCTTCACGCACCACGCCGTCCAATCAGCGAACACGTCGCATGTCCGCGGACATCACACAAGCCGCTCGGCCAACCAGGGCACTGTCCGTGGAGCGAACCGGGAAGTCCGTCCGCGGAGCGAACGGAGATATCACCAATTTTTTTGCCTTACATTTTGGTCATTTAAAAAAAACTACTGGACGGATTTACAACAAATTTGCAAAAGCACGCTTTCGGGACCAAGCCCCCGCTCCTGCCGCAAATTTGGTGTAAATCCGTCCAGCGGTTTGGGCTGTAGGCGTGCGCAAAGTTTTTTCCCATTATGTCTATGGGAAAAAACAAAAGTTTTGTGATCCCCCCTATAACTTTGCCCCCTCTGGACCAAACCTCTCCAAACTTTGCCATATACTTTTTTTGCAAAGTTTGGTGAGGATTCGTCCAGAGGGAGCGAAGTTATAAGCCACCCAAAAAATGCTCTTCCTATGGAAACACCAACTTAACCATAACTACATGAACGCTACCGCGTCCATGTAAAAAAAAAAATATATATATATATATATATATATATATATATATATATATATATATATATATATTTGTGAAAGAGTTGAAGACATATTTTTTTTAAATAGAAGCATACCATTTCTATGGGCCTCATTATGAGTCACCCGGTATGGAAATAACGGTGGCGTTAAACCCGCCGCCACCATTGTTTCCATACCGGGTGATCTCGAGTCCTGCAGGCGGAGGTGTCATTCCTGCCAGGTCTGACCTGGCGCGTTTAACACCGCCCACCTGCAGGCGGACGTGGAAACACCAGTACCATCACGTGATGGTGCCGGTGTTTCCATGGTCCCCATTCCCATTGAGTCCTATGGGACTCAATGGGAATGGGGATTTACCGAATTCCGCCTCCAGAATTCCCGGGTCACTGGGGTTGTAATGCCCCGGTAATTCCAGGAATCACGGAGGCAGAATGGTAATACGAGTCCAGTGGTAACCGAGCCAGAAAAACCGGCAGGTTACCGCCTGACTCGTAATGAGGCCCTATGTCTTCTTAGATTCAGATCTTGTTGAATCTGGAAATAGAAATCGGGAAAAGTTTCAAAGCACATGCCACATCAGGGTCTTTTGAGGATGCCTGGCATGAAAAGGGGACTGTGGGGATCAGCCAATTGGTGTTTCTGGGTGTGGTGTACAGGAAGAGAGGGTAGCAGGATTAGTGAGAGCATTGAAAATGGCTAGGGCTGTGTGTTTCAGAAGGCACTGTGTGGATTTTGGGGCCTCTTCAATTCAGTCATTGAATGTGTATGCTGAAAATCATGACATCTATGGAAGTATTGGATTGGCAGAAGTGGAGGTTTTGCGGCATGCAGTTTTTGGCTTAAACTGGGCAAGCTTTTTTTCATTCTGTGAGAGTATGTCTCACATTAACTGTCCAAATATTGTAATTGTGCATTGTGGAGGGGACAGTTTGGGGTTTGTGACTTTAGTGTCTTTGCAGGTTGCCCCGAAGGATTTGTTTAAAAGCCTAATAGAACTGTTTCCTGCTGTCAAGATTATTCTTTCTGAAATAATCAGAGGCAAACATGGAGATGTCCAACAAACCTTTTTAGTACAGAAATGAAATCATTAAGGCAGCTTGTCAATAAAGCAGCATTTGCCTTTTTATATGCTGCAGGAATGTCATCTTTTGAGAATGACGATATAAGGTCTGATGGTGTGTTTTTTTGTGATGGTGGAGTTCATTTCACAGTTGTCAGAAATGCAATGTTCCCTTACAATGTTAGGAATGCTTTGAAAACGTTCCTGTAAGAAAATTGTAAGGGAAGATGTAGAATGTACAGTACTACTGTACATAAAAGGAAAAAAAAGGAAAAAAGGTGATTGTTAATAACCCCCACCCCAAAAAAAGGTTCTTTTCAGAGCCACCACTAAAGAATAAATAACTGAAATTGTATTTAATTTCCCCACAACTCCTTTGAGTGGCTGCGATGTCCACAGACACTGTGATGGTCAGTGGACGGCACGTGCCACATCCGGGTCTTTTAAGGATGCCTGGCATGGAAAGGGGACTGTGCAGAACATGGACAATCGTGGTGTCTGCGGACATCGTGGATTAGCCAATCAGGTTTCGTGAATGTGGTGTACAGGAAGAGAGGGTAGCAGGATATTTGTTAGTAGGAGTTGTGAGAGGATTGGAAATAGCCATGGCAAACTCTTTCAGAAGACAGAGTGTGTGGATTTCGGGGGACTCTTGGGTCCATTGGTTGAAGGTTTATGCTGAGCACTTTAGATTGACTGAAAATCTTGGGTTCTCTGAATTGGAAGTGTTGTGGTATGGAGTGTGATGCATGAAGTGGATGGACTTGCTCCCATCTTGTGCAAATATAGTTCAATTAAAACATCCGGCCATTATTATTGTTCATTGTGGAGGGAACAGTTTGGGGCACGTGAATGGAATTTCCTTGCAGTTTGCAATGAAGGAGACTTTGGGAAAGTTGAAGGAAATGTTCCCTAATAAAAGAAATAATAATTCCTGCATTGCCCAGAGATAGATGTGGATACGCTTGAGTTTATTTGGTCCACAAATGGAAAAAGCGAGGTGCAACATGAAGCTGTGTTTGATTTTCTGTGAGATGTTGGCATGACATTGTTTCAAAATGAGAACATTCAATTTATATTGCCAACATTTTTCGGAGGGATGGAGTAGATCTAACTGATGTAGGTAATCAGATTTTTGTCGAAAACCTTCAAAATGCTTTGAAGCAGTTTTTGTGAAAGTGGGAAGAAATAATTAAATTCAGTAAAATGTTTCTAAGTTCAGCTTATAAAACAAAACATTTTAAAATATATAAAAGCCAAAAACTCCCAAAAAGTTATTTTAAAAGCCACCATTTTTTAACGCGAAACAATTAAAATGATTTCACACTTGGAATTTTTAAGATGTCTATGGACTGCTGCGCTGTCTGGGGACTATGCAGGCTGCACGGGGCCTGTGACATTTTTCTCACTTCTTTTTTTAACTGTGAATGGTGACTCCCAAAAGAATCTTTTTGTGTGTTTTTTCAATTTTGTAATTTTTGGTGGGCTTTTTTCAATTTTCTCCTGGAGAGGCAAGGTAAGGTGGGGGATTGAAGGGGGGGAAGGGGCACCAACCACAGAGACAAAGGGGCAGCTGGGCAGAGGAAGCTGTTTGGTGGGCCTTAAATTTAAGGTGGGGGCAGTGTGTCTCATGTTCCATGACTGCAGCCTCGAAAGCACTCCGAAACTGCTCCCCCTACAGATCAGTGCTTCACAGTACAAACATAGCACTGTGACCCTCATAAGGTAAGGGTCAACAGCATTTTGTATGGCCTGTGAGGCCACAGCTGGGATCCTTTGTGGTAACAGGAGCAGTTGAAGAGGATGTGATGGAGGATGTCAACCTACTCTTACCTGAGAAAGTTATCGCTGTTCTCAGAGCAGTCAGGTGATTATTTGGTGTGGCTCCTCATGGAAGTTGTCCCGTAGGAATGCAAGCCAGGTTTCCCCACAATTGAATACAACTTTCCACTCTGTGCATCGAACCTTGCTTGCACAAGCCTTTGGGACATTTCCAACGGATGTGAAAAAATCGCCACACTGAGGACTCACTCCGAGTACTGGAGATAGGGACTTCCACCTTCTAATCTGTATCTTCTTTGCTTGTCCCCCTGTCTAGGCCTTACAGATGGTGATGGTGGTGGTGATGGTTGTGAAGCACAAGTGGCCATAGCAGATGACATGATGGTCTCACAAAACAGATCTCCAAAGCAGCAAAGCAGGACCTCAGGAACTGCCAGCAGGTGCTTTCTCCTGGATAGCCAGATTGAGAATGAGGAAAGGTAATGGGTAGGTCCCTTTAGAGGAACTGTCCATGGGCAGTCGTGCTGTTCACAGACTAATAAGTCACAAATAGGCCCTGAAAAGTTGCAAAGAGTTGCCAGATCAACCAAGAATGGGTCTGCTTGAAACACCCTAGATTGGTGGAGAATCCAATTGTAAACTGTCCGCGGTCACGAATACTGTTCATGGACACCCCCGTCACTCTGCACCGGGCAGTCACATAATGAAGTCTGCAGCTATCCACGGCCATAACGGCCATCCGCAGACGCCCATTGGGTGGGAATCACAGCGTGCATGCGCTGGGTATCCTTAGAAGAGGTGCAGTGACCGTGAACAAATTAAAAGTGCGTCATGCAAAACTGGACATGTCTGTACATTGCGCCTGTTCATTTTTTAAGTGTGGACACCCCGGACAGTCGTAGTGTTATGCAGACTCATAATCAGAGTTTAAAATAGGAAATATCACACAACAATATACAAAACATTCATAGTATAAAAAATATATTTATTCAAGAAAGGGATGGGGTAACAGAATGGGAAACCTACATGGGAGAATTAGGACATTTTGTACAATAATCATGAGGGGAGGAAGGGAGTGTGTTTCATCAAAGCGTCTTTGATTAAAATGTTCAGAATTTGATGGTGCTGATTATTGGGGACAAGGAGGACAGGTGCAAGAAGGACAATTATAGTTAACATTTTTAATGACAGATTTTTCACATACTGTAAAAGTTTTTTAAAATCATTACTTAGTTCATCCAATATTTTAGACAAGTTCATGATTTGATTATTTACAGTTGGGGATAGGACTTCTCTTTCTGATTCTAGGGATTGTGTATGATTAAATTAATGACATTTGTGATGTCATCTTTGATGTCCTGGGTGTCAGTCTTAGCAGTGCATGGTGTTGGTGCGAGTTATGGTAGCTTAGCATAACTGGAGAATGTCTGTTTGTTTTGGTTTACTTGTAACCATAACATCCCTTTACCAAAGTTTTTTCAATGAATTACATAGGTGTTTATTAGCGCAACTTAACCATAACGTGGCTTTAACAAAGTGTTTTCTGTGAATTTCAAAGGTTTTTATTAGTGCAACAGAACCATAACGTCCCTTTTAAAAAGTGTATTCACAGAATGTTATGGTTTCTTACCAGTACACCCTAATGTGCTACAAGTTCCTAATATCATACCTACCCCAATATAGCAGCATTTTCAGCCAATCTAAACATTTTCAAGTAAAATATGTGCCATTCCCCACATCCTAGCAACATTTTTAACACCTGTATAATGTTTCTTCAACTTTTTAGCACTGTTTGCTGTTCGCCGACGTCTGCAGATGTCTGGCATTACTGCAAACTTTTCAGACCGTGTCATCTGACATGCACGTGAGATGTGATGACGTGATCACAAATGTGTCTGTGCTTTGCAAACGTGTCTGAGCTTTGCAAACAGTTCAGAACTGCATTTCCAGCTAATCTAGCAAGTTTCATTTTGAAAATGTACCCTTGCACAGCTCCTAGACCTATTCTTACTGATTTTCCATCTGCAATACACGAGTAAGCACATGCTTGGTACAATATTAGCGCAAGTTCTATTTAACATCAGTAATGGCGTGAGCCATGGCCATCCCTCCTACCCAGGAGCCACCACCACAAACACCACCACCTGGAGGGTCTCCATAACAGAAACAGCACAATCAAGCACAAAACAATCAAGAGGACCAGGAAGATGAGAAATGCCTACCTCCAGCACCCAGAGAGAATCATGGGTATGGCAGTTTTTTACCACTGTTTGGGATGTAGCAAAGGCTAAGGCTGCAAAGCTTAAATGCACTGAGTGCAACAGTTGCCGACAACCTGGGCAGCACTCCTACGGGACCACCTCCATGCGCCACCACACCAAATCCAACCACTGAGATGCTCAGAGAAAGACTGTTTCTTTTTTAGGAAGCAGTACGCTGTCTTCCTCTTCCTCATCTTCCTCATGAAATACTACCACCACACAGGCTACTCCTGTGGGGCAGAAGATCCCACCAGTTACCTTGCAAGCCATAAAAGAGGCTGTTGATCCATATCTTTCCAAGACAAGAGTATTCTGTATATACTGCAACACACCACTCTACAGGGGGTCGCAGTTTCAAAGTGCTTTTGAGGCTGCAATCAAGGAGCATGACAAATACTGCCTCTTACCTTACATTTAAGGCACAGACAACATATTTCCCTGTCCACCTCCCCATATCTTTCACTGGTGCCCCTTCCCACATTTTCATTCCTCACCTTACTTACTTGCCTCTTCTGCAAAAAACCCAGCAAGAAATACAATATCAAAAAACACCAAAAAAGATTCCTTCAGGAACCACCTTTCACAGTTAAAAATTAAAACTAAAACACATCGGCCCTCATTACGACCTTGGCGGAGAACCATGGTGCTATTAGCACCATGGTCCCTGCCGCTAAGGGTGCAATTCCGCCATGGTGGTTGGCGGACTTACCGCCCCATTCCGACCTTGGTGGGGCGGTAAGTCCCCAATCCCCATTTACCCTTCCCCATTCCCATTTTTGCCCCATAGGGCATAATGGGAGTGGGGAAGGCGTTAATTACGCCACCGTAAATTACGGTGGCGTAATTAACAACAAGGTCCCTTAGCGCCATGGATTTTAACACCTGCTAAAAGCAGGTGTTAGATCCGCCATGGCGCTAAGGGAACTCGTACTCAGGCGGTAAGGGTCGGCGATGTTTACGCCGGCGTAAACCCCTTACCGCCTGGGTTGTAATGAGGGCCATCCTCTTATAGACTCCATCAAATTTACATTTTTCAGTAAAGTAGTTAGACACAAAAAGATTCTCCAACATTTCCATTAGCATTTTATATTATGCTAATGGTAATAACTGACAATTGTATAATAGAGAAAAACATAAAAGGACAGAAACTATTTTCTGTCCCAAATATCTTTCTCGAGCATGCAATAAGCACCATAATCCATGCACCTTTACAACTATCCGTTGTCTCTGCAGTCCCCTTTCCACGCCATGCATAATTAAAAGACCCAGATGGCACGTGCACACCATGGCACAGGACAGCCCTTCTACCCTATTTACTTTTATATTTGTAACACTTGCTCATTGCCTCCTTTTACACAGTCACAAATTCATCCACCAATCACTTCCAAAAACTCTACATGTAACCGTATCAACATATTATACTTCGACACACCAACTACCACTTAGCAATGTTGTACAAATGTTTTGCATCTGCATTTTCATTACTCATACAAACAATTGTACACAGTGCTCCTATAAATGCATATATGCATTGTGCAGTGAGAGAGGTGCATAAATGAAAGAGCAATACGGATGGACAAGTGCTCATGAGGGAAGTGACTAGGGATGCCACAGTGGAAAACCACTAGCTAACTGCTGGGGCAGAGGAGACCCAAGGGTGGGGTGCATCTTAACCATAATATCCCTTTAACAACGTTTTTTCCTGTCAATTTCATAGGTTTTTTTAAGTCAAAATGTTTCAGGATGTTACATCACTGTATATAAATTATTAATAATTCCTCTTTTAACATATGTACAAGCACTATAAACCTCCTTTAAAAAATATATTTTGTGCAATGCATACTTTTGTGTGTTGTTATCAGCAGCGTATGCTGGGGATGGAAATCATCATTGAATTGCTTACAACATGAGGCTCAACCATCCCACCAGACCACTGTCAATACCTTCTCTGTCATCCGGCCCATGAAGTGTATTTCAGTGGGAGCCTTTGCAGCCACTTTCCCTCATCCTGCTCCTATCCTTGCGGCTGACTCACACTCTGACACAGCCCTCTCCAACCTGCATCTCTCTATCACTAACACTCTTGATGTCCTTGCCTCTGTGTCACACCGCTTCCTAGACCACGGACACACCTTTCCGCTCGACCCTCCTTGTCTATCCATTCCCGCACTCCTCGACACTCGTGCATTATGCTCCTCACTCACGTCGCACACATCAGGGCACGGCATGGCATGTTTGGGGGAGCGGGTGTTTATCGCCCTTTACGGCGGTGGCAGATCAACTGGAGGCTCCGCCATTTCAGGAACTCACGTCCCTTGCGGAGACCGGCGCCTCTCGGCGCTACACGGATCACGTGACTTTGGTTGCCTAGCAGCATTGCAACGCTTTCGGTTCGCATTACACGTGACTCTACGTGCGTCCATTCCAAGGATAAAAGGAGTCTGCGAACCGAAGGCGTTGCTTCACAGCTGTTTCGTTTTGGATCACGTGACGTTCTCTCTTCGGTCAAGGATTTGCCTGTTACTGACCCTCGCTTGCTCCACGGATTGCTCTTGCTTAACCCATCAAGTACTCTAGGATTTGCCTGTTATTGCCCCTCGCTTGCTCCACGGATTGCTCTTGCTTAACCCATCAAGTACTCTTGGATTTGCCTGTTACTGACCCTCGCTTGCTCCACGGATTGCTCTTGCTTAACCCATCAAGTACTCTAGGATTTGCCTGTTATTGACCCTCGCTTGCTCCACGGATTGCTCTTGCTTAACCCATCAAGTACTCTTGGATTTGCCTGTTACTGACCCTCGCTTGCTCCACGGATTGCTCTTGCTTAACCCATCAAGTACTCTTGGATTTGCCTGTTACTGACCCTCGCTTGCTCCACGGATTGCTCTTGCTTAAAGTACTTTTGGATTTTGCCTATTACGACTCTCGCTTGCTCCACGGATTGTTCTTGTTTAACCCTTCACTGGCTAGGACCTCGGTCCTGCAAATAGGTGGTTGCCTGTTCTACCCTACAGCTCGTTCCAGCTACAGCTAGGAGACCCACGCCTTGACCCAAGACTTCACAGGTATTCTGGTATTTTGGGTTTATGCACACGGAGGCATTCGGGCCCTGTTTCTTTACTTAACCACTGTACCTTGCCTTACAGCGCTCAAGGGGTTCTTCCGGCTGTTCCCGCGTCCTGGTTTTCCGGACTTCCACCTGTGGCCTTAATATTCACACTGACAATATATCTATTATCGTCAGGGTGTTTCTTGGGGACAGAGGGGTTGTTCATACTCTACACGACCAACGAACTTCGTAACAGACTGTGAAGCCTTTTTTTTTGGTCGTCCAGAGTATGGATCCCTCCGCCGGGAATTCAGTGACCGCTTTGTTACAAGCAGTGGCGGCTCTTAGGACCGACATGACTACCGCCACGGCAGCAATACACCACCGTCTGGATGCCCTGCAAAGCACACGTTTTCCTTTACCCACGGATGCTGAATTCGGTGACACAGTCCCCTCAGACTAACCAGCCCCGGTCATGGCCCCTGCACCCACTCCTATACTGCTTCCTACGCCTGTTCCCCTTGCTGCCCCCGAACGTTATCAGGGGGATCCTCGGAAGTATCGTACTTTCATCAATCAATGTAGGTTACACTTCTTGTGCAAACCCTTAGCGTTCCCCGATTCTGTTACAAAGGCCGCATTTCTTCTGTCCCATTTGTCTGGGGTAGCGGCCACCTGGGCCAATCCGATGCTAGAGAACGACCATCCCGCTCTCTATGACTTCGATCTTCTTGAATCAGAAATGGCCAAAGTCTTTGATACACGATATAAAGCCCACTCTAGAGATCTCGAACTCCTGGATCTAACACAAGGCAAACAAACTTTGATAGAATACATTACTAAGTATAACCAACTCGCTGCTGAGACATCCTGGCCAGAGGAGAAAAAAGCAATCGTATTCTATCGGGGCCTATGCAACTCCATGAAAGTTGCTCTCTCAGTGGTTCCTGCCCTTCCCTCAGTGTTCTCGGATTTGGTGGATCTTGCTTTACAAGTAGACGCAAGGAGATCCGAGAGAAGGGCCGAAACACCTTTCTCTGCCCACTCTGGACATCCCGTATCCACCGCCCCTGTTGAACCCATGCAAATAGGAGGTATCCGTAGTCCAATAACCCCATCCGAATGAGAACGCCGGAGAAACGACAAGGCCTGCTTTTATTGCGGGTTAAACGGACACTTTGTAAGGGAATGCCCCAGACGCCCCAAGAACAAAACATCGGGTTTTCCGAAGGCTCGCCCATGACACAGGGGGCACCGGCGAGCCTGTCTTCGACCCCCTCCGAACCTGCCTTTGGCCCTGTTAGACCGATAGTGGTCCATGCCCTGCTAAAACCCACTGGGGAGATCAAACACATAGTCCATATTGTGATCGATTCTGGGGCCACTGGTTGTTTCATCGATATTTCCCTGGCCCGTCGTCTCAATCTGCCCCTGGTTAGGAAGGAACATCCGGAACCAGTGCATGCTGTGGACGGTACTTCGCTATCTTCCGGCCCGATCAGGTTCCAAACTGCTCCTATGGAAGTGGTGATTCAAAACATCCATAGAGAAACCCTGGCGTTTGATTTGATTAATACACCACCATCATACTGGGAATACCATGGTTACGACAACATAACCCATTGATCAATTGGGGCAACGGACAGGTCACGTTTGAGTCGGATGTGTGTCAACATTTCTGTCTCATCGACACAGATTCACTGTCCTCTCCTGCCACGATTCTTGGTGCCATGGCTGCCACCCATATCGACGACAGAGTTTCGGACCCTGTGCCTTCACACACTGTGGGGGCTGTCACAGCCAACATACCTGCGGCCTACCACGATTTTCACATGGTGTTCGATAAGGTCACTGCTGAGGGCCTTCCCCCTCATAGACCGTACGATTGTCCGATTGACCTGGTTCCGGATGCTCCTATACCCAGGGGTAGGATTTATTCGTTGCCACGGTCAGAGGAGCAAGCCCTTAAGGATTACATACAAAAGGCTCTGGAGTTGGGTCATATACGTCCTTCTTGTTCCCCGGCTGCTAGTCCGATATTCTTTGTGCCAAAAAAGGAGAGCGTTCTCCGTCCATGTGTGGACTACAGACGGTTAAATGCCACCACCATAAAAAACAGGTACCCTCTTCCGCTCATATCCACGTTACTGGACAGGTTTACTTCAGCATCTGTTTTTACCAAGCTGGACCTCAGAGGGGCGTACAATCTAATTCGTATGCGGCTTGGGGATGAGTGGAAGACGGCGTTTTGCTCCCGACAGGGTTTATTCGAATACACTGTAATGCCCTTCGGGCTTTGTAATGCTCCTGCCACGTTCCAACGTTTTGTCAACGACGTATTCTCGGACATCCTGGATACGTTCGTGGTGGTTTATCTGGACGATATTCTGATCTATTCATCCTCCCTGGAGGAACACGTCGGGCATGTTAGGGAAGTGCTCTCTCGCCTTAAGGCTAATGCCTTGTTTGCCAAACCTGAAAAATGTCTATTTCATTCCAAGGAAGTGGAGTTTCTGGGGTTTCACATATCCCCTGGAGGCCTGTCCATGAATTTATCTAAGGTCCATGCCGTCACGGAATGGCCGACTCCCGTTAATCTGAAACAACTTCAATCCTTTCTCGGCTTCGCAAATTTTTACCGGCGATTCATCGTCGGCTTCTCCTCTATTGTTTCTCCACTGACCGCTCTGACCAGCCCCCTTGTCCCGTTCACTTGGACCTCCGCTCATCAGAAGGCTTTTGAGGAACTCAAGGCCAGGTTTGTGTCCGCCCCTGTTTTGCAGCATCCTGATCCCGATCTCCCCTACGTTTTGGAGGCAGATGCCTCCTCGTTTGCTTTAGGCGCAGTATTGTCTCAACCGTGCCCGACCACAGGTTGTCTACATCCGGTGGCCTATCACTCACGAAAGTTCTCGTGGCCGAATCACATTATACAGTAACCGAAAAAGAACTATTGGCCATCAAGGATGCATTACAAACGTGGCGTCATCATCTCATGGGAGCAAAACATCAGACAGTGGTATATACAGACCACAAAAACCTACAGGGCCTGGCCTCTCTGAAATGTGCAAACAGCAGACAGGTGCGTTGGCATTTGTTTTTTGCCGCGTTTGATTTTGTGGTCAAACACAGACCAGGTCGCATTCATGGCAAGGCTGATGCCTTATCCCGTTCTCCCGGAGGGGAGTCCTTGTCCGTGTACCCCGACACACTGCTAGGAGAGGGCCATGTCATCTGTACTTGTACTCCATCCCCCACCATGCTTACTGACATCAGACGTTGGGTTTCCCAGAATCCTCAGGCACTCAACGAATGGGACATTGCCCTTCACGAGGGGTTACCTTTTATCCACGACAAATTGTTCCTTCCTACGTGTGACGTACGCAACCAGGCGTTAACATAGTCACACGATGCTGCTGTAAACGGCCATCCCGGGCAACAGCGTACTCTGGACCTGTTGCAACGCTGGTGCTGGTGGCCGTCCATGAGAAAAGATGTCGAACATTATGTTAACACTTGTTCCATATGCGCCCAATGCAAACCACGCAAAGGACGGCCTTTAGGGCTACTCTTACCGCTACCCGTACCTCCCAGACCATGGCACACCGTCTCAATGGATCTCATCACTGACCTATCCCGTAAACAGGGCTACGATACCATATGGGTTATTGTCGATTCGTACACCAAAATGGCCCGCTTTATCCCCTGTACTGGTATACCATCTGCTCCAACCCTGGCTCGCTTGTTCTTCAGATCTGTCTTCTGCCTCTTTGGTTTACCGCAGGTCATCATATCAGACCGTGGGTCACAATTCACGTCCTGTTTCTGGCGCGCTCTCACCAAACTTCTGGGGATCGATGCTCGCTTCTCTTCGGCTTATCACCCCGAAAGCGACGGGCAGACCGAGCGGGTGAATCAGGCTCTGGAGCAGTACTTGCGGTGTTTGTCCCTCCAGTACCAGGACTCCTGGGCCAAACTGCTATATATTGCTGAATTTGCGTATAATAACTCCCGGCATTCGACCACTGGTTTCTCGCCCTTTTATGCTCTATACGGGCAGCACCCACGTGCCCTTTCGCTTCCTGATTTCCCCTCTACTACTCCCGCTGCTAATGCCTGTGTTCGTGATCTGGCCGGTGTCCATGCCCAGACCTTGGTCCATCTCCATGAGGCCCAAACAGTTATGAAGACAAAGGCTGACCGCAAACGGGCTGCAGCCCCGGAGTATCAGGTGGGCGACCGGGTGTGGCTTTCGACCAGGCATTTGCGGATCCCTGGATGTCGCAAGTTGTTGCCTCGTTTTGTGGGCCCTTATAGGATCTCCAGGGTCTTGAATCCCGTGGCTCTCAAGCTTTCGGTTCCCCTTTCTTGGAGGATTCACCCGGTCTTCCATACTTCTCTCCTGAAACCTTACCTTGCTCCTACCCGTGTCCTGGTCCCGCCCGCTCCTGTCTCGGTGGCTTCCCAGGATGTTTATGAGGTCAGTGCCATCCTTGGGTCCCGTTTCCATCGGAGTCGACTTCAATACCTGGTGGACTGGCTGGGCTATGGTCCCGAGGATCGCTCTTGGGTTCTCTCCCGGGATGTCCGGGCTCCGCTTCTGGTTTCTCGGTTTCATAGGGACAATCCTACTAGCCCACGGGGTCGTGGGCCTTTGAGGGGGGATTCTGTCACACCGCTTCCTAGACCACGGACACACCTTTCCGCTCGCCCCTCCTTGTCTATCCATTCCCGCACTCCTCGACACTCGTGCATTATGCTCCCCACTCACGTCGCACACATCAGGGCACGGCATGGCATGTTTGGGGGAGCGGGTGTTTATCACCCTTTACGGCGGTGGCAGATCAACTGGAGGCTCCGTCATTTCAGGAACTCACATCCCTTGCGGAGACCGGCGCCTCCCGGCGCTACACGGATCACGTGACTTTGGTTGCCTAGCAGCATTGCAACGCTTTCGGTTCGCATTACACGTGACTCTACGTGCGTCCATTCCAAGGATAAAAGGAGTCTGCGAACCGAAGGCGTTGCTTCACAGCTGTTTCGTTTTGGATCACATGACGTTCTCTCTTCGGTCAAGGATTTGCCTGTTACTGACCCTCGCTTGCTCCACGGATTGCTCTTGCTTAACCCATCAAGTACTCTAGGATTTGCCTGTTATTGACCCTCGCTTGCTCCACGGATTGCTCTTGCTTAACCCATCAAGTACTCTTGGATTTGCCTGTTACTGACCCTCGCTTGCTCCACGGATTGCTCTTGCTTAACCCATCAAGTACTCTAGGATTTGCCTGTTATTGACCCTCGCTTGCTCCACGGATTGCTCTTGCTTAACCCATCAAGTACTCTTGGATTTGCATGTTACTGACCCTCGCTTGCTCCACGGATTGCTCTTGCTTAACCCATCAAGTACTCTTGGATTTGCCTGTTACTGACCCTCGCTTGCTCCACGGATTGCTCTTGCTTAAAGTACTTTTGGATTTTGCCTATTACGACTCTCCCTTGCTCCACGGATTGTTCTTGTTTAACCCTTCACTGGCTAGGACCTCGGTCCTGCAAATAGGTGGTTGCCTGTTCTACCCTACAGCTCGTTCCAGCTACAGCTAGGAGACCCACGCCTTGACCCAAGACTTCACAGGTATTCTGGTATTTTGGGTTTATGCACACAGAGGCATTCGGGCCCTGTTTCTTTACTTAACCACTGTACCTTGCCTTACAGCGCTCAAGGGGTTCTTCCGGCTGTTCCCGCGTCCTGGTTTTCCGGACTTCCACCTGTGGCCTTAATATTCACACTGACAATATATCTATTATCGTCAGGGTGTTTCTTGGGGACAGAGGGGTTGTTCATACTCTACACGACCAACGAACTTCGTAACACTCTGTCATGAGGATCCATTTGAATCCCACCTCCAAGTGCAACTCTTGGTATGACTCTGACCTCCTCACCCTTAAACGCAAGTGTAGGGTGGCAGAGAGGAAGTGGAGGGTATCAGGTGCATCCTCTGTCAAACTGTATTGTATCCAAAGGCAATACAGTCAGTCCAGTCCAAAAAGAGATCCTACATCCAAGCCCACATCTCTGCAGCCTCTAACAACATGGCTGAACTCTTCAAAATCGGCAAGGAGTTGGCCAATCTTGCTGCAGTCTCCACATATTCTGTTCACTACCAGGCCATTTGCATGGCACTGGCTTCTCACTTCACCACTAAAACTCAGGACATCGTGTCCTCTCCCTCCTCTTCCTCTCCCTCTACCTCTCTCGGCCACTCTCTGGCTGCCTCTCTCTCTCCTCCTCCTTTCTCTTCTTTCCCGATGTTCACTCCTGAAGATGTTTCTGGACATGTCTGATCTATAAGAAATGTGTCGTCCAAGCAGGTGCTCCCGTGCTCCTCCAGAACCATCAAGGAATACATTGACACCCTCTCACCAGCCTTAGCCTATTTCTGCAATCAATCTTTTGCCACTGAAACTTTCCCCTATGCCCTAAAGCACTCCCTTGTGCACCCCCTTCTTAAGAAGCCTTCTGCCGATCTTTCCTCTCCGGAAAACTACCACCCGATCTGTATCTTTCCTTTCCTGGGCAAACCCCTGGAAAAGCTGGCCATCTCCCAGCTTACACTCCATGCTGAATTCATTGGTTGTCTCCATGACAATCAGTCTGGCTTTAGAGCAGCCAGAAGCACAGAAACTGTTCTCCTGAACACCCATGAAGACCTGCTCTCTAATCTCGACTCTAGCCTTCCTTCTGTCCTCATGCTCCTTGACCCTTCCTCTGCTTTCGACACGCCATCCTAATCAATTGTCTCTGTAACAACCTGGGCATCACGGATCAGGCCCTAGCCTGGTTGACCTCCTTCCTCTCCGATTGACCTTCAAAGGTTCAACTGGGGTCCTTTCTCTCCACCACCTCTCTTTCCACATGTGATGCTCCCCAGTGCTCTAACCTCTCACCCCGACTCTTCAACCTTTACTTGGCACCTTTAGCCCACCTCATCTCTACATTCTCGCCTAACTTTCAATGTTATACAGATGACACTCAGCTCTCCTTCAGGCTCCTCACTGCCTCCTCTCCTCTCTTGCTCATTCCTGACTGTATATCTGTGGTTCGGGAATGGTGTGCCTCCAACGATCTCTGTCATAATGCCACTAAGACCAAGATCCTTCTCATTGGGACCCCTGCTCTCGCTTTCCCTTGTTCACTCTTGTTGCCTTCCTTGGACCCTCTACCTGCGTCTTCCTGCAAAGCAAAAAACCTTGGTGTCATCTTTGACTCCACTCTCTCCTTCTCTCCTCGGCAGCTGATGCCTCACCCTGGAACAGCCTCCCTCACTCAAGACCTTCCTTTTTGCTTCTTATCTGTCTCTCTTTCTCTCTCTCTCTCTCTCTCTCTCTCTCTCTCTCTCTCTCTCTCTCTCTCTCTTCTATGCTGATGTTCTTGTGTGCTGCACTAACTGCGTACCTGGCCTCCCTCTGAACCTTATGGGGACCACACCCCTTCATGACCACTATTCCCATGCACTGCCTGTGGGCCTACCATTCACTAGGTACTGTATCTGTAACCCTACAGTCCCCTGCTTCCTTGCACTTACTTAGAGCCGGCCACCCCGGTGGTACAAACTTGAGCTTTGCTATTGCACTATCCCCTTCCTTCCCCCTGGCACTTCTTCTCTCCCTTCCCCTTGCACGATTGCACAATCTGAAAACAAAAGGCCTAGTAAGATTGTTTGTTTTGTTCCTCTTTGTCTTCCCCCTCATTATCTTGTCGCCCTTAGAAACACTTGTGTACAGGCACGTTATAAATGACTTATCGTATCATATAATTTATGAATCTACATTTAGTGGGCTTTTTATAAACAGATTAAAACATGGCAGTCAGGGGTTGACTTTCAGAAACTGGTTCTGCAGAGTTTCATAGGCCAGAGGATGGGTAAATAAGTAACTACAACCTTAGCGATGGTCAGCTCAGCTGTAAGAGCCAGCCATAGTTTTTATGGTCTGATAAGTATCAGAGATAGCAGATGTAATCTCCTGAATGCATGGGAGCATGACAGAGGAATAATGAGTCATCCAGTAGAAGGTTAGCAGGTGAACAAGATTTCAGTGGTTTATGGCTTACCAGTTCTGCAGGGAACAGATGTAATCTTGCCCATTGCACTGCAATCACGCAGGGGGGTTTGTCCATTTGCCTTGGCCGGCAATAAAGATGGGATAAGATGACCATGGTGTCCGGTAGTCAATTGTTTTCTCAGGGTGCAACTAGCGGACATATGTGCTGGAGTAGTAGTCACATAAATTAGAATGACTTAAGGCGAGCCAGTTAACTAGGGTGCATGAGATAGTAATCTGTAGTTGAAAGAGATCCTGTCTACTCAGCTTTTCCTCATGTTGCTAAGATATCCGTGTGGACCATGTGCAATCGCACTCAAGGGGAAAAGGCATTAGGCCAGTTGTTACTAACAATGAGTTATGTTTGAAATGGGAATGTGTTATTATGTCATGATGTTATGATCTACCACGGACCAATCCCCAGCAAAGATTGACTTTGAATATGATCTGAAGATGATAGTAAAGAATGTCGATAACCAATGAGGAGAGAAATGGAAAAAGATGGAACTTCTTTGTATATGTTTTGTCCAATCATGTGTGAGGGTGGATTGTAATAAATTATCTGGGAGTGTTTTAAATGTTGCCAACATTTATAAAAATGTATCAACCAATGTAGTTCATTGAGACTTGGGTTAGTTTGGTCCTGTGGTACCATCTAACTGCTACCCGGACAATTTTACAATACACTCAGGTGGTGGGCACACTTGGGTTGACATAATTAGGGTTCCACCCCCACAAATTGACGATCCAGGAAGGAGCCTAGGCTTTCCGAGATGTTGGGGGTTCTCTGTCCGCACCACTCGACTGCAGCGCCTCACTGCGGGAGCGCCTCACTGCGGGGACCGGTCTTCCGTGCGTGGTGAAAGAGAAGTTTGCAGATGCCATACTGGTTGAAAGGTCTGCCTGTTCCCCGGAGGTGTGGTACCAGGCCCAGTTGTGCAGGACAACTTGATGGAGCACCACATTGGAACGCCACAGGTTCACATCAGTGTTCTTGTGGAGGTAAAGCAAGGAGGGAAAGGGGTTAGTTTATCTTTATTTAAGGTGTTGGTAAGGGTAGAGTTGGAATACAGGGGTACAGAGTTAGTCGAGGTTACAAGGATTGAAAGGGTGAAGGGTTTGTGGGGGTGATTGAACTGTTCTGTGTTGTTAGTCCTTTTCATATATATTTTTACCTTGTTTGTTATTTTCGAGGTGTGAGGTGGTATCCTACCCAGTACGCTCACTGTAGGGGTTGTCTTGATACTCTTTAGTTTGCCTGTCTGTTTGGCTGGAGCCCTCACCTGAATGAGGGGTGGCATATTATTGTAGGTCCAACCGTAGATACCTTTCTGAAGTATACCCTTGACAGTCTTTATGATGTATTGGCTGTGCAGGCGGATGCCTCACCTCGATTTTCTTGGTTAGTCGAAGTAGTGACAGCAAAACTTCCTGTTGTCAGGAAAAGATAGTTTTGTAGTAGAGAGGTCTGTACTAGTAAATGAAGGAAGTAAGAACAGGGTGCTGTAGTGATAAGCATTTGTGTTCCTCCTATGCTCGAGTGGGGGAGATATCCCGGAGGATATTGGCCGGTAGAGTGTGTTTGATAAGGTGCTGTCTTTTGTGTAAGAGTGAGAGGTAGAATTAAAACAAGCAGCTGAGCAAGTTAATTGCGGTATAAACGAGTGTGGTAAGTGAGTGTGGGGAACTACTAAGCAACTGGATAGGAGTAAAAAGTGGAATTCTTTGGGTGGAAATGTTTTGTGCCACGGATTTGAATCAGTATTGTTTTTGTGAAAATCATTTTTTGATACATTGTGGTGGAGTATGGAGACTCTGTTGAATCATTTGTGCCAGTTGTTGCCCGGCTATAAGGTGAACATTCTGAAGTACCATAGGGAAAGGCTGTGGCTGTCATGATCTCTGCTTCCAAAAGGTCAGGGTTTTCCCAACTCCCTTGGAAGCAGATCCATAACCCAGGTTCCGAGTGCCAACCAGTCCCAATTGGGACCTTTTGGACCCAGTCCTGCCGCCAGTGGCACCAGGCTCATAAATATGCCCAGTCCCATCGCTCGAAGTGCCGGGCTCATAATGCTTGGGTGGACTTACCTGCAGCAGACCATGCTGCTTACTTGCCTGCCAGTTGAGCCTCTGATCCTCTTCTGTTTGGAACTACTTTTCCTGTTGGGTGGGGCAGGAGCCACTCCCTAGATTCAGAACACTGGAACTCTTCTGGAAAGCAGGAACTCTTTTCTTACCTAGGCGTGGCGGTGGAAGGAGACACCTAAGCACTACAGGAGGCTATTTAAACCACACCCGATGGATGAATCTTGCTTTGCGTTATTCTGCATCCTCTGCAGCAGAACGCTCATCGTGTCTTCTGCATCTGATCCTGGGCCTAAGGAAAAAGGCTTACCATCCTGAATCCAGTCTTCAGCAACACCTATAAAGACAAGAAAGAACAGGTTAGCATTACGGTCTTCAGTACCAGCGCTTCACTTACCTGGTCCATCGGCTGTCACCAACGCCTCGCGCTACATTCCGGCATCTGAAAGACAAAGGCTTACCTACTCTTCGTGCGCTCCGGAGGTCTTCGCACTGCATTCCGGCATCTGAAAGACAAAAGCTTACCAACTCTTTGCACGCTCCGGAGGCCTTCGGCGCTGCATCCCGCATCTGAAAGACAAAACAAGGTGCGTTTAAAGACATTGGGGAACTTTAATACTCACGTGCCATTACTCCTTTCCACATCTAACCCAGTGGGTATTCCGGCACCCTGCAGCCGCTCCGAACTTGTACCTGCAAAATAAAAAGACAGTTAGAGCGCATCGTGAAGCAGGCAACAAGCGCTTACTTACGTGCTTCCAGGCGCTTCTATTTATCACACGGGCTCCATCTTCAACTCACTTCAGCCCGGCATCCGCCATTGCCGGAACCCTGCAAAACAAGAAACATCATTACTAAAGACTTTAAAGACATTAGAATTACTCGAAACTTACCGTTCGTGCAGTAAACGACGGACAGCAGTCCTCTGAAGTCAAGAGGCCTGCTCCCCTTATCCAGTGAAGAAACTGGTTACAGCACCCTGCCCCGAGGCAGATGGAGAGCACAGCGTTCACTTACCTAAGGTGAGAGCGTTAACCTTTGGGGTTCTACAGGAGAAGAGAAAGGGAAGAAGAGAGAGACATTCAATAACCCAGTTCCTTAATCCCATATTTTCTATCTGCAGACATCTTACCCTTCGAGTCAGACATACAGTGCACAGAGGTCCAGCCCAAAGAGCCAGCCGTGTGTTACACATCACCTTTGAAGATACGGTATACGCCCAGTCAAGACCGGCGCCTCTACGGGAATCAGGTGAGCGTTACAGAACGCAAAGCCTACCACAAAACTCCCGTCCAGGCGCTATGGAAACCTCGGATACCGACCAGCTAGCCCAGTTACTTGGGGAACTAAGGGCAGAAGTGCATGCAGCCCGTCAGGAAACGAACGCTCTAAGAAGGGAACTGATTATTTCCAAGGAGCGAACAGATGATCTCGCTAGACAATTGCTACAGTCACAAGCCGGACAGACCCCGTTACCCGCATCTGGGGGAAATCTTCCTTCTACATCCTCTATGAATCCAGTGCAGATCAACCTACCTGGGAATGTACCTCTGGCTCCGCCCGAACGATTTTCTGGTGACCCAAAGAGGTTTGCAGTATTTATCAATCAGTGCCGGTTGCATTTCTTATGCCGGCCAGCAGCCTTTCCAACTGATCAAGCTAAAGTAGCTTTCGTGCTTTCGTACATTAGTGGCAATGCGGCAGACTGGTCGATCCCTCTAGTAAATCAAGATGATCCGGTCCTCCATGATTTTCAAGCTTTTCAGCTCAGTATGGAAAAACTGTTCGCAAGACATTCACAGGGGCAGGCCTTGGACAATGAGCTTCTTTCGTTGCGACAAGGTAATCAAGACCTTTTGGCTTATATTGCGTCTTTCAACAGACTGATAGTGGAAACTCAATGGCCTGAGGACAAAAGGATTACGCTGTTTTATAGAGGTCTACGTGGAGAGCTCAAAGATGTGTTAGCCCAAGTAGTGAATCCCCCACAAGATTGTTCGGACTATATAGACTTAGTCGTTCAAATAGATCACAGACTGCAGAACAGGAAGGCCGATCGTTCAAAGTTTGATGCTCGAGTATTTTCCAAACCGCCAACTCCTTCCAAAGGAGTAGACTCCGGGGAACCCACGCAAATAGGGGGTCTGAAAGGTCCTCTAACACAAAAGGAGCGGGAAAGGAGAAAACAGTTGCAATTATGCCTCTATTGCGGAAACTCAGGGCACTTTCTTCGAGACTGTCCGGTGAAACCTGCCAAGAAGGCAGTAGGAGCTGCAGTTACCAAAGTTACAAACTCTGAGCAGGGAAACGACCTCGCCCGACAAGAATAGAGGTCCTCTTGCCGAGCGTGAAAACCAGTTCCGTGACCTCGCATTTCGTGATACCTATGGTCCTCATTAGCCCTGATAATCCGGATCGATTACATGCAATTGAAGCTTACGTCGACAGCGGTGCCATCGGCAATTATGTGGATCATGAAATGGTTTTGAGGATGAATCTAACTCTTTGTCCCAAGGCTGTAAAGGACGTCATTACTACGGTGGATGGTACGGAGATAGCCTCCGGGCCAGTAACGCATACCACTCAAGAGGTGACGCTAGTAAGTCAAGATGGACACCATGAGAAGATCGTGTTCGATGTGATCAAAGCCCCTCAGTTTCAGATTATTCTAGGAATACCTTGGTTAGAGAAACACAATCCTCTGATCGATTGGCGAGCAAGAACGGTCCAGTTTCCAGAATGTGTCTCTACTTGTCACCCTCCACCTGGTGTTGCACTGGCAGCAATTTCTTCAGAGACTCCCCAGTTACCTCCCGAATACCTAGAATACCAAGATGTTTTCCGGAAGGATCAGGCTAACTCTCTACCTCCTCATAGGTCTTATGACTGCCAGATAGACCTGATACCTGGATCTACTCCTCCTTGTAGTAGAATTTATGCCCTCACCGAGCCTGAGAACCTTCACCTTCGACAATACCTGGATCAATACCTGGCAAATGGGTTTATTCGTCCTTCCAAGTCCCCTGCTTCTTCAGCTTTGTTCTTCATTCCAAAAAAGGAAGGAGACCTTAGAACTTGTATAGATTATCGCTCCCTGAACCAGATCACCGTTAAGAATAGATATCTGTTACCTTTGATCCCTGAACTCCTGGACCAAGTCAGAAAAGCATGCATATATACAAAGCTGGATCTTAGAGGAGCTTACCACTTGGTACGAGTAAAAGAGGGCGATGAATGGAAGACGGCCTTCCGCACCAAGTATGGGCTATTTGAATATCAGGTCATGCCCTTCGGACTTTGCAATGCCCCGGCCGCCTTTCAATATTTTATGAACGATGTCCTCAGAGAGCTCATAGATGTGTGTGTTGTTGTTTACATTGACGACATCCTCGTTTATTCTTCATCGGAATCTGAACATCGGAAACACGTGAAAATGGTCCTCGAAAGATTGCGTCAACACAAACTTTTCGCTAAGTTGGAAAAATGTGTTTTCAACGTGACTGAAGTTGAATTCTTGGGATTCATATTATCACCTGGCGGAGTGCGTATGGATTCAAAGAAGGTCGATGCAGTTCTCAAATGGCCATCACCATCCTCCGTAAAAGGTGTGCAAAGCATGTTAGGCTTCGCTAACTTTTACCGCAGGTTTATCCCCGAATTCTCTCGAATAGTCCAGCCCATCACTGCCTTGTTAAAGAAAAACAAACGTTTTGAATGGTCTACCGAGGCGGAACAAGCTTTCCAGAATTTGAAGACTAAATTTATCTCTGCACCAATCTTAAAACACCCTTGCCCCGAACTCCCCTACATCGTGGAAACTGATGCTTCAAGCCTTGCCATGGGGGCAGTTCTATCACAAAAGGACCCGGTAACCAATCAGTTGCATCCCGTGGCATTTTGGTCCCGCAAATTCTCGCCTCCTGAAATCAATTACACGATTACTGACAAGGAACTTCTGGCTATCAAGTCTGCCTTTAAGGCTTGGCGGCATTATCTGCTGGGGGCCCGACACACCGTTACTGTGATTACGGATCACCGAAACCTGCAATATTTGAAAACCGCAAAAGCCCAATCCTCTAGACAACTCCGTTGGGCATTATTCTTTGCCGAGTTTGACTTCATAATTACCTATTGAAAGCAAGCGTCCCCAAACAGCACGATCCTCCCCGCAATGAGAGACAATGAAGGACTCTCCCCAAAATGGGAATAAGGCCAAGACAGAGTGCGGGTGAGCGTAAATGGGAGTTTATCAATCAGAATAGGGCATGCAAAGAACTCTGCAAACTCCGAGAGCGCTCTGTCTGACAATAGCAAAGACAGGCGTATATATTTACAAAAAACGTCATAAGAACCTACACACTATAGGGGGCACAAGTTCAAGGGGATTGGGTGGCGATGACTAACTATAGGTGCTGCTGTGATGTGGTTGGCTTTGGCTGGAAGACGTCAGTGGTCAGCCTCGTGGGTTGGGCTGGGCCTGGCAGGGTGGCAGAGTTCATCCGGGCGGTGTTGTTGTGCCATCGCGGCCAGTGTCAGAGATGAATGTCTTTTCCTGACTTATTTGCCCTAAGCCATGCACACCGCAGTCATTCAGTCATTTTAATATTATCTTCTTTAGTAAAT
This sequence comes from Ambystoma mexicanum, assembly GCF_040938575.1. Classification (NCBI taxonomy): domain Eukaryota; kingdom Metazoa; phylum Chordata; class Amphibia; order Caudata; family Ambystomatidae; genus Ambystoma; species Ambystoma mexicanum. The sequence goes on from NC_090924.1 coordinate 724,416,951, forward strand.
CTTCCAATAGGTTATATCACAGGTTAATGCAACACAGGAGGAATGCACCTTGTGAGGGGTCTGGAGGTAATACGTCAGGACATGGTTACCAGTGTCCTGTTGACCGGGGCCATAGGTCGAGGGGCTAAGCTTCAGGGCCTGGGACGGGCGGTACATGTCTTTCTGCCTTGTTAGAAGTTGTTATGGATGTTCCACTGTGTGTTGTCAAAGTGTTGGGTGTCCTGATTGCACAGGGCCATAAGTCTGAGATGGTCCGGTGGGTTGCGAGGTTTACGAGGGGGCGCGTGTGTTCAGGCAGAGGTTTACTGCTGTGCTGTAAATAATGCAGGTGGCGGGTGGCGGCCTTGGGTGCTACAGAGGGGGTTACAAGTCTTTGAAGCGGCTCCAGTCTGGTTGGGGGAGGTAAAGCAGCGCGGCGCGGTCTCTGTTCTCATGCCTTGGCAGCCTTCGCAGGGTGGGAGGGGGAATGGCCTTGCACGTATTTCACAAAGGTATCTCCCTCGTGTGTTGCCGATTTAGGTAAAAACATCACAAACATTTGAACACTCTATAATACTTATTGTAAGCAATACAAAACATGCATTTAAGCTTTGCTGGATGTATCTCGATTATACCCAGTCTGAGCACCTTATTCATACATTATGTTTTAATAAGTACAGTATTTAGTTATATGCATATATATATTTGCAATAAGTGAGGTAGAATTAGGATTGGTGGAGAACATAGAAAGTAACCCGCCACTATTCGTGACGGTGGAGGCACATATGGGGCCTGGACATGCACACATGACATGCGCCTTCTCGTGCATCCTTCACATGGGCCCTCGGTATGGTTACATTCGTCTTTCTTGTGTCCTCTAGCAGCATTAGTTCAGTTATGGCGCGATCCCATGGGGTGTAAGTTTCCCAGTGATACACGTAACAAATAGATTCCTGGTGCGTTCCTTTATCATTAGCACCCAACTGAAATGGTGTGGGCTCGCCATTGCTTATATCATGGAAGCATGCTTTCTTATATTTTATACATTTTACAGGCTTTTGTAATATAAGGCATTTTGTGGAGGAAAGCATACTTTGCGAGTGGTCTTAACATTAATATATAAACACTGTCTGCCACCTGATGTCTATTTTACTGTTCTTTTCATTGTCCAGGCCTGCTGGCCCGGTCATGCTAGGAGCGATGATACACTGCGGGAGGTGAACTGTTACAATGTTAGTGTATTACGCTAGCTCATGTCCGTCTTGTTCGTGGGAACGTGCTCGCAGCGGATCTGCCAGGGTGCTGCGGCAACAAGGATGACTGAAACCCTCCAAGGGTGGGGGCCGCGCTACAGTGCGCTGAGCTCACACCATCTTTACCAGACAAAATGGTTTCTGGGCCTAACTAAATTTTAATACATGTGGGCAATTAATACGTGCGGGCAATGTCTCCAGTGGGTGAACCCTCCACCACCTGGGCCCGGGTGGCATGAGGGGACGCCCAAAAGAGCCATAGCCCTCACTTGGGGAAAAAGCGCAGGCGAGGGGGGTCTCCTGGACCAGTCCTCCCCTACATTTCCCCCCTTTCGTTACTAAAGTAACGAATTCTTTAAATCTTCTATCCTCCTACATTCTGCCTCGTCCATCACCGCCTCATCCCATGCAGGAGTTCCTTTGATGGGCATCCACGCTCTGCACACCCCCCTTAAGCTCTCACCTCTCCGGGCGTATTCATCTGGGGTACACATTAGATATATGCATCCACCATCTCCTTCCAAATCTACCCAAACTTCCTCAGACCATTCTAGTATACGGGGCTCTTTGATGGTGGTGTGCCACAACTTATCTACAATATCCTTATCGTGGTACATAGGCACCAGTTGGTACCTGGGTGAGTTATCTATCCCTGTTTGTACTTGTGCTTCTTGCATCGTTTTTATTGTACCGTGTGAGTTGCCCATTGTCACCATCATCATTGCACCATTTGGTACTGCGTTAGCACAAACTCGAAGACCCACCTGGCACAGGCAAAAAAGTAAAAGGAGGAACACAACAGCTGGTATCAAAAATTTCACAGTCGTTCCAAGCCATGAGGGAACCCAGGAGAAGATGTTGTCGAACCATGTACTCTCTTCTGCTCCACCTTCCATTTTCATTTTTTCTCCTAGGTTGTGGACTGCTTCGATCACATGGGACAGGGAGCCATTTTCTGCATCTTCAGAAGGTACGAAAGTGCAGCAGGCACTTCCTATTTTTCGGCAAACACCGCCGTCCATCGCCGTCAACAGGTCCAGGACATACCTGTTTTGCATGGTCATTAGTCGTAAAGCTCTTAGTTCCACCTTTATTATATTGAATCCTTCTTCAGTGTCGTTTGCCAGCTGAATCAATTCCCAGCGGGTTATCTGGAGCCATTTTGCGTTTGCCCTTGCTTGGACACTTGAGACGAGCGAGGCAAAAAATGTTTCTGCTGAGCTGAATAATCGATATTTGTCTGGGATCTGAGCCAAAAGTTCTGATGATGCCTTTGATATGTAATTTGATGCTCGTCTGTTACGGGTCAGCACCTCTCCCTTGCTTCCGGAAGACAGGACATATATTTGTGACTCTGCAGTTGGTTGAGCCACACTCTGCATGCGTTCCTGTGTCCTTTTGCTCCCATCGATGTGGCTTTCTGGTATCACCATTAGGGCTGAGTGCAGAGTGGCCATTGAGCAACTGCCACTCCATGACTGGGGGAGGTGTAGGTATGCCTGGTTGCCGCATACCCAGTACGTGTCCATCAGGGCCGCTGTCCCTTTTCTCAGATCTGGGATGGTGAGGGTCTTGTTACAGTTCTTGTTTGTTCCCATGGGGGTTCTCCCTTCTCCTTTAAAACATAGTCCATAGTCCATTTCACTCTGCAGTTTGAACGGTTTTTCGATGGCAGTTACCCATGTTAGTTTTGAAATGTGTTCTCTCCATACTGGCGTACATGTTTCTTCTATCCACTGCAATTTCTCCGGTGCCACGCCTCTCAGTGCTTCCGCTTTGCACAGTACTTCTTCATCCTTCCGCTTGTTGTCAGAAAAAAGTGTCCCTTCTATTACAAAAAATGGTTCTTTCAAACATACCACCCCTGCCGTTTTTGGGTAACACGTTTTCTCGTTCTGCAGCATTTGAAAAGTCACTTCGTGTGCCTGGAAGGTGTTCTTAATCCTGCACAACGTGAGATGAAGGAGACATTGGGCATCTACAATTGGCAACTCTTTGGGTAATAATACTTTGGGTGTACCTGATGCGTGAGGGATGAGGGAACAGACATAACAGCTCTCGTTTGTTGTCTGTTTAGCTGTGGCACTCATGTCTGCATACCACTAATTTGTTTGGTGGGGGTGTCGTGGGTCTTCCATCTTATCTAGACCTAGCCCATAGTACTCATCATACTTCCTCCTCCCTGCTTCCCTTTTCCGTCTGTTGTTCTTGTTCCTCATGTACTTCCCGACTCCCTGGGCAGTGGACAAACTAGGCCCCCCTTTCTCATTCCCGCCCCCCTTGGCCCATTTATCATATAATATTTCGTGCATTTCTAGTAGCTTTTCGTCTTCTTTCCTGACGTTAGCTGGCAGGTTGTTTTTTAGTATGGGGGCAGGCTGGCTGGTGAGGGTGTTGTACAACCATGATATGGCAGACGGATTTCGGTCATTTAGACTGTGGGCATTGTAATTAGATACCCCTGGTGGAGACACTGTGTTGTTCTGCATTCCACCTTGTGGCTTTTTTCTTTGTAAGGTAACAACACTGGATGGTGTGGTATGATACCCCCATACAAGTTTAGTTCCGTCCCATATCAAAAAATCACCTTCCCTGGTATTGACACCTGTAGTTGCATTCGGCCCGGTGGTGCTGTTAATCCGTCCAGTAGTGCTGTTACTCCCTCCCCCCTCGTACATCTCGATAGAGATGAACGCTATAAACCAATACGTAACCAGGCCAAACATTATCATAAAAAACAATGTGATGCATACAGATAATCCACACTCATACGAATATCTGCATCTCTCATGTACTAATTCTCTCATTCTACTAATTCTATCCGTTGCAGGCTGCCCGTTAGATGCCATGGAAGCTCCTGTTTGGGATATAAAAGTGCATTAAGTGCATGTGTGTAAACATTTTGCTAGCACCATCGGTGCCAATATATATTTGACGGGGAATGGAAGCGGGTGGGGATGCGGGGAGGGGTATTCACAGACAAGGGTGTATACATGCTATAATTTTGTTATTTCATTAATTACATACCATTCAACAAGATAAAAGCAAAACGCACATTGTCTTTTTTTTTTTTTTTTAAATATCCTTATCAGTTATTCTCCCACTCTAGTCCAGTGCTGACACACACACACAAGTTCATATTTAGACATTCTACTCAGTTTCATCGTTTGCTGTTGTCTGTGCCTCCTCATCTATCTCCTCTTGTACATTGCTGTATGCCTTCCGTACGTCGGTCAAGTGCACCCAGTACCTCAAGCCCTTCACCTTCACTGCCGTGGGCGTGCAAAATATTACCTCGTATGGGCCATGGAATCGTGGTGCATTCCACCAACGCACAAAGCTTCTGACATAAATTGAGTCGCCTGGCATCAGCTGTAGCTGTTGCTCTGGCTCCGTGTCAGATCCTGTTACGTTTCCCTCTTCTCTAGTGAAGGGTGGGGAGAGTTGCTTTGATATGGCGCGCGCTGCTCTTGTCAATTTTCGCAAATAGTCTGTAAACTCATCTCCCAATATTGCGGCGCTTCTGTGAGCATCTGAGTGTTCGCGCAGTGGAGAGTGTGCTGTATTCATTCGTCTCCCGGTCACAATCTCGTGCGGGGACAAATGGTGGTCTTTGCTCGGCTGATTTCTCAATTCAAATAGCGCCAGGGGTAGACAGTAAATCCAATTTTTCTTCAATGAGAAGCATAGTTTTGATAACCTGCCCTTCAACAGTCCGTTCATCTTTTCCACTACGCCATTACTTTGGGGATGATAAATCGAACACAATTTATGTTTTATACCCAATAATGTGGTAACTTCCTTGAAAAGTTCATTCACAAAGTGAGAGCCGTTGTCTGAGCGAATCACGTCACAAATTCCCCAGCGTGGGAACACTTCCCTTACTAGGAATTTGGCGGCGCTTTTGGCATCAGGTCGCGCACAGGGTCCTGCTTCCACCCACCTTGAAAATGGGCACACAACCACGATCATGTACCGTGCGCCATTGCACCTTTCCCCCATGTCTGCGTAATCTATATGCAGTTCTCTGAATGGGCCAATGGGTTTAGGAATTGTTCCCCTGAGCGTGCGTAATGTCATTCCTGAATTGTATATTTGGCATGTTGTACATTCCATTGCTAATCGAGACACATGCTCCTGGAGACAGGGCACGAACCATTCTTCCTGTATTTCCGCTGCGATGTGCTGTTTGGTATTATGTGCAGGGAAGTGTAGCTGTTGAAATGCAACTTCTAGTAACTGTAGAGGCATTACCACTTTCCCTGAGTTACTTTGCCGCCATAGTAGGTCTGTTCCTGACTGGCTGCACCCCCGTTTTGTCCACGTCAATTTTTCCTCGGCACTAGCTCCTTCCTGTAATTCTAGTATTTGTGATATGGACATCATGTTGTACCCTTCTGGGGGCTCTTCGGTTGTCTTGTTCTTAAGCATGTATTCACCTGTGTCATATTTCTGAAAATAGGAAGCCTCCTTGGCGGCAGCGTCCGCTGCCGCGTTCCCCAAAGACACAACGTCTGTGTTGGATGTATGGGCTTGGCACTTCACTATTGCTACTGCAGTAGGGTTTTGTAGGGCCTCAATTAACTCTTTTAACAATTCTGCATGCTGTACTGGTGTTCCATCTGCCCGTCTGAACCCCCTACGCCCCCATCTTGCTAGACCTCCATGTACTGTTGTCGTCATGTAAGCTGAGTCTGTATATATTGTCACTGCACAACCCTTTGCTGCATGTAGTGCTTCTATGAGCGCAATCAGTTCTGCTGCCTGTGCAGAGTAATGTGACGGGAGGCGGTACTGTACTAGTGTTTCATACTCACCGTCTTCTAGCCTCACTACTGCCATGCCAACGTGTTTTTCTCCCGTGTCCACATCAATTGATGCAGACCCATCCACAAAGTACACTTCCCCCTCGCTTAGAGCGTTCTCACACACCACTGTGTCCTCCCCTCCTTCTCCTGTGTAGGTTGCGCAATCGTGGTTCTGCATATCCTCTAATGTGCACGCTTCTGTAATGAATGTGGCGGGGTTCACTGTCTTGCATCTCACTATATGGATGTTGGCGCTGGACAATATAATCTCGTAGGCTGTTGCCCGCTGTGTGGTCAGTGTGCTTTTTGATCTCTCAAGTATTGCAAATAATGAATGTTCCACAAAAAATGTCACAGGGCAACCCATTACTATTGTGGCACTTTTCTCAATCGCGAATGCGGCTGCAGCGAGTGATTGTTCGCACGCGAAATGGCCCTGCATCACGGCATCTAAAGTACCACTATAGTAAGCCAATGGCTTGTGTCCTAAGGATGTTTTTTGTGTCAGTACTGCTGTCATGAGTGTTCCCTTGCAGTGTGAGAATAGGTAAAATTCGCGTCCATAATCAGGGTTTGCTAGTACTGGAGCGCTTGAAATTAGCTCTTTCAATGATTGAAATGATAGGCTCATTTCTTCTGACCATTTTATTTTTTCATTCTCCTTGAGTGCTTGCAGGAGGGGCCTTGTGTATGCTGCATAGTCTAGTATCCATGCTCGGCAATAGTTGCACATCCCCAAAAAATTCTGCATATCTTTCACTGTTGTGGGTTCTCCTACTGATTTTATTGCCTCTACCCTGTCGGGAATTATTCTTTTTCCGTCTTTTGATATGAGCTGTCCCAGGTATAGGACCTCAGTCAGGCAGTATTGTAACTTCTCCTTGTCTACCTTGTATCCCTTGTTGGCTAGTAAAGTCAGGAGCGTTGTTGAATCTTTTCTACACGTTGCCTCGTCTGGTGCACACACTAATAAATCGTCTACGTACTGAATAATCGTACTCTCAACTGATAGGTTTCCCAAGTCTTCATGCAATATGCGGTTGAATGTGCTCGGGCTCTCACAGTACCCCTGTGGTAGTCTGCAGTGTTCATATCTCTTACCCCCCAGTGTAAAGGCTGTAAGGTATCTACTTTCTTCAGCCAGAGGTATTGAGAAAAATGCATTTTTCAAGTCCACTACTGTGAAACGTGATGCCGCTTTTGGGATGCTGCATAGTATTGATGCAGGGTTCGGGACTAGAGGGAACTCTTTCTGAATTACGTCATTGAGGGGGCGTAAGTCCTGTATCATCCTCCAAGATCCCCCTTTCGCTTTTTTGATTGGATAAATACATGTGTTACATGGGGAGTTTGAAGGCACTATTATCCCTTGTGCTAGTAGTGCATTTATTGTTTCTTTTATCCCTTCTTCAGCTTCACGGGACAATGGATACTGTTTGACTCGGGGTAAGATTGCTCCTTGCTTTAGTTTTATTATCACAGGTTGTACTCCGTGCAACAGTCCTACATCATGGGGGCCTGTTGTCCATAAATTGTTTGGTACGAGCCTCATGTCGTCATCAAAAAATGACGGTGGTGTTCCTACCACTGCCATCAATTGGACGGGGATCTCCCTGGCTTGGATCAAAATGTCACAGGGCATCGCTATTTCCATTACTATCTCACCATCCCCTTCTGTGTCTGAAAAGAGATCCTCATCTGTTACCTCGCGTAGGGCGAGGTTGGCGTTTGTACACAGCACTGTGCGCCACTCACATCCTTCCCTGTCCACTCCAATCACAGCGATCCTTTTCGTTGATACCTGCACAGCGTGCAAATCCAACGATACCACTGATCCTGGTGCTGCGTTTGGACACACTATGGGGCGGAAGAGGAACTCTGCTGGAATCCTCCAATCCATGCTTCTTAGCTCTGGAATTACGAGGGCCAAAGTCTTTAGCCCTTCAATAAACATTTCCTCATTTTGTGGCAGTCCTCGTATTTCCTGTGTGGTTGTGTAGGCTTGCACTACCAACATCGCACGCAAGGGGCATATCCCGGGTGTAGAACACACTATTCCTCTTTCAGTAAATGATATGGTCATGTTAAGTTTACTCATAAGATCCCTCCCCAACAAATTTATTGGGGACTGTTCGTAATACAGTAAGGG